>NC_050575.1:208794542-209103235 GCF_011100635.1 Trichosurus vulpecula | reverse complement strand
AAGACAGAAAGGCTTTGCTACCTTTCTTTGCATTGTCACCTACTACCTGGGAGGTAGAAACCTCTTAGTGCTCAGCCAAAGGAGCAAAAATAGGAAAGTTCTTTGAATCACAGGCCAAGGATTTCTGCCTTTTCTGAAAGAGTGCATTACTCCCTTAGTGGTTAAAAAAAAAAACAAAAACATGGACCAGCTTAGCAAAGGAGCCACTTGTCCAACACCAGCAATATGCCTGTCAAATAATTTTGGGGGCAGACTATTCTTAAGGAAAAGAAAAGACATCAAGACCCCGTCTCAGAGTTGCCAGTTGCCCTGGGTGCATGGCTTCTCTACCTATGTGCCTCATTACGATGGTATTTTTGTTATGTGTTATTGATCTTGCGCTATCTTCTGTTTAGTAAATATTTTGATTAAAAGTTAGAGTCAAGGGGCTGATTTACTCAATGAGAAGCATCCCCTTGGAGGCTTAGGAGCCAAAGTGTTAATGATAGGAGTGTATTGAGCCCCTTGCCCCATCCCACCCCTATCAGGGTTATCTGTAGAATGTTGAGAGAGTGAGTTACTACTCTCTGCTGGGTAGCAATAACTATCCCCATTTGAGAAACTTCCAATGGGCCAATATGGGTGCAGTTTGGGTATCAAGTTAACCCAAGAGAAAAAAAGTCTCAAGTAAAGTGGGATCATACACATGCCCTGATATACAGGAATCTATTCTAAGCAATGGGGGTATACAGGAGGTAGGGCCCTATTTCCACACTACTGGTACGATAAAGATTGAGGCTCCAATTATTCTCATCCCTGGTCTTATGATTGGGTAGGTGTGGGTGGCTTAGGGTTAGCAGATATGTACTGGGTAAGGGGAGGTAAGAGAGGGAAAGGTTTGCTTCAGAAATTCCCAATTGGTAAGAGCAGCTGCTTAAACAGAAGGGCTGGCTGACCTGATAGCGTTTACTGCTATACCTCTTATAACCTTCACATCAAGCAATAATTTTCAGAGTTCTTCTAGGACAGTGATGCATCAGCATTTTTACCCTCTGCATCTGTACCCTTTGTTTCCCATAGGATTTGTTATATTCTTTTATATACCCAAGGTATTTTTATTAGGATTTGATTAATATACTATTAATAACTTTTTTCTCAATTTCTCCTGTCACACAATAACCCCTTCCTGAAGCTTGGTTGATCTGTAAATTACATTTTTTTCTTTCATGATTACCTTTTCTGTTCCCCAGATAGCTTTCTGAAGGTCATCATGAAAATATTCTTTCTCCATTGAACTGCATCTTGTGATAGATAAATGGATGCATGTAACTATTTTTGCCATGTAATTTTAAAAAAAATTTTGAACGTTTGTATAAATTCTCAGGTCATATCAATATATAGCTACTTAGTGGACTTAATTCAATAGATTTAATAGAATTTAATAAAATCATTTTTAAAAAGATACTTTTGTAGAGAGATGTATGCCCAATCAAATGAATCTATTTCAGATGCTAAGATGGCTGAAAATGTTAAATTAATGCTATTTAGCCTATTCTTTTTAGTTGTTATATTGGAGAATGTCACCAGTAATCATAATGCTAATCATACATTTCTATGTTTGTAGGGATTTAAGAATGCATCTTTCAGATGATAAAGACCCTACCAGATCAGCTTGGACTAA
This sequence comes from Trichosurus vulpecula, assembly GCF_011100635.1. Taxonomy (NCBI): domain Eukaryota; kingdom Metazoa; phylum Chordata; class Mammalia; order Diprotodontia; family Phalangeridae; genus Trichosurus; species Trichosurus vulpecula. The sequence continues at coordinate 209,101,575 of NC_050575.1, read as the reverse complement.
GCATCCCCTATACATGACACCAGAGGAGGAAGATAGAAGATACAGCTAGAAAAAGACTTGTCTCTATATCAAATTCCCCACAACATACGTTCTCTTCTGTCCTTAATCTGCTACCTCCAACCACTGCCCTCCTACTTCCCCACATGAAGGAGAAAGCAGCTTCTGGTACTCCAAGAAATGATGTCTCAGTTCCACTGTCTTTCTTAAGCTGTGGCACCAAGAACACTCCCTATGTGGTTTCATAAGACCTCCATGCCTTTCTGGCTGCCATATTATAATGCTGATTCACATTGAGCCTGTGGTCCACTAAAACTCCAAGGTCTGCTTTAGACACACTGTTGCCCCTCCCTGCTTCCCCCACCCTGTGCTTGTGAATTTTTTTTTTTAACTCAGGCATAAAACTTTACATTTATTCCTATTGAATTTCTTATTTGATTAGATCTTGTCTGATGCTTTTGGCTGTCAAGATCTTCATGTATCCTGATCGCATCATCCAATGTGTTAGCTAGCTTTCCAAATCATCTACAGATTTGATAAGCAGGAGAGGGGAAAGGTGGATTTGGGGTATGGATGGCTGCTTAATTCATCACATCATCAAATAGTCCAGAGATTCTAGAAATTCCAAAATCCTCTTGACCTCTTAAAGCTCCTAAGATCCTCCTCCATCTAAGGGTTGGGAGGAGGCTATGGCTGAGGTGCTTCTCCTCACCCCAAAATGGTTCTTCTCAAAGTCTTGGTTAGCATCCTCTCTTGGCTTGACATTCATTCCAAATCTCCAGTTCCAACCAGCTTAATGGTGTTATATAATCCTCAGAGAGCATGACCAAGTACCTCAGCCAATCTGAATAAACTTGCTTTGGGAGATCTTCATATCTTTTCACATCTAGTGAAAAAAATAGAAGTGTGTTATTAGTTTATAAATGCATTAGAGTGAAGCATCTTATCAATTCAAGTCAGATGGGGTAATTGTCTACACTGACATGAACTTCATCTCTCGCCTTACACACTTCTAAACATAACAGAATCACAGAATTTGAGAGTTGAAAGGGACCACAGAGGTTATCTAATCCAACCTATACTTAAAGGAATGCTTACTATACCCCTATATCATACCTGATATCCAGCTTCTTCTTGAGGGCCTCCAAAGAAGGGTAATCACTCGATATATTTTAAAGTAGTCCATTTCACTTTTGGATAGCTCTAGTTATGAGGAAGTTTTTCCTGACATCAAGATTAGATTGGCTCCTTAGAACCTTCCACTCATTCCACCTTTCTGTTTTTATCTATCTTAACTCGATCTTAGAGGATGAGATAGTCCACATTTTTGCCAAAGTTAGCACATGCTCTTATTTCTTTCTCCATATCCTTGCTCCATCAATTATAATGACTCCAGTGCATCTTTTCTCTCCTCTTCTTGACCTAAAAGCATGCTTAAACCTCCCCTATATAGACAAGTAAGTAAAACAAGACAGTATTAAGCATTTATTAAGCACCTACTCTATTCCAGGCACTAAGTGCTGGGGATACAAAGAAAGGCAAAAGACAGTGCCTGCTTTCAAGGAATTCACAGCCTAATGGGAAAGACATCACATAAATGACTATTATGTGTGTATATGTATATATATATATGCATATACCTGTGCACATATGTATATATACATATGTACATACATGAATACATTCACACATGTAGATAAGTAACAAATACATTATATATTCAAATACATTAATTATATTACATATTTGTATGTAATATAACATAGGATATTATATTACATGTTTATATGCAATGGAAACACAATATGTAACAATATGTTAATTATATTATGTACTTATATGTAATATAAACATAATATATAATATTTAAATTATATTAATCATTATGTTAATGTATTATATCATACATGTATCATATATGATATATACAAGATACATTGGAGATAACCAACAGAGGGAAGGTGATAGAATTAAGGGGGCTTGGGAAAGAATTCTTGTAGAAAGTAGGATTTTAGGTGGAGGCTTAAGGTAAGCCTGGGAAACCAAGACATAGAAATAAAAGGGGAAGAAATTCTAGGCATGGAGGACAGCCAGTGAAAATGCCAAGAAATGACTGACGGAGTACTTTATTTGAGGAACAGGAAGGAGGGCAGTGTCCCTACCTCCTCAATATATTATTATTCCTTTCTCCTCTTCACTGTCAGGCAGCTTGGGGGTACAATGGTTAGAGTGCCAGGCCTAGAGTCAGGAAGACCTAAGTTCAAATGTGACCTCAGACACTTACTAGTTGTGATCTTGGGCAAGTCACTTAATCCTATTTGCCTCAGTTTCCTCATCTGCAAAATGAGCTAGAGAAGGAAATGGTAAACCATTCCAGTATCTTTGCCAGGAAAACCGTAAATGGAGTCACAAAGAGTTGGATGAATTGAAAACAACTGAACAACAATGGGAAGAGAGTACCAATAACTGGGGAGATTAGGAAAGGCCTTATATCGCATTTAAGTCTTGAAAAAAACTAGAGACTCCAAGAAGCAAAAGTGAGGAGGGAGGGCATTCCAGGTATAGAAAATACTTTATGCAAAGAGACAGAGAGAAGAGAAAGAAGTTCATGTATCAGCAACAGCAAAGAGGCCAGTTTGGCTGGAGCATAGTGTTCGAAGGGAACCCCTACCAAAATAATCTTTCTTATGCATAGATCTCACCATCTCTCTCTTCTGCTCAAAAATTTTCGGGGTTCCCTATCAAGTAAAGTTCACCCTCCTTTTCCTGCTGTTCAAGGTCTTTCACCAGCTGGCACCACTCTACCTTCCTAGCATTGTCCTGACGTACTCACATGTATTCTACCATCTAGCCAAATAAGACTACCCACTCTTCCCTAAACATATCTTGTGCTTGCTTGCTTCATGTTTTTGCTTGTGCCGCTCCCTGTGACTGAAATGCCTTCCTTCTTTCTGTTAGTTGAGTTCTACCCATCCTTTATATCCCAGCTCAAATGCTACCTCTTCTTTCTTGATTCCCTATCAGTGACTCTTTTCCCCCCTCAGACCTCATATAGCGCTCAGTTTTGCAATTCTCTGATGCACTTATAAGGGTGAATTCTCCTTACTATTTTCTTCCACAAAACAGAAAATTATTCCACCAATTGAGCTTATTGTTGGAGAATCTTATCCTGGCTAATATTCTGCCAGCTTGGTTTCATTGCATAGCAACACCACCTGCTTTAACAATTTCACTCTTTAGTAGCCATTTTCCCCCTTCCCCCCCACCCCCCAATTGCTCCCCTTGGGATATTTATAAGCTGTTATCCCAGATCCACCCACATTACAGACTGTGGGGCCAAATGGGACTCATTTTGTATCACTTTGTCATATCTCCCATGCAGATGAGTCGATTTGCCATTGTAGAATAATCTATGGTACAGGACATGAATGGACCATCCTAGTCTATAGTTTGATTTGAATTTTTCTATACAAAAAGCCATGTTTTGATCTCTGCTCACTACTTAGGTCAATCCTTGTTGCTCTGTTGCTGCCAGTGGAAGTTTTGTGAGCCTGCTGGCTTCACAAATATTAAATACTTGCTTATTCTCATCAGGGCTTGCTTTAGCCTATAGCAGGATGAAGCTACTAGTTCTGGAAACAGAATGGTATGGATTCATTTGCAGGTTTATCTAGTATATACTCATACAGATGTAAACCATGATCTGGGACTCCCCGAGTTTTAGACTTCAATAGATTAAATCTGATCTTGGGGGCTGACCCCCAAAGAATAACTCCTTTTTGACTCATTATACTCTTACCAAGTAATTACTCTGAGAAATCTCCAAACATATTTCGTCTGGGTTTCTACAAAGGTGGGTAACAGAGTCCCCATATGTGTAGCCAAGATAACAAATGAATGTCAGGTATAGGACAATTTTTACTTCCTTCCACTAAAAATACAGAAAATGCAGAAGACTCACAGAAGCCCATAACAGGAACAGAAAATTCATTAAGCACTCAAAGTATTTCCTTGTGGAAGGAACTGAACTTCAGGTTGCAAATTTACCATTCTGATGAATTTCTTCTTCTGCCGTAGACCATACACAATGCCTCCCAGACTCATAGAACTTTCTGTGGTTTGAACTTCCCCTAAAAGACCAAAACTTTGGAGCTGTTGAATGGAAAGCCCCATTTCCCTTCATGATCTGGATTTCTGATAGAAATAGTGGACAGCAAAGACCAGGTTTTCTGCTTCACCATCTCATGGATTGAATCCTTTTCTGCTCTCCAACTACAGGGACCGCATGGGCGATCCTCTTCTTTCTCCAGATAGCATTAACTTGTCTTTTCTCTCTCAAAGTCAAGTCTTTTGAACTTGGGGTTGTTCTTGAGCCAACTCTCAAAGACAGCACTGCTCAAGAAATCCTTCTCTGCTAAAAGGCTAGATTTTGATATCTGTGCTCTGGTCTGTTTTTCTGAACAAGGAAAAGGTGAAAAAGTATGGGGAGGGGTCTTCTTTTGGCTCTTTTATAGGCCAGCACAGAAAGGCAGCTTCTTTGACTACAGTCTGTCCTCCCTAGAATCCTAGCTGGCCAATCATATTGAGAGAAACACCAGGCACTGGAATCAAGTTGTCTTTGCCCTCTTAACAAGTTGTCAGTAGGCATGTCCATATTCTATAAGGAGAGAGGAATGTTCATCAAATTGATTGGGAAAGTCACTGATCAACCCACTCTACTTGCATACTAAGCTCAGTAAGATTTCCTTCAACTATAAAAGGTTAATACAATATTGATATATGTCTATATATGTGTGTAAATATATATTTCTATATGTAGAAACATTGCTGTTTTTCCTTTGTTTTTTTAAGAGGACCAATGACATCATGTTGTGATGTCTTGACTTACATGTGAATTGTATTTGTGAGGCAGAGTTGCACAAAGTCATTAGCCTCTCTCTCTCTCTCTCTCTCTCTCTCTCTCTCTGTCTTTGAAGTCTAGTGGTAAGACAGAAGTCAAGATGACTAGTGATGGCTTGAGATGCAGCGAATGACCTTGGCGTCTTCAATGTCTGACCAAGCTCTCGGTGCTCCACATTACCTGCTTGAGCTGCCTTCATGGCCACTGGGACAAATTGTTTTCATCCACCACCCATTCTGCCTGGGAAAATCTTCACATCCTCCTAACTCACCAACGGGTTTGAGGTCTGTTGGTTATCCTCAACCTAGTTTAGACTGTCTGCCAAGGCAGTTTACCCAGCTGTGACCACTATGCATGCTACCTCTCTGGGTCTCAGTTTCCTCATTTCTAAAATGAAAGGCTTGAACTAAATGGCAGCTTAGGACCCTTCCAGCTTTACATCTACAATCTTATGTATCTGGTCAGTTGAAAAGCAGGGATTCAAACCCAGGTCTCCTGATTTCCAGTCTAACATTCCTTTTTATTATTATAATTATATACCTCCTCTTTCTTGTAGCAAAAGCAGTAATGGAATTTTATGACCAAGCAGAATTAGGCAGGCTATGTAACCCCTTGTTCCTTATAATTTTTTTAAAAGATGCAAACAGATGATTATGCTACATGAACAACAAACTAATAAAGATGAGAATACAAAGGATAATGCAATAATCACAACTCATCACAGTTAATCTGGCATTTAATGATCAACATAATTGTTGTTGTGCTCCATAGTAATTAGATATAAATAGCAAGCAGTTCATGTAAACAAGTAATTACTATAGTGTATTGCTATAACTTCATAGCTATATAAATTCCTAAGATAGGTCCATTCTCTACAATTCACAGGCTTGTCTAACCACTAGGTGGCAGACTACTGTATATGTCTGCACATAGTCTTATAAGCTCAGTGGCCCATTTGCAAATGGGTGTTTGAGAGATGAAAAAGTACATTTTCTTAACTAAATTAGATAATATTAACAACGACTTTATAGCTAGTTCGTAACAAATTTAACAATAAGTACTTATAGAATGATATTAAAATATTTCTCAACTATATCTAGTACAAATATGTCCTTTATAGTGGAAAGAACATTGGTCTTGGAGTCAGAAGACAGTTTCAGCTCCAACACTTCCTAACTGTGTGATCCTAGGTAAGTTATTTAACCCCTTTGAGCCTCTGTTTTCTCATACATAAAATCATTATTCTAGAATTGTGCTTATCTCATAGGATCTTTATGAATATAGCCCTTTTGCAAACCTTTAAGAATCTAGGTGTTCTCTGAAAATCTCAAAAGAGAGAAGTTCTAATATCCACTTCTGTGGTCAGCTCCTTCAGTGTCCTTTCTGTAGAGGATATCTGCTTTTTCTGCTACCTCGCTAAGCCTCGGAAATTGCCTTAACCTTAAAACTTTGCAAATGTTTAGGTGGATGTGTTCATTAGCTAGTTCATTCAGTAGGTATAGCTGTTCCTCAAATTGTGCTATGATTATCTAATCTAGGAAGGAATGTATGAACTTCCCTGGTCCATATGATCATTTGATATAATCAGAAGAGCTCTAGCTTGAACTCAATGATGGAACTACTTCCTGATCAGATTAAACACAGTCATCAATCTAGATATCCTAAAATGGCTGATGTCAAGAGATTTCCCTTCTCTGGTAGAGTTGAAGAATTATCAGTTCAGAAAATGGTATGTGCTGTCACACAGAAGGTTATGCTAAACTGTTCTTTGTTACAAGTGAGAGTTCTACTGGGAGAAATGATAGGTGTATTTCGCTCAATCAACAAATATTTAACCACCTGTTATGTACTAGGCACTTGCCAGATGCTAGGGATACAATATATAAAACAATTCCTATCCACAATTACATTCTAATGATGAAAACAACAAAGGTAAATATAAGTATATACTTATATATTATCATGTTATATATAATTATATACTAACATATAATTATATAGAAATATTATAAATATGTAAGCTATAAAGAGAAAAATACAAATAAATACAAAGTAGCTAAATACAAGGTAGTTTGAGAGGGAGGGTGCTAGCAGTTGAGGGGATCAGGAAAATTTTCTTGAGGAAGGTGCTTGAGCTGCATCTTGATGCAAGAGAAAGATTCTGTGAGGCAGAGGTGAAGAAGTACATTGTAGGCATGGAAGACAGCCAGGCAAGAGGGCTCGGAGAAGGAGTGCAATGTGTGAGGAACAAAGAGAATACCAGTTTAGCTAGATAACAAATTGTAGGTGGGAGAATAATATACAATAAAGTTGAAAAAATAGGTTGGGGGGAATGTCATAAAGGGCATTGAAATAGAGGAGCTTATATTTGATTCTAGAGGCGAAAGGAAGTCATCTGGATTTTATTGAATAGGAGAATAACATGGTCTCAAAATATTCACATGGGTGTGAATTCTCCCTGATGGAACTGCTTCCTTTAACTGTACAGACCCATTCATTCTTGAATATCTAATGACACTCTTGTCCCTGTCCTCCCATAAGCTGGCCATAGGGTGTCCATCCAATCTGGGGACGGGCTGGTTCTTCTTGGCTTTTTTTTTTTTAACATCAACAACATACCAGTGTAACACATGGCATGTCCACTGTTTATCCCTCATTCTCATCATGTGAACAGTCTTTCCTCTTTTTCTAGTCTATATTTCTTTGATGGTATCCTTTATTCTGGCTCTTATTTGTAGTTCTTTACTTGTTATATGTTGCAAACTGCTTACATGCCCCATTGCTTTCTGACAGATAAAGCATTTATTAAGCATTTGCTATGTGCTAGGCACTGTGCTAACCACTATAAATATAAATACAAGCAAAACCAATACAGTTCCCATCTTCATGGAGCTTCCTTTCTAAAGCGGGAAAACAACACATAAAAGGGAGTTAGAAAGCAGCAGGGGGAGGGTTACCTATATGGAGGCAATTCTGAAAAGTCAGGAGTTGAGTTAGGAGAGAAGTGATCAAAGATGGCCTGGGAACTTCCTGAAATGGTGTTCCTGGGGAGGACCTTTCCAATCAGAGGAGAGAGCTGAAGAGATGGAGGCTCCAGGGCAAAAAGGTTGTTGTAGCAGAGGTGGAAAAGACAGGAGTGTCAGGAGTGGAGCTAGAAGAGAACCAAACATGGAAGGTCTTGACACTTCCTGAAATGGTAGTCTTGGGCAAGAACTTGCTCATCAGAGAAGAGGGCCACCAGGATGAAGGTATTTTCGGGGTGACAAGGCTGTGGTATGAAAGTGGAAAAATTCAGTCAGCAACAGAGCTAGTAGAGAAGTCTAGCCATCCACATGGGAAGAACCAGGTAGATAAAGAATGTTATTGTCCAGATTATGACATGCAGTGAGGCTGACAACTCACAATGCTTGTCCATCATTGAATATAGATATATATAGCTTTAAATAGAAGATATAATGGATATATGTATATATACATATACACATATATGTACACACATATATGTCACAGAGGATATATAGTGTATATCTATGTAAATATATCTTATAAATGATACGTGATATATGTGATTATATACACACATACACATATTATTTACATACATATATCTAGACTTGTAATTATTACTATTCTGACACTTTTTATTTTGATATTATTAAAGCTTGAGTTTTTTCCCATGCCTTTACTATCTTTCTCCTCCTTCAGACACCTTATGAACTGTTTCCTCAATGGTTTTACGATTGCATCACCCTCAGCATAGCTCTCCTTCATATGTGTTTGACTGAATCCTTCTTTTCCCATCTTTGTTCCTTTTAGTGTTATTTATACATCCTCTATAAACACACCTGGGACTGTGATGACACAAACCAACTGTAATGGCTCCATTGTTCTTGATGATAAAGAATTGTATATCTGTATATCTGTTCCATCTTTCTTCTTTTACTGTCCTTCTGGTTTGGTTTTTGCTTTTTAAAAAAATTTGTAATTAATTTATTTTTAGTTTTCAACATTCACTTCCATAAGATTTTGAGTTTTGAATTTTCTCCCCTTCTCTTTCCTCCCCCTCCCCAAGATAGCGTGCAATCTAATATAGGCTCTACTTCTGCATTCATATTAAACATATACTCACATTAGTCATGATGTAAAGAAGAATTAGAACTAATGGGAGGAACCATGAGAAAGAAGAAACAAAACAAAACAACAAAAGAAAAGGAGAGGAAATAGTATGCTTCCATCCGCATTTAGACTCCAAAGTTCTTTCTCTGGATGTGGATAGCATTTTCCATCATGAGTCTTGGAGTTGTCTTAGTTCCTTGCATTGCTGAGAAGAGCCAAATTTATCAAAGTCAGTCATCACACAATATGGTTATTACTGTGTACAATTATCTCCTAGTTCTGCTCATTTCACTCAGCATCAGTTCATATAAATCTTTCCAGGTTTTTCTGAAGTCCAACTGTTCCTCATCTCTTATAGCGTAATAGTATTCCATTACATTCATATACCACAACTTGTTCAGCTATTCCCCAATTGATGGACATTCCCTCAATTTCCAATTCTTTGCAATCTGGTTTTGTTGTTAAATGTTCTTGGGATAACTTTGGTTAGCTGAATGTCTTGTCAAGCTTTTTAAAGAATTTGCTTTACTTTCCATTGTTTTTCTCTGCTTTATGAAATAATATTACTTCTAATCCTTCACTGTCCTCCATGAGATTTTACAAATGAGTTCATATTCCAAATGATGTTGCCTTTAGCTAATACATCTTTCCACTTGGCAAATACGTCAAATTTTTTGTTGACTAGGGCATTTTTTAGGCTTCTTTGGTCTCTGGCAATTGATTTATATCAGTGAAACTTCTGGATGAAAATACCATATATTGTTTATGTCTTTTCTTCTGTCTATACAAATCTTTCATTATCAATTATTTATTTAAATAGGTAATGTTTGACTTAGTTTAATTAGATTGGAAGTGCAGTGGTCATTCACAGGCCCGAATCCAGTGCTGTTTGGCATGGGCACTTTAATCTATTCCATTTTTCCAACCTGGACCAGTTAAACCTTCTTTAGGCTGCCTGATGGCTCTCTTCCCCTGGGGATCACCATTTTGGGGCCAGACTTAGTGCATACACCCAAGCAGTTTTAGCTGGTTGTAGCTCAGAACTCCCAAACTCAAGTGATCCACTAGCTTTAGCCTCTCCAGCAGCAGGAACCATAGGTATGTACCCCACAGCTGGTTTATTCCTCTAACTTGTACAGACTTTGATCTTTTATCTGACAAATGAGTTGTCTGTCCAGGCAAATTATTCAAGAATGACTCCTGTGTCAGTAATGAGTCATTTCCTTTCTGTTAAAATACAGTAGATTTCCTCCTTCCTTGCTTCCTTCTTTCCCTCCCTCCCTCCCTTCTTTCTCTCTCTCTCTCTCTCTCTCTCTCTCTCTTTCATGATTTGTGCCATGTCTAGTACCTTCTGATTCTTTTCTTGACAAAAGAATTCATGATGTATGAATATGAAGCATCTGTGTAGTCTACAAATATTTGGCCTCTCTCATTTCTAATTTCTAATCCATGTTTTCCAACATACTTTCCCTTTTCCTTAAAGTAACTGAATATCAAAATATATGTTGATTTAGGTCTTAGGTCTTTGTAGACTTTCTCTACCTCTTAATCCATTGCAAGAGGAAGCAACATGGTACCATGGAAAGACTGTTAGATTCAGTCAAGGACCTGGGTTTAAATCTAGGCTTTGCCATAAGTCACCTTTAGGATCTTGGGGAAGTCACTGCATTACTGGGGACTTCAGTTTTTTCATCTGTAAAATGAAGAGGGTGAAATTAAATAATCTATGAGGTCTATGCCAATTCTAAGTCTTTGATCCTATTTTGGCACAATTATTTTCATGGTGGTCTTTTAAAAAATCTTTGTTTTAAGGTATTGATGTTTAGAACTTCACTAAGACTTTTGAGACACTTGGCACTTATCATGCATACAAGATGACTAAATGCTTCATGAAATTGTGTTTCTTATTGCCTTAGACACATAACAAAACCAAGTGTATTCCTTATTCGTCTCTTCAAAGAGAACCTGCGAGCATACTTCTGTTTTCTGGTTTTGATTATAGTCAGAATTTCCAGATTAATACAATTCAATTCTTCTTTTTATTTTTTTTTTGCAGAGGAAGGCATTTTATTACACTCCCCGAGAGAGTGGGTGTAGTGCTCACGGGAACACTCACCAATTCAATTCTTCTGATATTTCTACATGTTGCTCATTGGACAGGGACCTAACATTTAAAGGACCAATAGTTATGATGGAAAGTCAAAAGCTAGTAATACAATTTCAAAACAAAACAAAACCCAAACTTCTGGATTTGCCTAATATTTTTCAGCTGCTCTTTGCCTCATGCGTCCCCAAGGGAACATTTCCTTGGAACCAGAGTGCTAAAGGTGTTCTGTTGTTCCTTCTGAAATCAATTCACAAGTAATTACTATTCACTTATATTTACACTAAAGGATAAATTATTAATGTTATTAATATCAGTAATACTAATATTATTATTATTAGTGATTACTTGTATACTCATCTCTGACTGGCTTTTTCTCTAACTAGAGAATAACAGGCATTATCCAAAGGCTGTGGTGAGTACTTGTCTGGAATATTGTGGGAGGCAATTCATGCTTGAGAAAATAATTAAATGACCTTTAAAGGCCTTTATAGTTCTAAGATTCTGTGATTTTGTTAAAGAAATCTCAAGAATCACTGAGTAGATTGATGAGTTTCTGTTTCCATTTGTGCGTGCGCGCGCATGTGTGTGTGTGTGTGTGTATGCAGGAAATCCATCTAAAATTGTGACAGCTACCACCTGCTTTATCTTCAAGTAAGGGTATCCATAACAACAACAAATACCAATTCAGCAGACATAATAAAACCAATATGCCATAGTGCCCAGCATAAGGCTGGCTGCCTACCTCTTTACTCACCAAAATATTTCAACTTGGGCTATTGGATTGAATTATATCTCTGATTTTAAAATAGAAGATGTTGGGAAAAATAGGATTTAGGTTACAAATCTCTATTTTAGAGTCAAATTTTTTGGAATGTGTATTCAATTTCAATCCAATAAAGTACCTACTGTCTGCCTCTACTCTAGGATATTAAAAAATAGATTCGACAGAGACTCTCAAGGTACAGTGTAGAGAGACAGAATTCTGAATTTGTAGTCAAGATATGTACTCGTGAATTTTGATAGTAACAAGGTGTGTAATGTTGAGTGAGTCACTTGATAACACTGAGCCTCCATTTTTCCTCCTTAAAAATTAGGTTGGTTTTCGGCTGTTTTTCCCCCAAGTCTTCCTTTATATAATTTTTACTGAAATATGAAGTTTTATTGATCCTTTTGTTATTCTATCTCTGTTGTTTCCCAATAAATTCTCTCCTACTACCATTGAACTTGTACTTGTAACAGAGAAAAATATTTAAGTAAAACCAATTGACAAAGTGGATGTATCTAACTAACAGTGAATGTATTATGTGCTTCTCCCCAACCCCTTGGTATAGCAGATAAAGTGCTACTCTTGTAGTTAGGAATACCTAAGTTTAAATCCACTCAGACACTTACTAGCTGTGCAAGCCACTTACCCACAAAAACTCAGTTTCCCCATCTGTAAAATGGGGATAATAATAGCAATCAACTCACAGAGGAAAATAGAGACAACATAATGGTTGTCCCAAAAGTCTTAGTGAAATTTCAAGCTTAAATAACTTCAGAATTATAAAATCTACAAACTTAAAATTTGAAAGTTTAATTATGGAAGGTGGAATCAAGATGGTGAAGTAAAGGAAGGCACTCACCTAAGCTCTCTCACTTGCCCCTTCAAACAACATTGAAATGATGCTTCAAAATAAATTCTGTAGAAGCAGATTCAATAAAAGGATGTGGTGAAACAATTTTCCAATCTAAGACAACTGAGAGGGTTGGCAGGAAAGGTCTGTCTCTCTGAGGTAAGAGTGGAGTGCAGTCAAACACAGCATAGCACAGGCTGTGACAGCACAGGTTGTGCCCCAGCAAACTAGCAGCAGGCCTTGGGAGTAACTGAATCAAAGGCAGCTTTAAAAGCTCTCAGCCCACAGATGGTAAGGAGGACAGACAAGTGATCAGAAGAAGATTGCAGGGGACCCTTTGCTGGCACTAGGAGCAGGACTCTGTTCCATTGCCTATAAGCAGTCCTAGGATCACAGTCCCAGGGTGAGGAGGAGCACTAGCAGGAGCAGGGACCCTAGTCACACTTCTGAGTTGGAGAGGAGTACTTGTAGTCATTCACAGATTAGAGCACCAGCCAGGAGAGCAGTGATCACACCTTTCCTTGGATCATAACACCTTTAAAGAACTGAAAACTTATGGATGCCTAGAACTAGCTCTGACAGTTGCAGCACGAAAACCCTGAACTTTGGAACAGTGCTCCCTCCATCCCAGGAGCAGAGTCCAATTTTAACATAAAGTTAAAAGTCAAGAAATAGGCTGAGAAAATTAGCAAACAGCAACAAAAGGACCCAACCATAGAAAGTTACTATGGTAACAGGGAAGATCAAAATACAAACACAGAAGACAACAATGTCAAAACAGCTACATACAAAGCCTCAAAGAAAAACGTGAATTGGTCTCAGGCCCAAAAAAAGAATTTTTAAAAGAGCTCAAAAAGGATTTTAAAAATCACATAAGAAAGATAGAGGACAAATTGGGGAAAAAAATGAGAGTGATATAAGAAAATAATGAAAAAAAGTCAGTAGCTTGGTAAAGGAGGCACAAAAAACATTGAAGACAATACCACCTTAAAAAACAGAATTGGCCAAATAGTAAAAGAAGCACAAAAATTCACTTAAGAAAAGAACTTCTTAAACAGCAGAATTGGTCAGATGGACAAAGATATACAAAAATTCATTGAAGAAAAGAACTCCTTAAAAATTAGAATAGGGCAAGTGGAAACTAATGACTTTATCAGGAAACAAAATAAAATTAAAAGAATGAAAAAAAGATGAATATTAAATATCTCATTGGAAAAAACAACTTACTTGCAAAATAGATCAAGGAGAGATAGTTTAAGAATTATTGAGCTACCTGAAAGCTATGATAAAAAAAAAGAGCCTAGACATCATCTTTCAAGAAATTATCAAGAAAAACTGTTTCAATATCCTATAACCAGAGAGTAAAATAGAAATTGAAATAATCCACTGATCACCTCCTGAAAGAGATCCCAAAATGGAAACTCCTAGGAATAGTATAGCTAAATTCCAGAGCTCCAAGGACAAGGAGAAAATATTGCAAGCAGCCAGAAAGAAACAGTTCACTATCTACATCCAGCGAAAGAACTGATGGAATCTGAAAGCAGATTGAAACATACTATTTTCACTTTTTTCATGTTTTTTCCTTTTGTTCTATTTCTCCTTTCACAACATGACTAACGTAGAAATATGTTTACATGATTGCATGTGTATAACCTATATCAGATTGCTTGCCATCTTTGGGAAAGGGGAGAAGAAGGAGAGAGGGAGAAAAATTTGGAACTCAAAATCTTTCAAAAAATAAATGTTAAAAATTGTCTTTACATGTAACTGGAAAAAATAAAATATTTTTTAAAGAAAGAAACAGTTCAAAACTCATGGAGCCACAGTTTTCTAGGTTTAGCAGCTTCTACATTAAAGGAAAGGAGAGGTTGGAATATGATATTCTGGAAGGCAAAGAAGCTAGGATCAAAACCAAAAATCACCTACCCAGCAAAACCAAGTATAATCCTTTAGGGGAAAAATGGATATTTAATGAAATAGAGGACTTTCAAGCATTCCTGATGAAAAGATCAGAGCTGAATAAAAACTTTGACTTTCAAATACAGGACTCAAGAGAAGCATAAAAAGATAAGCAGAAAAGAGAAGCCAAAGGGATTCAATAAAGTTAAACTGCTTACATTCCTACATGGGAAGATGATGCTTGTAATTCTTAAGAACGTGATCATTTTTAGGGCAGTTAGAAGGAACGTACATTGACTGAGTGCATGGATGTGAGTTGACGATGATGGGATGATATTCCAAAAAGAATAAAATGAAGGGGTGAGAAAGAGGAATACATTGGGAGAAACAGGAAGGGAGAGGCAAAATGGGGTAAATGATTTCACATGAAAGAAGTGGAAACGACATTTTGCAGTGGAGGAGAACATGGTGGGATGGCAGCAACATTTGAACCTCAATCTCATTGAAATTGGCTCAAAGAGGAAATAACATACACACTCAGTTGGGTATAGAAATCTATGTTACCTTACAGGAAAGTAGGAGGGGAGGGGGATAGGATAATGAAGGAGTACTTAAAGAAGGGAGGTCATATTGGTCAGAAGAAAAATACTTTTGAGGAGGGACATGGTGAAAGGAGAGGAAGAAGGACAACCAGGGGAAAAAGTAGGACAGAGGGAAAGACATAGTAATCATAACAGTGAATGTGAATGGGATGAACAATTTAGGGGAACAATTTAGGGGAATATGGAATGGTTTAGCTGTCAGATCTAAGGATAAGGGAAGAATTTATACCCAAAACAAGAGCATTACAAGATGTAAGATGGATAATTTTGATTACATTAAATTAAAAAGGTTTTGCACAAACAAAACTAATGCAGTCAAGATTAGAAGGAAAGTGGGGGGGGGGGTGGGCGGAGCCAAGATGGTGGCTGGAAAGCAGGGACTTGCCTAGGGCTTTCCCCCAGGACCCTCCAAACACCTATAAAAATGGCTCTGAACAAATTCTAGAACTGCAGAACCCACAAAATAGCAGAGGGAAGCAGGGATCCAGCCTAGGACAGCCTGGATGGTTGCTGGGTAAGGTCTATCACACAAGGAGCTGGGAGCAGAGCAGAGCCCAGCATGGGCTGCGCCCGGACCAAACAGACCAGGAGCCGGGCAGAACAGGCCCTAGCACCCTGAATCAGTGAGCTGTGGCAGTTACCAGACTTCTCAACCCACAAACACCAGAGACAACAGAGAAGGTTAGTGGGAAAAGCTGCAGGGACGGAATGAAAGGAATTGGCAGTTTGGTCACCACCCTGGGGGCAGCAGGGGTGATACAGCTACAGAACTACAGCTGCAGTTGCTTCCAGCCACAGGCCCATCTGGTGGGAGGAATTTAGTGGTGGATCAGAGTGGGAGTGCAGAACCTGCTTAAGATCTGAGTCCGTTTTTTTTTTGGTTCTGTTTCTTCTTTCTCATGATTCATTCCATTGGTCAAAATTCTTCTCCACGACTTGACTAGAGCATAAATTAATTCAATGCGAAGTTATACATGACAGTTATATGAGACTTCATGCCGTCTTGGGGAGGGAGGGGGGAGGGAGGGGAGAAAAACTGGAACTCAAAACTATGTAGAACCATGTGTGGTAAACTAAAAATAAATAAAAAATAAATTAAAAAAAAAAAAAAAAAAAAAAGATCTGAGTCCGGTCTGGGTTGGCGGTTCTTGGGGGAGGAGGAGCGCTGGTGTGGCAGACCTTGCTGTATAGAAGTAGCTCTGAAAACAACAGCACATCCCCTCAAGCTTGGAACAAAGTACTCTCTACTCTATGAGCAATCATACCCCAACGAAAAACTCAAGGGTCAAGTAGTTGGCTGGGAACATGGCCAGGTAGCAAAAACGGACTCAGATTCAGACTCAGACTTTGGAATCTTTCTTTGGTGACAAAGAAGACCAAAACATACAGCCAGAGGAGGTCAACAAAGTCAAAGAGCCTACATCAAAAGCCTCCAAGAAAAACATGAACTGGTCTCAGCCCATGGAAGAGCTCAAAAAGGATTTGGACAAGCAAGTTAGAGAAGTAGAGGAAAAATTGGGAAGGGAAATGAGAGTGATGCAAGAAAACCATGAAACACAAGTCAATGACTGGCTAAAGGAGACCCCCCAAAAAATATTGAAGAAAATAACCCCTTCAAAAATAGACTAACTCAACTGGCAAAAGAGCTCCAAAAAGCCAATAAGGACAAGAATGCCTTGAAAGGCAGAATTACCCAAATGGAAAAGGGGGTCCAAAAGACCACTGAAGAAAATACTACCTTAAAAATTAGATTGGAGCAAGTGGAAGCTAGTGACTTTAGGAGAAATCAAGACATTATAAAACAGAACCAAAGGAATGAAAAAATGGAAAACAATGTCAAATATCTCATTGGAAAAACCACTGACCTGGAAAATAGATCCAGGAGAGATAATTTAAAAATTACTGGACTACCTGAAAGTCATGATCAAAAAAAGAGCCTAGATATCATCTTTCAAGAAATTATCAAGGAGAACTGCCCTGATATTTTAGAGACAGAGAGTAAAATAGAAATTGAAAGAATCCACTGATCACCTCCTGAAAAAGATCCCAAAAAGAAAACTCCTAGGAATATTGTCGGCAAATTCCAGAGCTCCCAGATCAAGGAGAAAATATTATAAGCAGCCAGAAAGAAACAAATTTGAGTATTGTGGAAATACAATCAGAATAATACAAGATCTAGCAGCTTCTACGTTAAGGGATCAAAGGGCTTGGAATATGATGTTCTGGAGGTCAATGGAGCTAGGATTAAAACCAAGAATCACCTTCCCAGCAAAACTGCATATCATGCTCCAAGGCAAAATATGGATTTTCAATAAAATAGAGGACTTTCAATCTTTCTCAGTGAAAAGACCAGAGCTGAATAGAAAATTTGACTTTCAAATACAAGAATGAAGAGAAGAATGAAAAAGTAAACAAGAAAGAGAAATCACAAGGGACTTACTAAAGTTGAACTGTTTTGTTTACATTCCTACATGGAAAGATGATTTGTATAATTCATGAGACCTCAGTATTAGGGTAGCTGAAGGCAATATACATACATACATACATACATACATATATATATGTATATTGAGAGAGGGAGAAAAGGAGAGATAGAATGGGGTAAATTATCTCGCATAAAAGTGGCAAGAAAAAGCAGTTCTGTTGGGAGGGAAGAGGGGGCAGGTGAGGGGGAATGAGTGAATCTTGCTCTCATCAGATTTGACTTGAGGAGGGAATAACATACACACTGAATTGCGTATCTTACCCCACAGGAAAGAAGAAGGAAGGAGATAAAAAAGGGGGGATGATAGAAGGAAGGGCAGATAGGGGGAAGAAGTAATCAAAAGCATAAACTTTTGAAAAGGGACGGGGTCAAGGGAGAAAATTCAATAAAGGGGGATAGGATAGGAAGGAGCAAAATATAGTTAGTCTTTCACAACATGAGTATTGTGGAAGGGTTTTGCATAATGATACACATGTGGCCTATGTTGAATTGCTTGCCTTCTTAGGGAGGGTGGGTGGGGAGGGAAGAGGGGAGAGAATTTAGAACTCAAAGTTTTAAAAGAAGATGTTCAAAAAAAAGTTTTTGCATGCAACTAGGAAATAAGATATAAAGGTAATGGGGCATAAACATCTATCTTGCCCTACAAGAAAGGAAGGGAAAAGGGGATGGGGGCGAGTGGGGTGACAGAAGGGAGGGCTGACTGGGGAATGGGGCAATCAGAATATATGCCATCTTGGAGTGGGGGGGGAGGGTAGAACTGAGGAGAAGATTTGTAATTCAAACTCTTGCGAAAATTAATGCTGAAAACAAAAATATTAAATAAATCAATAATGATAAAAAAAAGAAGGAAAGCAGGAAACTGGGGGAAAATGTTTACAGTAAGTTTCTCTGATAAAGGCCTCATTTCTCAAATAAACAGAAAACTCAGTCAAATTTATAAGAATGCAAGTTATTCTCCAATTGATAAATGGTCAAAGGATATGAATAGGCAGTTTTCATAAGAAGAAATCAAAGCTATCTATAGTTATTTGGAAAAAATGGTATAAGTCATCGCTGATTGGAGAAAAGAGAATTAAAACAACTCTGAGGTACCACCTCACCTCCTAGCAGATTGGCTAAAGGGAAATGACAAATGTTGGAGAGGATGTGGGAAAATTGGGACATTAATGCACTGTTGATGGAGATGTGAACCAATCTAACAATTCTGAAGAGCAATTTGAAATTATGCCCAAAGGGCTATAAAACTGTGCATATGCCTTGGCCAAGCAATACCATATTATGAGATCTGTATCCCAAAGAGATCAAAGAAAAGGGAAAAGGACCTATTTGTATAAAAATATTTATGAGAACTCTTTTTGTGATGACAAAGAATTGGAAATTGAGAGAATGCCCCTCAATTGAGGAATGACTGAACAAGTTGTAGTATATAATTGTGATGGAATACTATTGTGCTATAAGAAATGATAAGCAGGATGCCGTCAGAAAAACCTGGAAAGATTTACATGAACTAATATGAAGTGAAGTGAGCAGACCCAGGAAAATAGTGTACATAGTAACAGCAATATTATATAATGATCAACTGTGAATGATTCAGCAATACAATGATCTAAGACAATTCCAAACTACTTATGATGAAAAATGCTGTCCACCTCCAGAGAAAGAACTGATGGAGTCTAAAGATTTTTAAAAACTTTTTTTGTGTTTTTTGTATGTATTTTCTTTCATAGCATTATTAATATAGAAATATGTTTTGCATGACAGCACATGTATAATCTATATCAAATTGCTTGCCTTCTCAATGAGCAGGGGAGGAAGAGAGAGCTCAGAACTCAAAATTTAAAAAAAGAAAGTTAAAAATTGTTTTTACATGTAATTGGAAAAAATAAAATATTAAAGTCCGTAAAAAGAAAGTTCAATTATTTACATCTTTGCACTTATTTGCTTTTGTGAATTTTGAATGATAAATTTTTAATTTTAATTTTAACAGCATAGTGAACCCTGTGAGTATGTATTCTCCGTGCTTCATTTCTGGATGACACTCAGACCCATGGATCTGTAGAAGAGGTCCTCTTGCTTGGCCACCTGAGTCACTTGTTCCATCTTCATTATACCTTTTTTTGTGTGGTCATTCAAAACTGTCAAGTGTATGCATCAAATCCTCATTCTTTGGATGCTCTTAAGGCTAGGATCATGAAAACAATCCTTTCAAATACTGAGCACTATCTGATGAAAGTTTTTACAGAATTTGAAAAGTGCTACAGTGATATGTAGCACAAGATGGTGGTGATATTGAATTGTAATAGAAACATCAACATTTTAAAATTTTAAGTAATTGACCTTTCAGATGTTTTTTGTAAGTTTGTAGCACTTGTACTTTTGAAGTTATTAAAATGTAAAACTCCACTAAGAATTCTGGGACACCCTATAGGTAAAGTGCTTTGAAAACCTTAAAATATCATGTAAAAGCTAGCTATTATTCTTTTTGTTCTTACTGTCAAGAAGAGGGAAGTTCGATTCATTATCTCTTCTCTGGGACCAAGCTTAGTTATCACAATGAATCAGTGTGGTGGTCTTTTAGAGTTGTTTTCATTTATATTATTATAGTTTATTCTGTACACTCTCTCACACAAAGTTTTTTTTTTTTGAGGAAAACACTGTGTAAACTTTAAAAGCACTATGTAACTGTGAACTATCTGGATAGATAACTTATAGTTTGGGAGTGTATGGAGTTTGAGGTAGGCCGAACATATCCACAAATAACTATGATAGAAGAGAAAGGGAGATAAGTGTAAAGGAGTAAGTAGGTTGGGAGGTGGGGCAGGAAATAGGAAAGTTCTACCTAAAAGCCAGTAAGTTATACTCGGAAAGGGGGATAAATTCTTGTGGTCCTTAGGTAAAATGGGTGCTAGAGATAAATAGCATAAGAATAAGAGAATCAAGTCAGGCAGTTAACAAGCATTTTATTAAGTATTTTTTACTTATGCCAAGCATAAGGGATACTAAGAAAAACAAAAACCCAGTCCCTGCCCTCAAGTAGCCCACATTCTAAGAGGGAGACAACATACAAACAACTGTGTACCTATGAGATCTATACAGAGTCATTGGGAGATGATCTCAGAGGGAAGGGGATTTATCTGTGTGTGACAGTGTGGAGAACATGAAAGACCTCTTGAAGAAAGTGGGATTTGGACTTAGCTTTGAAGGAGGCCAGGGAAGCTAGGAGTTGGCGATGAGGAAGTATACATACGAGAGAGATTATAGAGGCATTATCAACATGATGTTATCAATTATGTTAACATAATCAACATGTACAAAGATGTACAAAATGAAGGATTAAAGATGTCTCCTACTTTGGGAGCCTGGGTGACTAGGAGGAAGGTGATATTATTAAAATAAGTAGATAAATTAGGGGGAGAGGTGAGTTTTGGAGGAAGAATAAGTACTTAGTTCAGTTTGCAGAGGGCATATTGAGTTTAAGGTGTGAGTATAGAGATAAGTAGCTTGCTACTGACATTGAAGGGCTTTGTTTCAATAGAGTGACAACACAAGAGAGCAGATTGTGAGGGTTTGAGATTAACTTAATGGAAGCTGAGTGTAGAATATGCTTTCTAATGTTTTTATAATGAAGGAGAGGAGAAGAAAGGGAGAGGAAGATAATTTGAAGGGTGGCAAAATCAAGGGATGGGAGATAAAGAGCATATTTGTAGGCTGGGCAGAAGGACCCAGTAGTCGAGGAAGAGGATGAAGAGGTATGAACAATGGGGCAAGGCCTTAGAGGAGCTGAAAGGGAATAGTTTGGAAGGGGTAACTTAGGCAAGGAGGAGGGCTGTCTCATCTTTCAAGACTGAAGCAAAAGAGGAGAGAATGGATGAAAATGTTGAAAGGATTAGAGAACTAGAGGAGGGGAACTGGAGTTAATTATGTGAGATAGATTCTGCATGTATTTCATAAAATTAAAGATTCTTCAATAGAAATCTTTTTAAAAAAACATTATATACATATATATTTAAATGTATAGTACCAGTTAATAAAAACAGATAATCAAATAATCATACTATAGTAGAAAATCTTATGCAAACTCTTAGCATTTAATAATGAAGAACCAAATTAATTAACAGGCAATAAACAAAAATTCATTTGCTCTCTGTCCCTTTTCAAGTCTATCTAAAATTCCTCTACTTTCGGTTTTGTCTTTTAAAATATCAAAATTATAGTCAAATATATATGTGTATATATTACAATCTTGGTTCTGCTGATCTTTGCAACACTTTCATGGTTTTTTTTTCTAATGTTTTTTAATGAATAGACTAAGGGACTTGGAATCAGGAACATATGGATTGGAATCTCAGCTCTGGCACTTATTAGCTGTAAGACCAAAAGCAAGTCACTTAACCTCTCATTTTCTTAATCTGCAAAATGAGGATGGTATCTGTGGTACCTTCCCCACAAGATTGTTGTGAGGATCAAAAGAGCCATACTATTTGTATAAAATGCTTTATAAACCTTAAAATTGCCATGTAAATGCCTGCTCTACCCTTGCGTACTTTATATTTATCATTTTTAATAGCACCATTATATTTTATTATAGCTCCTCCTGCAAACCTGCAGAGACTAATTACATAGCTCCCTGGTAGGAGGCGGTTCGTGATCTCAGCAGGGCTGAGTCTGGACAGGCTGGGATCTTGCAGTCCTCTTGCTCAAGCAATCTAGGGAAGCAGAGAATAAGGGTTCAGAGAGAAACAGAACACTAAGAGCCTGTTTGAATTTAGCAAGGCACTCATCACAGGCAGAGTGGGCATTAGCAGCTAGAGTGGGAGCAAAGCCTGAGCAGTATCGGCCTCTTTCCCCTCAGTAGTGAAGGGGCAGAGGGTGTATTTTGTTTTCTCTTTTCTCTTCTCTTCTCTTCTCTTCTCTTCTCTTCTCTTCTCTTCTCTTCTCTTCTCTTCTCTTCTCTTCTCCCCTCCCACAATTCTATTTTTCTTGAGGAAATCCCCCTCCCCGAGCTTTCTACTCCCTTTTCACAGAACTTTCATTGGGCAATGGTGTTTTCCTGTTAAGCTTGATTCATTTAGAGAAAGAGTCCTTCAGTGTTTTGCTGAGTATGACAGTAAACGCTTCTCAATTGTGTTAAGTTTGGGGGGGGATGGTTGGGGAGTGAAGCACAGCTTTGAAGAGTTTTTTTTTTATTTTGCATAGTATATAAGCCACTCCTGGCTTAGTGTTCAAGGAGATGACCTAGGAACATGTTTTACATGCTATTTATCCAGGGAAGGCCCCATCCCAAGACTAGCCCCCTAGGCAGATCCAGGAGTCTACAGAGACTTTCTTTCTCACCCCTTACCTAGTTGGTCACAAGACAGACATTCTAATGTTCCATAGTGACACAGTGAAAATGTATATAATAATGATTATTTTGAAAACATTAGACAGCAACATTCACAAGCATTACACACACACATACACATTTATACACACATGTATAATGTACTTCACAAATAACATATATGTAAAATGTAAGGTTTTGAGTTGATATAATTAAATTGTATAACATACATGCTATATGTAACATTATATATGTGTACATGTACATTTGTTATATTTGATATAAATGGGACAGCTAGGTGGCACAGTGAGTAGAGCACTGGTCCTGGAGTTAGGAGGATCTGAGTTCAAATCCAGCTTTAGACACTTTGCACACTTACTAGCTGTGTGACCTTGGGCAAGTCACTTAACCCCAATTGCCCTGTCTTCCACCCTCAAAAAATATTTGATATAAACTCAATAACCAAACCTTACATTGTGTTCAATGCGTGCGCGCGTGTGTGTGTGCGTGTGTGTGAGATTTCATTGATATAAGTGGCTCCTGGTGGGGAAGCTCCATCTGCCCATTTTAGCACCTTCTCTGCAACTTGTAATCTTAAAAAGTTGTTAAGGGCAGTGAGAGGTTAAATGACCTATGTGCCAGATTTGAACCCACTCTTTCCTGGCTTTGAGACTTGCCTTCTACCTACTTTGCCATGCTACTCCTCCCCTCCATGCTCTTCTCTTCTGGTCCCCTCTCTTTTTTCTTCCCTCCCTCTCTCTCTATATAATGTAACATAATGCAATATGTATATATAATGCATATGTAACTAAATCACAAAACCTTAAGTTTATATTCCATTTCTGTGTGCCGTGTTTCACTTGATTCTCCTGATAAATATGCAAGGTAGGCTAGGCAGATAGTATTTCTGTTTTATAGCTGCAGAAACTAAAGGTCAGAAAGGTGAAATGAGCATTGCCATGTGAAGTAGGGGGTACATAAGTTTTCTCAAGATCCTTCGCATATCTTTTATATTGATGCTCACAGACCCTAATTTGAGTTGTGACCTAAAGTTGGAAACCTATAATACAAATCCCTAATAAATCTGTTTATAATACATATTATGGCAATAAGTTCTACATATGCGCCTCAGTTTCCTCATCTATAAAATGACAGGGTAGAGGACTAGATGTGTATAAGCATTTATTAAATACTTACTTTATATCAGGCATGGTGCTACACACTGGTGATAAGATAAAGGTAAAAACATAGTCCCTACTTTCGTGCAACCATTCCAGTGGGAGGAGACAATATGTAGATAATGATGAGAGGACTGTCCCCCACATATAGCATAGGGGTATGGTGGTGTGGCTTAAAGGGAGGCAGAATAGATATCTTTAGTCTCTTCTCCCCTACCCCTTCTCCAAGGAAGACTGTTTCCTTCCAGGAGGGGAAGCAGGAGGTGGAGGCAGAAGTTTGTCCACTCTCTGCTCCCTTAAATATCATTTGTCTAGGGGATGTGATTTTCATGTTCACATTAAACTTCTGATCACTGTTTATGGGAAAAGGAAGACCCCAAGTTTTATATCCAATGCTTGATTCTCTTCCCACCAAACACTAGTTACACAATGAACACAAACAGCAATCAGCACAGACCCATCTATCTGAATTTATAGTAAAATAGAAATTAGAGAAAATATACAGAGAAGAACATACACCAGACAATACAGAGTGAAGGAGCTCTTCCACTGGGAGTAAGGCAACAGCTCACGAAGAGAGAGTTCTAGATCTCACACAAAGAGAAGTTTTCTGAATTCTCTAGTACAGCAAGCTGGGAATAGGGACATGATGGAAATTGTCAACTTCTTGGCTTTTTCCCAGAGTCTTTTCCTTCAGCAACCTGAAGTAGGGTTGGCATCTTCCATCTGTCTTAAAGCTGGAAGCTAGAAGTGGCTGATGTAACACTGAAAGCCTGAAGAGACGCAAAGAGAGTTGGAGGTGAGAAGAAAGATCATTAGAAGTTTAGGGGATAGACAGAGAAACAGAAATCATGTCTTTTTAAGTGTATGCAATGTCCTTCAGAGAAACTCCCCAAGCTCACCTGGGGTAGTAGTGGTGGAAAGTGGTTATAGTAAAGAGAGGGACAGGTTTTGAAGGGCTTTATATGCCAAACAGGATTTTATATTTGATCCTGGAGGTAACTGATTCTTTTTGGTTCTAAATCCTATGATTACTTCTCACAATATCAAATAACATTTCCTTTTATTTATCCTAAAACTGCCTTTCTAGTTGTGAAGTCCATTGCCTAGTTCTAGTTTAATCCCAATTTAAATAGGTCCTCCCATGGAGATCTTGGATACTGCTACTTTGAGAGAGAAGAGAATCTTAGAGATTGACAGTTAGCTATCATAGCTGGAGAAGTATGTCTCAGGCAATGAGAAAGAATGAATAGAGCTGTTATTCCTGTGACGATTAGCAGTTAACTATCACTGGACAAGAATATTTGAGTGATTTATACAGTTGTCATTTTTGAGATTTTTGACATTTTGAGATTTGACATTCTGAGGTAAATTCTTAAGGGGGAACTGAGTTTGTCTTTCACTGTTTATGGAAAGTGAATTGAGATTTTATTCTTTGGAGAAAAGCAGTTAACTGCCATTTCTAAAAAGTGAGTAAATTATTATCCTGAGAGGAACTGGGTTAACATCATTCTGAAGAGAATTGATTTTTTTTTTTTAGACTGTGATTTCAGTGTTTTGGAGGTGTTGACAGTAGGCAATGCATGAGAAAAATTTGAGTCAGCAACTTCTTCCTTTCTATGTTTTCCCAGAGCACAAAGGTGACTCTCTTTGGGTCGATCCTCAGAGTTGCATTATTTAAGCATTCTTCTATTTTTCTGCATTATTGGTTATCAAATAACAAATCATACAGTTACTAACAGACGTGTTCGTCTAAGCTTATAAGCTTCGGGGTTTGAGAATGAGAGAGGTGAGAAAATCTTTGAGAGAAGAGATATCTCCAAGTCCCCTGGGATGGGGCTTCAGCTAACTGTAATTAATTAGTGAGAGAGATTGAGATAATTTTAGTTCATATGCCTTAGATTGCCTTGGAATCCAGAAGATAAAGAATAAAGTAACAAGTGAATTGAAGATTGAGGTAGACCTAAGAACCTGGCATGCTTGATCTTAAAAGCACCTGAGAGGTGTTGATTACATCCTATATCATGATACCCATGACACACACCCTACCCTCAGTAGGTTTGCTACACTTATATTCTGGGATTTGGTAAATGTCATCTTATGTATTCCTCTACTGGTTTTATGACCTTGACACTTTCCTTTTCAGCCATCATCTTTCTTGATTAGAAACCTTTGTTGTTGTTGCTTATCCTATATGGCACTTTGTCATTTCCTGGCCCTTTTTCTAGTTACTTTTCAGCTCCATCGTGTCTTTCTTATAAAGCAGAAATCACAACTGCACATGGTATTCTAGGTAACGATTTACTGTGATTTGGTATAAGGACAATATAATGGTTTGTGCTGTTTCCATTATTCTTTTGATGATTCTTGGCATTTTGTTGGAAGCTCTGAAGGAACAAAGTGAATGATTTTTAGCTCTTTCCTGAATTATGATAGCTCAGGATGCATCATCTTTTAAGTGTAGTTTAAATTATTCTTCTTATTTAAGAATTAAATGATTACCTTGTACTTGTACACATTGCAGCTTATCTGTCACTTTCCTGCCTGCTTGCATAGCCTTGTGACATATTTCTTCAATTTGTTCCAATTTCCTATCATTTCACTACCTGGAAGAATTTGATGGTATCTATCAATTGGAGATTTATTGTATATTCTTTTACACTACTATAAAAAGTTTACTAGCATGCATAGTTCAGGGATTAGAGGCAGCATTAGGTAGAAAGAACACTGGATTTGGAGTCAGAGGACCTGGGTCCTGTAACAACAACATGGCTAGCAGCTGCTGTAGGGGTGTAAGACCCAGCAAGACCAGCAACAAGAGCTGCCAGCACAGGTTCTTTGATCTGCTTTTCTAAGGCAAGCAACTTTAAGGGGTTAACAATCTCACTTTAATCAAGCATACATCTATCATTTACTTAGTTCAAGGGGAAAATCCAGCACCCTGAACTTCAGTGCAAATACAATAGAAATTACAAATATAAACAGACCAAAAAGAGTTACCAAAAAGAGAAGCACCAACATCTGGGATTTCTTCAAAGCCAGGGGCTCCAGCGGCTACCCAGAGTCTCCACACCAACACTCTTCCAGTGAGTGAGAGCCCCAAACAAAACACTAACCTCTGAGTTAATATACCCCGTTCAGGGCCGGAAGGCTTCATGCTAATTAGCAAAAGGGTGTGGGCCTGGGGCTTAACACCTAGTAAGACTTAATCAAAGGCACTTGATTACTTTAGCATTCTAAAAGAGAAAACAGTAAAAAAGTCCCACCCTAATTACCCATACAGGTCCCAATGCCAGCTCTGCCATTAACACCATTTATGCTCTTGAGCAAGTCATTTTTCTGCTCAGGTCTCAGTTTCCTCAAACATAAAACATGGAGGTTGGATTACATGATATATTCTAAGGCCTCTTCCAGTTGTAATGCTATATGGTTTTAGTTCCTTAAAGAACTCCATGATTAACTTTAACTACTCCTTCAATTAGTTCTCATTCCAAAAAAATATTCCTTTGAGTTACATGGTAACATGTTTTAACATTGGCCTTTGGTATAGAACTTTGTTTAAGGCTCAAAGTTTAAATCGATGAGTCCATGGTACTTTCCTTCCACAGGTTCATTTACACCTTCAAGAAGTCTAATAGGATGGTTTGGTATGATTTTCCTCTACAGAGGACATAGTGCTTTCCCCCAGTAGGTCAAGCTTGTTCATGTGTTCAATGACTCTACCATTTATAAATTCCACCAACTGTGTGATTACAAACCCTCATTAGTTGTGGAGAGTAGTATGCTTTTTCTGACTATTGGTGGTATTTCTGCTTGGCACAAATGAGCCAAATGGTAGACTTAAGAACCTGGTTCTGACTGTCTTGGATAGCTCTGTAGTATATGACAATTGTTCTTACTGCATCCTTCTGGTACCCTGTTCTTTTCTAGGCCCTCAACAAAATCTCCCTGCAGAGAAGCTCCTGTTCATGTACCAGGGTTTTCCTACGTCCCTCTCTCAGGCTTTTTTGAGTTCTAGTTCCAGTTCCTCTATAAAACTTTAACCAGTTATTCCAACCCTAATTACTCTCTCCCTCCTTTAACTCCCTTAATATATTGCACCATTTAATAAAGATACTTAATCTTACACTTGATTGCTTGTTATAGA
Organism: Trichosurus vulpecula; assembly: GCF_011100635.1. NCBI lineage: Eukaryota > Metazoa > Chordata > Mammalia > Diprotodontia > Phalangeridae > Trichosurus > Trichosurus vulpecula. The sequence goes on along the minus strand of NC_050575.1, from coordinate 209,073,205 downwards.
ACTCTTCATGGACTAACCCAACAAAATTATAAGTTTCTGGTGGGTAATAAAAAAAAAGTTTGGAAGACTTTTCTGCCCTTGTACCTTTTTTTCCTAATGCTTTTCAATTCAACAAATACCTATTATGGTTCCCTCTGCCTCCAAAGCTCTCCATTCTCTATCTATATGACTGTCAAAATTCTAGGCATCCTTTAAAGCCCAAATGAAATGCCGACTCTTCCAGGAAATCTTCCCTCCCTCAAATTCTCACAACACTACATTTTCATAGCACTTGTAATGTTTTACCTGGTATTAGTGTGGCCTACTATAAATTCTGGGATGGGGTGTGTCTTCATTTTGGCTCCCATTCTTACTAGAATGTGGGCTTCCTAGGGCAAGACTTCTTTTCAGCATTCTAGGAATATTTCTGAAGGGTTTGGATGTCTCTCTAATTACATTGGCTTGAGCCCCCATTCTGATGTTTTCTCCCCAATAACAATCACCCTAGTAACATTTAACCAATTAAAATCAATAAACTTTTACAAATGGATTTTTATAGAGAAGATATAGTGAGAACTGGAGTACAAGTTTTTCCCTCTCAAGACCTAGGTCCACTTTTCCCTTATACCAACACAGTCCCTGAGTAGTTGATACAAAGCATTCATCCAACCGAGTTTACTTCCAAAGGTGGCAAAACATGGATGAATCATTGGGGTGCCTTTGATCCACTGCTATGCTGGGTCAATCAGGTAACTCTGGGTTTCACACATCACTGACCTGGTCTGCCCATGAACTCTGGCACAGACTTCTATGACTAGACCTCTGGCTGATTACTCTTTTTTACCTTTCAAAGCTCACAAGCTTGTAGCTTAGTATGTTCCATTTCCAATACTCCTTCACCTAAGGTAGGAGAGAATAGACACAGCAAACACAGAAGCAGGCTATGCGCTTATGGATTCATGTAGCTCTAAGTGGGGAGAAATGGCCACTCATGTTACCTCTCTGTTTCCCAATCCAGAGTCTTATAGCAGTCCTTGCTTCCCCACTTACCATACTTAACCAGGTGTGAAAGAAAATAAGATTAAGCATTTGAATTTGTATTTGTGTTGAGTTCTGGCTCAGAACAACAAACTTGCCTTGCAGACTTGAAACAAATGCTTGGAAGTCCACCTTGGGGGTTGCATCACACCAAATATGTTATGCATGTTCATAAAGGTTGGCTTTTCCTTGTCCAGTCCCTTGTTACATTAGTTATTCATCTTATCTCCCCTGTCAGACTATGGGCTCCTCAAGAGTAGGAGGTACACATAGTTAATGGTCAATAAGCATTTTTTGAATAAATGAATGACTTGAATCAGTGGTTACTTATTTGGCAATCTCAACTTTCCTGGGAAACAAGCAAACAAGCCTTTGGTCAGCTAAAATAGATGTCCCAAAATCGAGGTGCTATTGTACATACTCATAAGAACCTCTTTCCTGACACCTCACCCCTGACCCAGCTTCCTTCACTTAGGATCTACTTACTTACATTCCACAAAACTCTAACTAATCTGTTTATCCTAGCCCACAATAGATTAGAAGCAGCAAATTAGAAGGTTGAAAGAGGATGCTAGAGGCAGCCATACTGACAACCTGACATTGAGTGAGGAGAAAGAAAAAACTATAAACAGCAGTGACAAAATTTTTAAAAATCATGGCAACATGGTAGTTGGGGAACATGAGTCACTAAGCATCTGGCAAACCATTACATGTACCTCAAGTCATTCCAAAGCAAGTTCCTCAGCATTGGTAGCATTTGATCTAAGCTTGAATGACACCCATCTAGGATTGGATGAGATGACTTTTTAATGTCTTTTTCAAAAGAATGAGTGTAACCACAGTGTTTCAGGACAGGACATGAATGGTTCATGATGGTCATCAAGCGAAAGCTAAATTGTATATATACCCTTTTGTTGAAGAAGGGAGGTAAAGATTTCTATTTCCTTTAAATACTCTGTCAAATCCATTACATTATCCATGTGGACACTTACTTCTACCAGTATAGATCACTATCCAAGTAGGACTTCTTATACTGCACTATTCTTTTCCACTTTAACAAATCTATATTCTCATTGATGTGGGTACTCCATTACATACAAGTTGCAATACATAATAAGAATTATAATTATGTATGTAGTTCTTAAAGTTTACAAAGCACTTAATATATCTTACTGAAAGATTACAACATTCTTCTGGGTGGGTGGTGCAGTGGATAAAGTGCTGTATCTATGGTCAGGAAGACATGAGTTCAAATCTAGCCTCAGACAGTGACTAGCTGTGTGACTCTGGGCAAGTCACATAATCTCTGTTTGCCTCAGTTTCCTCGTTTTTAAAAGGGGTTGTTTTAAGGATCAAATGAGATAATAATTATAAAGTACTTAGCTCAGTGTCTGGCAGAGAGTAAGTGCTATATAAACATTTTTTAAAAATCCTTGCAAAATATTTCCAACATCTCTAAAAGAGATACAAAGGCTATAGGATCATAGGTTTTTAACCTGGAGTACTTTATTATTTTATTCTTTTCCAATTACATGTGAAAATATTTTTAACATTCTTTTTAAATGTAGGGGGCAGGATGCTGAGCCTGGAGTTCAAATCTGCCCTTAGATACTAGCTGTGTGACCCTGGGTAAATCACTTAACCTCTGCCTCAGTTTCATCATCTGAAAAATAAGGATAATAATTGCACCTACTTCCTAGGGTTGTGAAGGTCAAATGGGATAATAATTGTAAAGTGATTACTCATACTCATATGAACTCCCTTCTTATTAGAGTGCCTGTAATGCACTAGATGTTAGCTATTATTAGCTATTATTGACTCAGCAGGTATGTCTTAGGGATTTGAAACTCGGAGAGGTTGCAACTTGTCTGTGGTCATTCAGCTAGTAAATGCCAGAGGTAGAATTTGAATACATATCTTCCTGAGTCCAAGTCTAGCACTTTATAAACACTGTGTTTTATCACCATGAACTTTTGTCTAATTTCCTCTCATAAATTCTCCACATCAGTTCTACCCAATATCCTGGGAACATCCTTCTAGATCTCTTGGCATTTTGTGGGTTTTGTATTATTTATCTATTACTTATTTGCTCATCTCCTTTTTAATCATACATCTCCTTATTGCTGTTCTTAAAAATACTTCATAAATGCTTAAGTGCCTCACTATTAGCCTAGAGCAGGGGGTTTTAACCTTTTTTGGAGTCATGGATTCCTTTGGCAGTGTGATGAAGCCTATGGAACCCTTCTCAGAATAATGCTGTTAAATGAATAAAATAAAATAAAATTCATAGGTTTATAAAGGAAACTAATTATATTGAAATATAGTTAAGATATTTTTAAAAAATTCTCAGACTTCATGTTAAGAATTTTTGGTTTAAAGACAATAGAGTATGCAAATTCTTCTGTTTGGCATTGAAAACACTTTATAGTATTGCTTCTGATGACCTTCTTAGACTTTTTACCATATTCTTTGGTCCAGACATATTTCTTCTCCAGACATCTCTCTTCTTCTGGGTAGGTGGTAACAGTGGATAAAGTGCTGTGTCTATGGTCACAAAGCCTATGATATATTCCCTTCTCATCTCCACATGTTGGAATCCCTAACTCCCTTCCAAGGTTAGCTCAAGATCTATCTTCTACAAGAGGCCTTTCTTTCTTTTCATCTTTTTTATCTTAGACAAATACTAATACTTAAGTACATAATAAGAAAAGAAAAAGAAACAAGCATATCATAAACTTTCATATTAAACTTAAATATAAAATAAGAAAAGGAAAAAATAACATGTCATGTGCACAACAGAACATAGGAGAGGATTCAGAATATATAGCAATAACTTTTCATTTCAAGAAAGCCAAATGTTAAATACTGGGCGTTATGTTGAAAGCTGTCCATTTATTCTTTGCTTCCTTGTAGGTTTTCTTTTGTTCTCTGCTATACACTTTTTACTTTGTATTTCCCCCTCCCCTTCCTTCCCTCCCCTACAATAAAGCATGGATACATTTACATCTAGATATTGACATATACATACCCATATATCTATACATACATACATAAACATTTACTTTCCCTAAGAGATTCTACTCCTAATCTTTATTTTTATGTTTGTGCATATCTCTTTTTTCCTATCTCTCCTAATTCCTCTTTGACTTCTACCCACTACCCTGCCCTCCTATTACTTAACCTACTCCCGGTCCAAAGATGCCTCCCTTATCCTCCCCTTGCCATAAATCAAAACATTCTTTTGTACACCTCTTTGACCTATTCCCTCACCCTCCCCTCTAAAGATCCCTCTTATCCTCCCAAGAATCCCTCCCTTATCCTCCCATTCCTGTTGATCTAAACACCCTTCTATATCCTCCTTCTAACCTATTCCCTCACTCTCCCCTCTAAAGATCCCTCCTTTATCCTCTTCTCCCCATCTCCTTAGAGTTTTATTTCTTTCTAAATTTAGAAGACTCTTCTAGATGTATATATATTTTCCTCTCTTGAACCTAGTAGGTTTCCAGAACTAATAGCCTCCTTCACCATCTAATTCCTCTATATTGGTTTTTCCTCTTGCACCTCAATTGTATAAGATAATTAGTCTTTTAGCTTTACTTGAACAGTTTAACTTTTTGAAGTCACATCATACTCAAATGTACCCCAATCTTTCTTATAAGCTACCTAATTACTAATAACAATCTCAGACATACCATATTTCCCCATGTATAAAATGCACCCTTTTTCAAAAAATTTGGGGTCGAAAAACTGGGTGCCGTCTTATACAGTGGTTGTAGATTTTTTTCCTTGCATTTCCCACTTTTTCGCGCTTGTTGTCTTTGCGCTCATTGTTTCGCATTTGTTACTGGTATATTAGGTTACGTTTTACCACGTTCTGCCCAGAAATGGCTCAGAAAAGATTTTCGTACAGTGCTGAATTCAAGTTAAAAGTGACCCAGTTTGTGAAAGTGAATGGAAATCGTGCTGCTGAACATAAGTTTGCTCCTCCTCCAACTGAGAAAACAATCTGAGACTGGCTATGGGAAGAAGAAACCCTACTGAAAATGCCAGGGCAGAAGAAGGCCATGAGAGGCAAGTCAGCAAAATGGCCTGATTTAGAGAGGGAATTGAAGATATGGATTGAAGAGCAAAGGGCAATTGGAATTCCTCTGTCCACAAAGATGGTTCAGCATGAGGCAAGAAGAATTGCTGATGAAAAAGAAGCTACTGATTTCAAAGGAGACACAATTTGTGCTTCAGGTTCATGAAACGGAATGGACTAAGCATGTGTACACGCACCAGACTTGCCCAAAAGATGCCTGAAAGCTATGAGCAGATGAATAAAACTTGAGTTCAATAACTTTATGTAATACATTTTTTTTTTCAAATTTTGGGCTCCAAAATTAAGGTGTGTCTTATACAGTGGAGCGTCTTATACATGGGGAAATACGGCATGTTTTACATTTTACATACATAGAAGGTAAACAATCTATCACTAATGAGTCTCTTGTAATTGGTTATTGGTATGTACCTTATATTTCTCTTGGCTCTTGTATGTCAAATCTTCTATTAAGTTCAGTTGCTTTTTTTTTTAAACAAAGTCCTGAAAGTCTGGCAATTCATTAAATATCCTTTTTCCATTCAGAATTACGCTTAGCTTTGCTGGGTATATTTTCAGTCAGAAGCCCAGTTCTTTTCCTCTTTAACACTATAGTGTTTCAAGACCTGTGATCTTTTAGTGTCCCCACTGCTAGGTTTTGTGTGATTCTAATCGTGTACCACCATATGTAAACTGTTTTTTTCTTGTTGTTTGTAATATTTTGTCCTTAAGCTGGGGGTTTCAGAATTTGACAATAATATTCCTGTGAGTTTTCTTAATAGGATCTCTTTCAGGTGGTGACCAGTGGATTTTTTTTATTTCTTTCCTCTCTTGTTCAGGACAATTTAAAAAAATTATTTCTTGTATTATTGTATCAAGATTCTTTTTTTTGATTATAGCTTTCAGGTAGTCTGATTATTCTTATGTTTTCTCTTCTTGATCTGTTCTCCAGATGAGTTGTTTTTCTTATGAGATGTTTCACATTCTCTTCTATTTTTTCATTCTTCATGTTTTGCTTTTTATTTCTTAATCTCTTATAACTTCACTGGCTTCCCCTTGCCCAATTCTACTTTCAAAGAGTCATTTTCTTCCTTAAGATTCTGGATCTCTCTTTCTAATTGGTTGACTTTCTTTTTATAATTTTTTTTTCTTTGATTATTCTTTTCTTTTTAGTTTTTCCTCGATCTCTTTCATTTGATTTTTAAAGTCTTTTTAAAGTTCTTCAATGAATTCTTTTTGGGCAGGTGACCATTTGACATTACTCTTTGGGGTAGAAGATGATTTCTTTGCTTTAGTATCCTCTGAAGATGAACCCCAGTCGTCTCTATTCCCATAGTAGCTCTCTATGGTTGGATTTTTTCTTGGCCTGTGTTTTTTTTTTTGTAATCTTTTATAATCACCTCTAGTCCTGGGGTATGAAGGATGGTTTCTCTGGCCTCAGATCCTCTTCAGTCGTCCCCTCTGACCTTGAACTCAAACCAAGACCTCCAGCCTCCTGTAAGTGTCCACAGCCAGTGGCTTCCCATCCCCATTGCTTTCTACACTCACTCAGCCTGTGCTTGTTCCTTCTTGCCCCTTACCACATCTCCACAGCACAGCTGGGTCTGGCGGTCCTTGTTAGCACAGGCTCCTTAGATCTTTCTCACACAGCTCAGAGGCCCAATTCTCCTCACTATCTCAGGAGTAAAAGTTCTTGTGGCTGGGGCAAAGGCAGAGGCAGAGGCAGCCTCACAACCCAGCTAACCCCAGGGCTTGTGTGGTTCCTAGCCTGGAGGTATTTACTCTTCACAGGGGTACTGGGATTTTTCTTCAGATCTTCTCCAATTTCTGTTCTGTCCCCACTCTTATTTATTTTCACCCTCTATATTAATTGTGAGGCGCTATTTTATTTCTTTTGTGGAGGAAAATCTTGAGAGCTTGCAATTTTCTGACCTACTCCACCATTTCTCCAGAATCCTCTCCTAAGAGGCCGTTTCTAATGCCCCTAGTTAATTATGTCTCCCTGAAATTATTTTGTATTTCCTTTTTATATATTTTCTATTCATTTACATGTATACATATTGTTTCTCTCAATAGAATGTAAAGTAATTGAGGGAAGACTTTCATTTTTGTGTTTGTATTCCTAGTACGTGGTGTCATCCCCATGGGAAGCCGGCTCCCAAAGAAGGTTAGGGGAATGCAGGGCCTCCAAAGCCAGTGCTTAGAGGAAGGCATTGGAGGGAAGGGTGGCAGGTTCAGCGCAACTGAAGAAGTCCTGGCCAATGAGGTGTGGGAACTAGTACATAGCACATTGCCTACTACATGATAGGTGTTTAATAAATGCTTCTTCTTGATTGATTCTTCCCTGCAATTCTTTGGCCCTTAAGCCTCTGTCCTTGACTGAGTGCTCATACCCCAGATAAGACCTTCCCTCTACTCCTAACTTCCTCAGCCTAGCACTATTACCTCCTCTCTCTTGACTAGACAACCCCAGCCATATCTTGACTTGCTTCTCCCTACTATGAGGTCTGTTTCCCCAGCCTCTGAGGACCCAATATTACCTGCCATAAGGTTGGACCTTAAGAGAGAATCACTAACAGACTAATCACCTATTTCTCTTGAATGACCTCTCTCCAACAACTGACAAATCACCTAGATTCATTCCTCAATGGTTAGAAGACTTATACCTCTTCATATTATTCTTATCACAATGATTCTAAACCCCCTGATCCTCAAAGTACAAACCCTATACATTCTCCAACCACTGACTCCCTCATCTCCATCCTCCTCAACCATATTCTCCTAATGTCTGACTGAAGATCTGTTTATCTCTTCCATTGTGCTCTCTACAATACCTACTCCATAATTAACAAACTTTTACCTTAAAGTCCTGTCCTTTTTTATTTCTATTTTTTGGCCTTCACTAAGATATGGTTCCTCTACGAGGATACTGTTTCTCTTGTTGCCCTTTCTAATACTGACTGCATTTTCTCTTAAACAACTCTGTATTCATAGAATATGGCAGAGGGCCCAGAATATTCTTTGTTCCCCATGGCTACTTCCTTACTATCCCTCTACATTCACCATTCAGCAATCTCTTCTTTAAGATTCATGCTATCCACATTTTATTGCCCAGTCCAATCTTGATGACCATTGTCTATCAAGACCCCAAGACATTTTTCTTTCTTTCTAAGTGAGTTTAGCGATTGGCTATGGTTTTTCTCTTCATCTCAGCTCCTACTATCATATTAGGGTACTTCAATATATACTTCCTGATTCTCCCTCTGTTACCTTTATTTCCCAATTTCTCAGTCTACTCAGTTCCTATGCTCTACTCCTCTGTTCCACTTCAGCTACACACAGAGATGATTATGCCCTTGACCAAGCCATTGCCCACAAGCATCTTTCATGTTGATGAATTCCAAAATTCCTTTATTTGATCACAACTTTTTATCATTCCATTTTTTCTTATTTCTTACAACCCTCTAATGCTGTTTTTCATCCTCACTTCGCCATCTAGTCCTTCCCTTTGAAAGGTCATCATCCATACACTGGCTACACTATCCTCCCTTTACTATCTTGACCCCTGGTGAATTAGTTCAAATTTATACTATCTCTACCTAGTCAAATCAATCATACCTAGTCAAACCCTAACCTTGGATTACTTACCTATCTGCCTCCTTTATTCTTATTTACATGCGGCTAAATAGAGCTGGAGAAAATCACAAAAAAGCGTGCTGATTGCATCCACTACAAATTTATACTTCACAATCTCAACTGGGCCCTCACCACAGAAAAGCAAACAATTTATAACTTGAACAGATTCACTATCTTGCTCACTACAAAAGCTATTCAATTTTTTTTTATCCCTCCTTAGGTGTCCCACTGTAAATACTTCTACCCTCTCAGCCAAAAAATTTTCATCAAAGCATACTTTACTAAAAAAAAATGGGATGTTCACTGAGAGCTTCCTCTTCTTCCTTCCTCCTCATCTCACATCACTCAGACATTTTTCCCTGTTAACTCCTCCTTTACCCCCATTACATAGGAAGATGTGACTCTTCTCCTTAGCAAGGAAAACCTCATTAAATAGACTCTTGATGCCATCCCTTCCTTGTTTTCTTCAAGAGACTGCCCCCAACTAACACCCTACTCTCTCTAAAATCTTCACATCTCCCTCTTTCTACTGCCTCCTTCACTGATGACTATAGGCCCACATATTTCTCCCTCATCTTTAAAAAATACTTCATCTGTCAATCCTCATTAACTACTGGTCTATTTTTCTTATCTTTTTGGCTAAACTTGAGAAAGACATCTACACTTGGCACCTTTTTCCTTTCTTTCCACTCACCTGTAAACCCTCTGCAATCTGGCTTTGGACCCAATTATTTTAACTGAAACTGATCTCTCTGAAGTCACCAATGATCTCTTAATTGCAAAATATAAAAAAATCCTGGTCCTTCTTGACCTCTCTGCAGTCTTTGATACTGTTGATGAGATGACTTTTTCCTTGTGGATTACTCTTTTTTTGTCTAGGTTTTCATGTTACTGTTCTCTTCTGATTCTCCTCCCACCTGTCTTTTCCTTCATCTCCTTTGCTTCATTTTCATCCAGGTCATACCCACTAAGTGTGGGCATCCCTCAGGTCTCTGCCCTGAGCCCTCTTCTCATTTTATTCTGTACTTCCTTGCTTGATGATTATTACATCACTTCCTATGGGTTCAATTATAATGTCTAAGCAAATGATTTCCAAATATACGTATCCTTCCATAGCCTATCTCTTGAGCTCCAGTTCTTCATAACCAGATAAGGACAGATTTGGACACCAGGAATTGGACGTTCTATAGGCACTTCAAACCCTAAATGTCCAAAACAAAACTCACTCATTTCCCCCCCCCTCCCCCAACCCTCTTCCCTTTGCAACTTCCCTTTTTATTTTCAAGGTCATTACCATTCTCCCAGAATCTAAACCTTGGTGTTATCCTACACTACCCACTCTCACTGACCCCACATATCTAATATGTTGCCAAATCTTGTTTTTACCATTACACTATCCCTTCCATATATCCTCTCTTCTCCACTCACACAGCTACCACCCTTGTACAAACCCTCATCACTTCTTGCCTAGGCTATTATCACTTTAGCTTTCTACCTGAATCAGGTCTCTCCTTGCTCTAACCCATCTTTTATTCAGTTGCTAATGTGATTTTCCTAAAACACATGTTTGTTATCCCTATATTCGATAAACTCCTGTGCCTCCCTTTTATCTCCAGGATCAAATGTAAAATCCTCTGTGGGCATTTAAGGTCATTCACAACAAAAATAGGAAGGCCTTTTTTACCTTTCCAGTCTACTCACATTTCCCTTCCCTCTTCACACCCTCTTCTAGCTACACTGGTCCACTTGCTGATCCTTCACATGCTTTTGTCACTCTACTGACTTCATGCATTTTTCATCAGAAATGCCTAGAATACTTTCCCTCCTCACTTCCAATTCCTAGGTTTCCTGACTTGAAAACTCAGCTCAAATCTCCCCTTCTACAAGAGGCCTTTCCTACCTTTCTATTACTAGTCTCTTCCCTTTGAGAGATTATTTTCCATTTATACTCTATATATCATGTATGTACAGTTATTTACATGTTGTTTCTTCCATCAGATGTGGGCTCCTTTAGAGATAGGGCTTTGTTGTTTGTTGCCTTTCTTTTTATCTCCAGTACTTAGCATGGTGCCTGGCACATATTAAATACTTAATAGAGGTGTATTACCCATTCTGGATCACTGCCTTATTGTGGTAGGGAGGTTTGCTTAGGCCCATGAAACTATGAGCATGCAAGATTATCTAAGATGGACAGGTCATAGTGGAGAGTTATGACAAAAGGTAATACACTGGAGAAGGAAATAGCAAAGCACTCCAGTATCTTTGCCAAGAAAACCCCCTGGGAAATATGAAAATGATAAGAGATTATGACATTGGAAGATGAGCCCTTCAGGTCAGAAGGCATCTAACATGTTACTGGGGAAGAGAGTAAGACAACTAAAGTAGCTCCAGAAAGAAAGAAGCAGCTGGGCCAAAGCTGTAAGGAAGCTCCACTGTGGATATGTCTGATGATGAAAGGAATCTGATGCTGTAAAGATCAATACTGCATAGCAACTTGGAATGTAAGATCTATGATCCAAGGTAAGCTGGGTGTGGTCAAACGGGAGATGGAAAGATTAAGCACCAACATCCTGGGTGTCAGTGAACTTAAAATGGACAGGAATGGGAGAATTTAATTCAGGTAATCATTGTATTACATCCATACAGAATCCATCATAAGAAATGGAGAAACCCTTGTAATCAATAAAAGGGTGAGAAAAGCAGTACTGGGGTATAATCTAAAAAATGACAATGCTATCTGTTCAAAACCAAGGCAAACCATTCAGCATCAAAGTAATACAAGTCTAGGCTCCAACCACTGAAGAGGCCAAAGTTGCTCAATTCTATGAAGACCTACAACATCATCTAGAAACAACATTAAAAAAATGTCATATTCATCATAGGGGATTGGAATGCTAAAGTAGGAAATCAAAAGATAACTAGAATAAGAGTCAAATTTGGCCTTGGAATACAAAATGAAGTAGGGCAGAGACTAATAGAGTTTTGTCAAGATAACCAACTCACTGGTCATAGCAAATACTCTTTTTTAACAACCCAAAAGGTGACTCTACACAAGAACATCACCACATGATCAATCTTGAAATCAGTTTGATTACGTACTTTGCAGGTAAAGGTGGAGGAGCTCTATACAGTCAGTGAAAAGAAGATATGGAGCTGACTGTGGTTCAGATCATGAGCTTTTTACTGCAAAACTCAGACTTAAATTGAAAGAAGTAGGGAAAATCATCAGACCATACATGTATAACCCAAATAACATCACTTATGAATATGAAGTGGAGGTGATAAATAGATTTAAGGGATTAGATCTGGTAGAGTGCCTGAAGAACTATGGACAGAGGTTTGCAATATTATATAGGAAGCAGCAACAAAAGACATTCCAAAGAAAAAGATCAAGAAAGGAAAATGGCTGTCTGATTGAGACTTTACAAATAGTTGAGGAAAGAAGGAAAATGAAAGTTAAAGGAGAAAGGGAAAGATATACACAACTGAATGAATGCAGAATTCCAGAGAATAGCAAGGAGAAATAAGAAAGTTTTATTAAATGAGCAATGCAAAGAAATAGAAGACAATTGAATGGGAAAGACATGAGATCTCTTCAAGAAAATTAGAGGTATCAAGGGAATATTTCATGCAAAAATGGGCATTGTAAAAGATAAAAATGGTAGGGACTTAACAGGAGTAGAAGGGCTAAAAAAGGAATGGCAAGAATATACAGAAGAACTATACAAGGAAGATTTTTAACATCACTGATAACCACAATAGTGTGGTTATTGATCTAGAGCCGTATATCCTGCAGAATTAAGTCAAGTGGGCCTTAGGAAGCATTGTAAGCAATAAGGCTCTAGTGGAGATGACTCAGTTCCAGCTGGGGGTATTTAAAATCCTAAAAGATGTGCTTCAGTCAATATGCTAGCAAATTTGAAAAACTCAACAGTGGCCACTGGATTGAAAAAGATCAGTTTATAACTCAATCCTAAAGAAGGGCAATGCCAGGGAATGTTCAAATTACCAAACAGTTACATTCATTTCACCTATCAGCAAGGTTATACTTAAGATGCTTCAGCAATATGTGAACTGAGAATTACCAGAAGTGTAGGCTGGTTTTCAAAGAGGCAGGGGAACCAAATTGCCAACATTCATTGGATTATGGAGAAAACAAGGCAATTCCAGAAAAAAATCTACTTCTGCTTCATTGACTACACTAAAGCCTTTGAAAGTGTGGCTCACCACAAAATGTGTCAAGTCCTCAAAGAGATGGGAGTAACACATCATCTTACTTGTCTCCTGAGGAACCTGTGTGCAGGTCAAGAAGCAACAGTTTAAACAGAACATGGAACAACAGATTGGTTTAAGATTGGGAAAGACTACAAAAATGCTGTACCTTGTCACCTTATTTATTTAATTTATAAGCAGAGTACATATCATGTGAAATGCCGGTCTATATGAATCAAATGCCAGACTTAAGGTTACCAAGAGAAAGAGCAACAGTCTCAGATATGTAGATGATACGGCTCTGATGGCAGAAAGTGAAGAATGAAGAAGCCTACTGATGAAGGTGAAAGAGGAGAGCATAAAAGCTGGCTTGAAACTTAAAAAAAAACACCCTAAGATCTTGGCAATTGTTCCCATCATTCCTCACAAATAAAGGGAGAAGAAACAGAAGCAGTGTCAGATTTTATATTCTTCAGCTCAAAGATCACTGCAGACAACAACTGCAGTCATGAAATTAAAAGATGCTTGCTCATTGGAAGGAAAGTGATGGCAAATTTGAACAGCTTACTAAAAAGCACAGATATCGCCTTTGCCAACAAAGGTCCATATAGTCAAAGCTATGGTTTTTCCAGTAGCAGTATATGTTGGACTATAAGGAAAGCTAAGTACCATAGAATCCGCAAGATTTTGAGAGTCCTCTGGACAGCAAGCAGATTGCTTAAAAGTGTCCACAAAGTTCTGCTTTGGGGAAACCCGGACTCTGAAGAGAGGGATCTGGCTTTTTAAAAGTTGTAGTTTTTTACTTGTTATGTGCCTATGCCAGAAACCTCAGGAAAATCAGTTAAAGCTTAGGCTTGGCTCATGTGTACAGTCTCTCCAAAAGGGATCAGACAGCTACTAAATGTACAATGTTGCTTAGTTAGAGGACAGCCATTTATGCTCAAAATACAAAACTCATAAAGGTACAGGTCAAAGACTTAAGATGCTATAGTAACTCATTAAAATATGATACAGTAACTCATAACTCCTATTCTACTCTCTCAGGAGGTTGGTACTGAAAACATTAAACCATGAAACAGTTTGTGGAACTGCTAAACAATCATTTAATTTTCACCTTGGCTCTGCCCTCTTTGAACAGTTTCTTAAAGGTACAGTTCTCTAGTAAAACAAGCCAGGGCTTGAGTTTTGACTCCTGTCGGTGATCACCTTCTCTGAGAAAGAGTTACAGAAAACTCCTGCTTCTCATCAGCTTCAACTATGAGATGCAAGATCTCTTGACCTGTCAGACTCATGAGGATGCCTCCAAACCTGGAAATGTCCATTTCAGGATTACTGTTTGGTCCAATGCTAAAGCAATGAACTTTTTGCAAAAGAGGCAGCCAAGGCCTTGAGATTCTCACCAGGCTCCATTAGACAAACACATGCTCTAACTTCAATGAAACAAGAGACTATGAGAAGTTGGGGGCAGGAATGTACCCCTTTTTCTCTTGTGAGAAGAGAAAAGCCTCACATAACATGCCATTCTTGGCAAACTGGAAAAGCAGTGCTCCAGAGGGCAGTTACTTCTTTTAAGGTTTGTTGAGGGGGTGGCTCTTTCTGGCTCAGTAGTCAATTCTCTTTGGAAGCACAAGTCTCTTGTTGCTGCCACCAGTGGGACCAAAGTATTGTTAGATGATCCCTGAACCCAGATTTCCTCCATGCTAAACCAGAGCCTAAGTGGCCCACTAAAAGTGTCCAGGGGAATTCAGCTCAATTTTATGCATAGTCTAAAGGGGGCGTGCTCTAGCTGGAGCATAAAGGTGAGGGAAGTTTCATGAATATAAAAGTATATAGAGAGGCAAACTAGACCTGTGATTTCACAGGCATAAGGAAAACACCCTGGGTGAGAAAATTCCCTCTTATCAATTCAGTTCTGTATCTCCTCAGTAACTTATAATCTCTTTTAAGAGAGTGGCCTAGTACACTGAGAGATGAAGTTACTTGCCCTGGGTCATATAGCCGCTTGAATGCTGGTCTTCCATGGCTTGAAGGCTGAGCCACATTGTCTCGTATTTATATGGTTATAACACAACAAATAATATGTATATTTTAAAACCACCACCTAGTGTGTTTTAAAGGAATTAAGCTTCAATTATCCGAAAAAGTCACCTCTTCCAGTCCACGTGAAGATAAAAATGACCTGAGGCACAGGGATGTACCATCCTTCCAACAGTAATGACATTTCTATAATAGCACGGTGGCTTCACAAAAGCCATTATTAGCTCCTCACAACCAACTAGGGAGGTGGGTAGTTAGTCCTACTTCACAGGTGAGGAAACTGAGGGTTAGGGTGGTTAAGTGACTGGCCCAGGACACAGTAAACGCAAGTCTTGGGATCCATCCACGAGACCTCTCCGCCCCCTCTTCGACAGGACAGGTAGAAATAAGCCTCTTCACGGGATGAAATTCTCCTCCCACCTTTGGGGCAGGCTGTCTTGAGCTCCCACTAGCAAGGGGCTGGTATCCGCAAGGATGTACCGCTTCCAGGTGGCATTTTTTGTTCTAAGGGCCTGGAGAATCGCCTGAGGAGAAACTTCTCCGGGGGCCCCCAGCTCTCGGACCCCCGGGACGTCCCGCAGCAGGCCGAGCGCGGCAGGGATCGAAGGGGGAAGGGCTCGAACGAACCGTAGTCAATCTCCGCGCGCGAGGCCCCGCCCCCGCCCCGTGCCTGTTCTCGCGCGGGCGAGGCGGTGAGCCGCGCGCGCGGTCGTCACCCCCTCCCTGCTGCGAGCCTCCATCCCCCCAACACCCTTCCCCCTCCTCCCGCTCGGGTGCGCGCTCGGGGCTAGGGAAAGCGGCGCTAGCCGGGCGGCTGCTCACGTTCAGGCGCGGGGGTGGCTCCGGGGCCTGAGCGGGCGGTGCTGCTGCTGCCGCCGCCGCGGGCAGCGGACAGAGGAGGAGGAAGAAGAGGTGGAGGAGGAGGAGGCTCCCGTTGCTGCAGCCGCTGCCGCCGGAGACCCCAGGCCCCCAACCCCGGGAAGTGAGTACTACAGGGGGGCGGCGGCGGCGGAGGAGGCCGATAGAGTGGGGTGAGGGCAGCCTGCTGCGCCCGCGAGGGAAGGCAGCCCGGTAGCCTGGCAGCCTGCTGGGGTCCCTGCGGGCGCGAGCTCCGGTCCAGGAGCTAGCGGACCCCGGAGCCCGCCTGGACCGGCCCCCAGCGGGCGGGCTCAGCGCCGCGCGGGAGAGGGGCTGCTATTAGTGCCGGGGACCCCGGGTCTGCACCGGGGCCCGAGGGGGAGGGGTGCCCAGCGGTGCCCCGGGAGAGCGTGCGGGGCCGGGACCGGGCCGGTACTAACTGCGGCGTGCCATGCCAGAAAGGCAGGACCTCGGGTGCCCGGTGCAGCTGCCGAGTCGCTGAGCAGAGCTGACTATGGGGCTGGAGGGGGAGCGATCCGAGGGCAGACTGCAATATATGCTCAGCCTCCAGAAAGGGGAGGGTCCCTCCCTTTCCCACCCTCTCCATCTATCCTGCCCACCGCGTGCCAGATTTGCAGCTGCTCTTCGCCACTCGAGAACGCGGCGGCGCCAGGGACTCCGTGGCGCATTCGGTCCGGGAGCGGTGATGAGCCGGGCTGATGTAGCCTGGAGGAAGCAGCTTTGAAAGAAGACAATCTGCAGCAAGTGCTGAAGGGGTGAATGGGGCAGGTCCTGGCAGAGGGCAGGTGAAGGAGGCAGGCCCTGGCAGAGGAAGTGGTTATCGGTCATCGAGTCTTCAGAGAAAACAAGAGACTTGCAGTTAGAGTGACCCAGAGTTCTGAGCCCCGAAAAGGAAAATAGCTCTGGGGTTAGAGATCAGGTGTATGCCTCATTGTTAAGTTCCTTACTCTGGCCTTGGAATCGGGCCCTCAGGCATGATCATTAACAATATTTACTGAATGCCTCCTGTAGGCATAAGGCACACAGTGCTAGGTGGGCATTGTTAAAGGCCTCTTGAAGGGATAGTAGTCCCTTTGGAGAGACAAGAAACATACTTAAAGATGAACAATAAAGTGGCAGTGAGCTTTTTCATTCATAACTTAGTTTTAGCCTGCTGAACGCCTTTGCTCCTTTACTTTATCTGAACATTTGGAGCTTAAATGATTTGTTTGTGGGAGAAAAGCACAAGGGTCAAATGAATAGCTGAGTGCAGTTTTGGGCTATCTTGGAAGATCTCAAATTCAATACTTAACAAGTTGGTAAGAAACAAGAGCCAGGATTTAACTGCTCAATTGGTTACCCTTTATTTAGGGTGAGTGGTGCAGAATCACCACCCCAGGTTAAGGTGGACACATGGACTTTCTACATGGAGTGTAATTCCAGCCACGTCAACACAGGTCTAACACACTGCGAACATTTCAAAACAGTGGTTACTACTATGGGATATACTGTTTTCCTGTTTGCATCATGACACTTTCAAGTGATTATCTGTAAGCTGTATCAAAGGAGTTTGTTTCTTTAAATTCTTAGAATGATCTGGTCTTTCCTTCCAACAAGTAATGTGCTAGTTTCATGTAGTTGGAGTATATAGGTACTTTTTCTTAAAGACCCGTGCCCTTTCAGTTTTATCATGACATCTATGATAGAAAAGTTATATGTTTTTACTGTTGGTGGATTGTGAAGATTGGGATTCTTCTACTTGTTCTGTTTCTTAGTTGAGTTTTGGGGTCTCAAGTTCCAGGCTGTTGTTTGAGTTGCATTGGGTTGCACTGCCTGTTGGGTTACTTTGTCTGCCAAATTAAAACTTGACCTTTTATGAGTTCTGAGAGAATTCTTAGTACCCATAGGTGGAATTGGCCTTTAGAGTATAGTGTACTCTAGATAATACTGACAGATTTCAAAAGATCAGAGTAGTTCCTCAGTCTGCGAACATTTATTTAAGTAAAACACATACCACATGCCAAGCACTGTGCTAAGCACTGGCGATACAAAGAAAGGCAAAAAAACAATAGATCTTGGGATACAAAGAAAGGCATAAACAATGATAGTAATAAACCCTACTGTTTGTGCTTCTGTGCTATTAAATTGCATATTTTAAATAGTTCTCATGAAATTTACTTGGGGAATAGATGCTGGCAGCGTATTCTCGTTAACTGTTCTAAACATGGTTGGTAAATTCTAGACATTTAATATATACTGCTTCCACAGGGAGTGAAAATTTTCTGTTATGTGTGTGCTGCTGCTCCTGAGAAACACAGTTCCTGCGGGTAAAGGAGCTTTAGATGTCAACTTAGCCAGCATTTAATATATGCCTACTATGTGCCAGGTGGGCAGGGGAATATAATTGCAAAAATGAATTACTTCAAGGGATTACATTAACTAGGTGTGAGGTTACAGTATACTTATTGATAAATAAATACAACATAGATGCAAAATGTTGGGGTTAGGGGAAAGTAACAAACTAACCACTGGGGGAGTTAGGAGGGGCCACTTGAAGGAGGGAACAGTTGAGTTGAATCTTGAAAGGAAGTGGGGGAAGTTTCAAGAGTCAGAAGTAAGGAGGGAGAACAAGACCTGACAATTGATTGGATTGGGGTGGGGGAGGGAGGAGAGTGAAGAGTTGAGGATGACTTTTAGGTTGGGAACCTGAGCGAATGGAAGAATGGTGGTGCCCTTGACAGAATTAGGGAAGTTTGGAGGAAAGATAATCAGCTCTGTTCTGGACATGTTGAGATTGAGATGCCTGTGGAACATTCAGATAAAAATCTCCATCAGGTAGACGAAGATGTGGGACTGGAACTTAGGGGAGACATGAGAACTATATGTGTAGAATTGGGAATCATCTGCGTAGAGATGACTATTGAATCAATGGGAGTTGATAAGATCACTGAAAATAATTTTTCTTAGGCACTGTACCTTGTTAGTAGTTGCACCAGGTAGTAGTCACAAACTGTGAAAGGACTTTAGAAAATATCTAGCTCAATCTCCTGATTTTAGAAGGTAAAGGTAAGGAAATTAAGTTGCAGAAAAGTTAATCATAAAGTGGAATCACTACAAGAAGAACCCAGGTCTCCTCTCAGTTCTTTGGTGCTCTCTTCAACACACAAAAACAGTATGCACACAAATACCTTTGAGCACATATGATATTTACTATTCACAGCCTATTTATTGGTTTGAGGGTTCAGAGGATGGAAAAGATGTCAGAGAAATTTATGATGTGAAATGATTGAGAGTAAGGGGTAACTAATGAACCACAGTGCTACATTGATACTCCACACAGTGTAACGAGATCTACAGAAAGGCTTCCAGCATAATGGGTAGATGTAAAGAAGATAGTTGCACAGGATGAGAGGGGAGGCATGATTTACCATCATTGTAAGTAATAGCCTTATTGATGAGATCACAGATTAATTGAAGTATTCCAAATTCAGAGCTTTGATTTTGCAGAAATACAGATAACTGAGCTGCAGATACATGGCACATGACCTACTTGTGTTCGTTATCTACAAAAATTTTACTTAAATTAGCAGCTAGTATTTTGATTTCTAATTTCTACTTAGAAACATAATATGCAAGTCAAAGTCAGGTTCAAAATACCACCTATGTATAAGTACCCTTTTCATTGAACTTTATGTCATCAGAGTTTAATCAACCCCTCCCCCCTTCTCAGTTGCACTTAGTTTGTTCAGTCTTGCTCCTGTTTACTTATCATGCCTTTAATTGATTTCTTAACACCTTCCTTTTAAAGGAATAACCCTTGCTCTAACTTTCCCTTCTGGTGAGAGACTTTTTTTAGTGTTTATTCGATCTAGGATCTTATCTCCATTTTATTACTTGGCCCTTGCTAATCTTTTGCAGCTTTTTTCCAGGGACAGTTCTTAAAGGTACCAAGTCTTTTATTTCAGATCAAAACACCCAAACACAGCAATTTTTAAACAAACTTAATAGTGATTTATTTATACCTTCTAAACTGAGGGTTGAAGAAGTTTGTCCTTTGTTTTGAACATGAATGACATCATGGGGTAATGTCTTGGCTCATTCATGAATTGGATTTAAGTGAGGCAGAGTTGTTCAAAGTGGTCAACCTCATTGTTTTCTAGAGTCATTGAAGTCCAGCGTCAAGACAAAAGTCTGGATATCTGGCAGTGACCCAGGATGCAATAGATGACCTTGGCATCTTTGATATCTGACCTAGTTCTAAGTGCTCCACAGTTCCTGCTTCAGCTGCCTTCATGGCTGTTGGAACATTGTTCTCATCCACCCATTCTGCTGGGGGAATCTTCACATGCTTAGGGTAGGAACCCCACCCTTCTCCCCAACTTACCTACTGGCTTGAGGCCTGTCAGTTACCCTCAATCTAGCTTAGCCCATCTGCTGAGACATTTTTCCCAAGGTTGTGGCTGCTGTGCAATGCTGTGCATTCTTCAAGCCATAGGTGAGAGTTGAGTGCCAGCTAGACACCAAAAGTGGAAAACAGCCCTGAAAAGGGATTATCGATCCCTCCCAGAGGGGCTGGTCCTCCCTGAACATCCCATAGCTTGGAAGGAATGTCCTAGGGCTAAATGAAGTTTAGCACTGGATGATGGTGAATTGAGAGCTTTAACTCTTCATTGTTACCCTTGTATATACCAGTTAGTAACTTCCCATTAATAACTTTCTCAGCTTTGAATTCTCAAAAACTAGGGCGAATTAAATGTTTTCTTCATTTGATTTTACTGCAGTAGCATTATGTATTCTTTGAAATCATATTTCTTTTTTTACAAGAAGATAATGACATATAAAATTGTTCTCTTTATTCAAGCGAACTATATAAGATACTTGTTGATCTTGAGGGATGCTTTGGTGAGGCAAGATTGGTTTTTTCCTTGGGCAAAATTCAGTATTTTGTGATCTGTTATACACATTAACGTTTGTATTACACAGGCAAGAGAATATCCATTTTAAAATATGCCATTTCTTTTTTTTAATAGTCAAGCATTTATTTATTTTTTCTTTGTATCTCCCCAACTCCCTTCCCCTATCCTTGACAAAAAAAGGAAAAACAAAATCCTGTAAGAAATATAGTCAAGCAAACAAAATGTCAATTTTGGCAATGTCCAAAAATGTGTATCTTAATTTGTATATTAGTCTAATACCTCTCTGTCAGAGATGGGTAGAATTTTTCATCATTGGTCCTTTCAAATCATACTGGATCATTGTGTTGATCAGAGTTCTTTAGTTTCTCAAAATTGTTTGTTTTTACATTGTCGATGCTATAGTATAAATTATTCTCCTCATTCTGCTCACTTCACTCTTCATTAATTCATACACATCTTACCAGGTTTCTCTGAAATTGTCTCTTTAATCACTTCTTATAGAACAATAGTATTCCATTACACTTATATACCATAATTCCCCAATGAACACACACCATCTTATTTTCCAGTTCTTTGCTAATACAATAAGAGTCACTGTTATTTACAAAAGTACTATATATACTTTTTTTTTTTAACATAATAGGAGCTTTTCCTCTTTCTTTGATCTCTTTGGAGTATAGGTCTAGCAGTGGTATCTATGGGCCAAAGGCTATGCAAAATTAGTAACTTTTTGGGTATGGTTCCATGATTTTCAGAATAACTAGACCAATTTATAGTTTAACCAACAGTGTATCAGTGTGCCTGGTTCCTGCCAACATTTGTCATTTTCCTTTTTTTTTTTTTGTCAACTTTACCAACTTGATGGATGTGACGTAGAACCTCAGAGTTGCTTTAATTTTCAAGTTCTTTACTAATCATTAATGATTTGGGACTTTTTCTTCATATGGACATGCAAAACTTAGATTTCTTCCCTTGACAACTGCCTGTTCATATGCTTTGACCATTTATCAATTGGCAAGTGGCTCTTATTATTACAAATTTGAATCAGTTCTTTATGTATTTTGGAAATGGGACCTTTATCAGAGAAACTCACTACAAAGATTTTTCCCAGTTAAGTGTTTCCCTTCTAATCTTAGGTACATTGGATTTTTTGTGGTGTTATAGCTTTTTAATTTTATGTAATCAAAATTGTTTATTTTGTCTTTTGTGATCCTCTCTATCCCTTGTTTGGTCATGAACTTTTCTCCCATTTGTAGTTCTGATGG
Organism: Trichosurus vulpecula; assembly: GCF_011100635.1. Classification (NCBI taxonomy): domain Eukaryota; kingdom Metazoa; phylum Chordata; class Mammalia; order Diprotodontia; family Phalangeridae; genus Trichosurus; species Trichosurus vulpecula. The sequence goes on along the minus strand of NC_050575.1, from coordinate 209,051,186 downwards.
GTAATTTCTTCCTTGTTTCTCTGATTTGTTTATGATACAAGATCATTTGGAGCTTATCTGGAAAAAAATCTGATATCCTGCTTCAGGTTGCCCATCAGTAAAACGAGGAGAGAGAGGAACTTGGTGTTTTTTGGACTAGGTGACTTGCGTGGTCCCTTTGGACTTCAAAATTATGTTATTCTGTGATGAGTGTTTCTTTGACTGTGATCAGGTCAAAGTAAAATTTCCACTCTCTAATAAATTACTGTAAGATAGTGAGGACTCAGAAATAGGAAGTGTTATGCTCTTTACTGAGCAGCATTGTTTTTGAAATAAAAAGAGTCTTAGTTATTATGGTAAAAAGAAAATGAAATGAAGATTGATTTGCAGAGAGAGAGAGAGAAGAGAGTGAGTGATTTTATGTGTTTTCCTTTCCTCCAGACTACTTAAAAAAGGTTTTACTCTTATATTCCTACCTTACTGTTGGATCAAGATCAAATATAGAAATACACAAGTAGGATCATTTTTCCAAAATATTATCATAAGCAAAAATTATCTCTCATAAAGGAAATGGGGATAAACACTACAGAACTTTCTGTTTTTAATTTTTTTCCCCTTTAGTCAGCTGCTTTAGTTATTATCCAGATACATTTTTTTTTTACTTGCGACTGAAATGTCTTCATGTTAACTAAGCAAAGCAGAGTTAGCCCATTGTTGAAATATAAATTAAGGAATGGGGATATTGTTCCATATGCTCTCCATTTCCTATGGCTCCTTTTACTTTCCACTCCCTTCATCTTCCAGGTAGCGTTATACTTTTTCTTCAGCACATCTGGGGTCAAAAGAATTCTCAGATCCTTAATTCACACTAAGGTATGAATGATTGACAAACCCCTTAAAGTGTTATTGTCTTTGAGTGGCATCTGCATTTTAATCAGGAACAAGTGTCACAGTTGAATTTGAAGATCAGTCTCAGTCTGCAGGTAGAAGAAGATCCCCCACCCTCCCCAGGGTAGAGAAAGTGAGGCGGTGGAATGGGGTGGGCTGGAGTATGGTGGGTAGAATGTGGTGGAATGGGGACTAAACCAGTAAGAGGAACATTTATCTCTGTATTTGAAATCACAAATCACCGCTTCTTTCTTTAATTCCATTTCTGAAGAAAGGTCTTAGATTTAGAGCTAGACAGGACTTTAGCATTCTTCTAATTCAGCCCTGTCATTTTCTAGGTAAAACACCACTAGTAAGTATCTGTATATCCCTGGGCAAGTGACTTAACCTCTATTTGCCTCAGTTCCCTCTTATGTAAAATGGGGATAATAATAGTACTTACCTTCCAAGGGTGTTGTGAGCATCAAATGAGATAATGATTAAGTCCCTAGCACAGTGCCTGGTACATAGTCAGTAGTAAATGAATGTTAGCTATTAGCTAGCTATTAAGTACCCTTTGGGTTCTTCGAATGGTATAAGGTGCTGCGTCAGACCTAGTTAGTATTTGGAGTGAAAAAACTCTTAGGAAAAGAGGCAATGTAGAAAAGTGATGTACAGGAATACATATTCTTCTTGTCTTCCTTTTGAGTTAATATTAAACCAAGTAGGTTGATGGTAGATTTTGAGGACACCAGAAATAACTGTTAAACACTATTTCTTAAAATGTATTTAAGATGTTGGGAATGGGGGAAGAGTTCATTTGTTGAAAAAACCTGAAACAGGTTGGAAAACAAATCTGGCAAAGGTTACTAGTATAGCAAGTATTATGCACAACAATCTTAAGGTATTTTGATAGGCTGTTCTGTGAAAGGACAATCTTTAGCTATTCTGAGCACACCTGCTGAGAAAGAATAATTTATTGTCAAGAGAGCCCTAAAAAAGACAGAGTGACCAGAATTAAAAAATGAGAATAAATTTAACCACCATGTATATTTATCCTCTCTCCTGTTTTTGGGAAGAAAGGAACATGATGGAAGTAATCATGGATTCCAGTAGGGGAGGGTGATTTTAGAACTGTCCTTTGATTAGGAAGGTATTTTTTTTTATCAGAAATAGTAGTTAGAGCAGAGTCCTGGCTAATAACATAAAGAACCCAGGCTACCCACTATTCAGTTAAAGAGAAATAGGAGAAAAACTGTCAGTCTTGTCATGAGGGCTGGGTGCAGGAGTGCCAAGAGTACCAGTAACAACTGGATCACTGGGAAAAAAAAGGTAAGCAGACACTATTAAGTTCAATCTGCATTATTAACATTTTCCCATCACTTTCTTAAGTCTAGATAATCAACAATGCAGTAAACCAAGCCCTGATTTGTATTTGTCGATTTTCAAGTTGTAAATGCTCCCATTAACAGTGAGCTGGAGAGCCTTTTTGAAATGGCTTCAGCATACCCCTGCTTGGTCTGAGGGGTTTCCATATTGACAAGGCTAGAAATTCCCAAGAATTGGGTTTTTAATTCTAAGAAAAGATTTAAAGTGAGTGAAAAATGTTTCTTAGCCCTGGAAAAGAAAAAAAAGAGGTAAGCCTAAATGTTTTTAATAGTGCTCTATGGTATCATGTTAATTTAATTCAACTCAAATATTACAGTGCCTACTTTAACCCTTCTTAAAGTGCTGACTAGTACAAAGCATTGCCAGGTTCTAGGGATAATATAATGAGATTGTTTGGGGCCTGCATGTAGGTCATACTTTTTCCTTTTACTTGACAGAGATCCTAGCTCTGCTACTTGCTATTTGTATAAATTTGGGCAAGTCACTTAATCTAGGCTTCAGTTTCTTTAAAATGAGTCAGACCAAATGATGTTTAATGACCCTTCCACATTTAAATCTGTCATTCTTGGAGAGCGGCCTTGTTATTAATTTTGTAGACTACATATATATGTATATTTTTTCTTACCAATGGTGTGGCCTATATTTGTAGTATTCTCCTTATTAATCTGCTTTAAGTCTCTCTCTTGCCCACTCCAACTACCATCAAAATAATATTCTTTGAGTATAGTATGTCAGTCCCCTGCTCACTAAGCTCCAGTGATTTCTTGTTGACTCTATAATCAATACAGATTTTTCTGCTTGACATTTAAAGCTTTTCACATTCTGTCCCTAACCTATCTTCCTGAACTCTATGACCACTTGTACTGTGTTTCTTGGTGTTCCTCACACATGACACTCCATCTCTGTGCCTCAGTACAGGCTTTCTTCCATGCCTGGAATGCACTTCTTCCTTGCCTTTGCTTCTGAGAATTGTGGTTTCCAACTGGCACACTAATACATGATTGATGGAACTATGAATTGGTCCAACTATTCTTGAAAACTGTTTGGAAATGTTTTAAGAAAGTAGCTAAAATGCTTATATTCTTTGAATGAGAGATCTCAGGTAATACTCCAAGAGATCAATGATAAAATTCCACGTGTTCTGAAATTGTAGTAGCAAATGTTTGGGAACAGAGAAGATAACCCTTGGGTAATAGCTGAACAGACTGTGGTACCTGAATATAATGGAGTAATACTGGGCTGTAAAAAATGAAGGGTATGAAGAATACAAAGAAACATGGTGTAATGGGCAGATCAATTGAAGACTTATCCAAGTGGAAGCAAAGTGAGGTAAACAGAAAGCAGGAAACAATATAACAGGGACTTCAGCAATGTGATTGGGAAAAACAACAACAAAAAAGAAATAAAATTGAACACTGCAGTTATAATGACCAAGCCTGACCCCAAAGAAGGGATATGAAAAAGAACCTTGGGGCAGGTAGGTGGCGCAATGAGTAGAGTACTGGCCCTGAAGTCAGGAGGAGCTGAGTTCAAGTCCGGCCTCAGACACTTGACACACTTACTAGCTGTGTGACCTTGGGCAAGTGACTTAACCCCAATTGCCCTGCCTTCCCCCCTGCAAAAAAAAAACCAACAAAATCAAACAAAAGAAAACAAAAAAAAAGAACCTCCTTCCTTTCTTTGTAGAGGCAGGAAACTATGGGTCTCAAACACTGCATGTAATGTTGGACTTGGTTAACATGTAGGTTAGTTTTGTTGAATTGCTTTTTTTCTTCTTTGTTATAAGGGGTTGCTCTCTAAATATAAATGGGAAGAGATATATACTGGGAAATGAAGATGGTATAAAAACAAATCGATGAAAATGAAAAAAAAATAACAAAGACCTCGGAATAAATTATATGACCTTTGGGGAATGACTAAAGAAATCGTGGTATTTCTAGCTTCTTTCAAGTCTCAACTCAAATATCACTACCTACCTAAGGCCTTTCTTTATTTTACCTACCCCTCCAACTGCTATTGCCTTCTCCCAAAACCCTTGCATTTGTTTTGTATATATTTGGTATATACTTATTTGGTATATACCTATTTCTGTATATGTTGTACAAGTTTCTTCCTAAAGAATGTAAACTCCTTGAGGGCAGTGATAGTTTTCTTTTCCTTTTTGTATACCAAGTGCCTGCACATAATAGATGATCAGTAAATGTGTGTTGATTAATTGGATAAATGTGGTATTTAGGACATGGCCCTGGTATTTATGGAACTCACAGGATGTACTATCTTTATATGCTTTTCTGTAATACCATCACAGAATCCTAAAATTGGAAGGGACCACAGAGGCCATTTAATAGAAACAAGAATCCCCTCTCCAACCAAAAATGATCATTCAGTTCTTGCTTAAAGACCTCCAGTGAGGGAGAAATCTACTACATCTTGGGCAACCCATTTCACTTTTAGGTAGCCTTAACTGTTAGGAATTTTTTCCTTATAGGAAGCTGAAATTTGTCTCTGGAATTTCCTTCCATTGCTTTTGTCTCTGTCCTCTGGGGCCAAATGGAACTAGTCCCTCTTCAAGATAGCCTTTTAAATACTTGAAGTCAACTATTTGGTCTCCATCAAGTCTTGTATTTTCCCGTTTTCTCTTCTTTCATCAAACTATAAAATAATATGTAATGCTACCTAGCCTTTCGTGGGCTGTTTGGTTGTTTAAATGCTGTCCTAGCATTATCCTAGGGCTGGCTCCCTGTGCTTTGATTAGGATTATTATGAATCCTTCAGTTTAATAGTTACTTCTGCACAGTCACACTTTGTGGCTTTTGCTGCTCATGGACATGCTAATCATTTATTCTGCTTTTGCCTCAGCTCCTAGACCCATATCATTGTCTGAATTAGTGAAGTTGCTCAATTCCTTGCACCTGCTTCTTAGCATGTTCTCATGAATAAGCTTGGGTGAACCTTATTGTTAGTTATGTTCACAGAATAGCTATTTAGTGGGTTTTTCCATTTTTCAATACCAGGAACCTGGACTACAATCTTTTTCACTGCTAGCACCTTTTGGGTAAGATCTCTATGTGACTGAAATAGCTCTCAGATACACTGCAGACTGTAGCCAGGTGTTTTCTTTTCCTGTAGTTATTCAGTAAGGCCATAAATGACAAGCATGTTCATCACACTCTGCATTCATATAGTGTATCAGTTGACTAATTCTACCTGTGAAAGGAACAGTGGTGGGGGTTGGGGGAAAGTACTCCTAAAAAGAACTTTCTAAGGATTTGTTATTGTGATTTCCTGATAGAGACATCCACAGGATACTATTAGAGGTTGCAAGCCAGTGCTACTAAGCTAGTACCCTGGCCTATTGTCAGATCCTGCTTCATGTAGCCTCCAGAGTCCAAAACCTTGGGAAATACTTTACCCTGACCTTGTTAAGGGGTGGATTAAAACCTTGAAATGCCTGTATTTTTTCCTTTTGATTCATTTGCACTCTGATAGGAAAATGCTGTCAATACTAGTCAAATCAATGGTGGGGCATCTTTTAATATAAAGTGCTAGATTTGTAGAGGCTAGATGCATTCTTATTAGGCTTAAGGCTGCCTTCATGGACATTAAAGAAATTGAGTATCTAAGTCCCTTCACTCATAAAACAGTCTTCAACCTTATGATAGGCGTTTCTAATTTTTCTTAAATTCATTAAGACCTCATTCTCTATTCTGAACCTTGAAGCTGCTTGATTCTGATCCTATAAACCTATCTTTTTCTTATGTAGGAACATAACCTTCTTTTATTGTTCATTTTGTTGCCTATGGACTTATCTACTCCTACACTTTTCCTTCCGTTTCCTCCAATTCCAAGTAATACTATCTATCTGTCCAAACTCTTGGGGTTCCATTCAAGTATGGTGGAAGTATTGACCAATGACAATTTGTATTTATTGAAACGGTTGCTATACTTATAATTGAAAAAAATTAGAAAACAAAAACATAAATGAAGAGAAGTTGTATGGTGTGGGAGGATGTACATTTTAGTGAAAGTCATATTGGTTTTAGAGTGCCAGCATCTGAGTTTGAAGCTGGCTCTGCCACTTACTGTTAATATTAAAAGTATGAGTCTTTGTTTCCATGGGAAGATTGGGGTCATTGAAGGATCTTTGGACTTCTGGCCAAGAGAAGTGCTTTACTAAAGGCATGCCCATCTTTCACATATCTACTCTGGCAAACCCCAGAAATTTACATAAGATTGAATAATGATCAAGAATCCAATGAGAAATTATAGTGACTTCTATTCCAGAACTACAAAAAAAGTGAAAAGTCTATGAGCAGTAGGAAAGAAGGCCACTAGCAAAGCTAGTGCAAATAAGCCAGCAGCCTCCCAGCACAATAAGATACAGGCTAGAGCCACTTGTAGCCTGTAGTGTTCTGTTCAGAGGCAGCAAGAATAGAAAACCTCTGTGTGGAGACCTTGAAAGCCCTGGGTGTGGGGGGCGGACAGCAGCAATGAATAGTGTGGCATCAGTCAGACTAGGATACCCCAGGGGCTCCCAGGTGCTTGACACACTTCTGAGATGTTGTAGAGGGCTGTAAAAAAATCTAGAATTCTGAACCTTTAAAGGTGTGGGGGAGCCTAACCCTAGGAAGATGGAGATCAGTGCAGGAACACAGAGGACCCAGATTGAGATGAAATAGGGCAACTTCTTTACCCAAAATGGAGCAAGGGAGCCGATCCTGACCTTCTACAGAGCTCTAATTCGGGAACTGAGGCTGGGGAATGGAAAGACTGGCCAGTATAAAAAATTGCAAGCAGAGACTCAAAAGAAAAAAAAAATGGATTTTCCGTGGCTACATGAATAACTAGGAGATATAAAGCAAGAGATTAAAAAAAAAAACAACGAAATAAAAGCTCTTGAGGAAATAATTGGAAGGAGAATAATTAACTTAGAAGAGAAAGTAAGAAATCTTACCCAAGTAAAAGACTCTTTGAAAGCTACAATAGACCAAACAGAAATCAGTGACTCTGTAAGATAGCAAGAAATATTAAAACAAAATCAGAAGACTTGAAAAAATATAAAATATCTGATATTAAAAACATCTAAAAACAAATGGAGAGATAATTTAGGAATTACTAGACTCTCTGAAAACCATGATTAAAAAAAAGCCTAGACACTGTATTTTAAGAATTCATAAATGAAGACTTTCCAGATCTATTAGAACTAGAGGGCAAAGTGGAGGTAGAATCCATTGATCATTTTTTGAAATGGATCCCCAAAAGCAAAACATCATAGCCAAAATCTAGTACTTGCATATTTTGTACATGTATACATATACACATTTATCTATATCTGTATGTACACATATACATAATTGTGTATGTATACATGTAAATCAATAAATACACATTTGTGAATATGTAAATATATACATATTTGTATATGTACCTATATCTATACATACACATTCTCTCTCTCCCCTTCCCTACCACTCTGCTTCCCTCCCTCTCTCACATATCTGTTTACACACATCCACATCCACATCCACATAGAAATTCAAATACCAAGGAATGTTAGTCAGAATTACACATGACCTGGAAGCTTCTACCAAAAATCAGAGGAGATCTTATAATACAATATTCTGAAAAGCAAGAGACAGAGGCTTAAAACCAAAAATAACTTACCCCACAGCTGAGTATGGGGTGGGGAGGGGTAGAAGGGGGGAAATGGATTTTTAGTATACTAGAGGACTTTGAAACATTTCTGATGGAATGTCCAGAGTTGAGTTGGAACTTTGAAATGCAAAAACGAGTCAGGAGAAACTTAGGTAAATTTATTTGAGCAGTTGTAAAGGATTGTATGATGATATAATGTTAACATTATAATAAGGAAAATGAAACAGAACTTCAATGTTTTCAAAGAATTTTGAGTGATTAAAAAAACCAGGGCATCTAGGTAGATTGGTTGTGTTCTGAGGGTTAGAGAAAGGATATAAGGGACTATGAAAGGAATACAACTAGTGTAGAAAGGAGAAAATAGGGGTTGGAACTTGCCATTTTCATAATTGGGGGACATGAGAAGAGTATGTCAACATGGAGGAAAGGATGGAAGGAACAAGTATTAGGTGAAACTCTTATCTGAAATGGGCAAAACAGGGTTGAAATCTCACATAGACACACAGTTTAGTGTAGGAATTCATCAAACAAAGCAGGGAAACAAAGTGATATAGATATAGTTAGGAGGGAAGATAATACTGGAGAGGGAATTGCCACATGCAAAACAAACTTTAAAGGGGATTAAACTTCTGAAGGGGATTAAAAGGCAAAAAAATAAAGGAACTAGAAGCTACAGTGGTGTCCATCAATTGAGGAATGACTGAACAAATTGTTGTTATAGGAATGCAATACAATATTATTGTGCCATAAAAAATGACAAAAGGGATGAGTTCAGAGAATTGGAGAAGACTTGTTTGAACTGGTGCAGAGTACAGTGAGAACCAGAACAATTTATACAGGGACAGCAACATTGTAGAGAAAAGCAACTTTGAAAAGCTTAAAACCTGTAATGAAGCAGGGTATACACTTTCTGACAGAGAGGTGATGGTCTCAAGGTACAGAAAAAGACATACATTTTTGGACATGGCTATTATGTGGGTTTATTTTGGTTGACTATACTGTTTGTTAGTTTCTTTCTTTTCTCTCTTTTTTTTTAAATTGATGGTGAGAGCTGGAGGGGAAGGAGGGATTAGTAATAGTTATATAAAAATAAAAAGGCCATTGAAGCATTTAAAAATGTACAGAAGAGAATAGATTATAATTGATGTCAATATAATTTCTGTTAATTACAATAATTATTTAAATAATTCAGGATTGAATAAAACTTCAAATCAGCATACACTCTGACACTTGATGACATAACAAAACTAGGAAAAGATGAGGATATAGAGAGGTGCACAGAAGGAAGCGTAGACTAGCAAAAAAAGGAAATGATAGGAAATGGAAATTAAGGGTCTCATACAATCCCTTTTTGTTCTGCAGTATATGTGGAAATATTTTTTCAGTGTTTAAGTTTAAAATGAAAAAAGGGTTTTTTTTTTTAAAAAGGAGCTTTGCTGTTTACCAGTCTAGCCTGCTTGATTTAGATCATCTATAAACTTGAATTTGGATTTAATACTCTAAATATGAGATCATCATCCAGCGATTAACAAGTGGACATATGTCTGGAGGTCTGTTCAAATCAATCTTAACGGTCTTACTAAAAAGGAAACCAGAAGAAAGAAAGACAGAAGTTGCAGGAAAATGAAGAGGATGACTTACAGGTACTTTCTGGAGAAGCAAAGAAAGGAGTTGGTAGATTGTAATTTTTGTATACCCCAAATCAACAAGAAATATTTGGTCATCATATATTTCATTTTTAGTGATAAGTATTTGCAAAAAGAAAAACACTATGAAAATAATTTCATCTTCTGTAACATGGATGGTAGAGGAAGAAGTTGGAAAGAAATTCTTTGAAGAACTTGATGAAACCCTTCAGATCAGCATACACTCTGATGATTGGTGGTGACTTCAATGCAAAGCTTGGAAAAGATGAAAATAGGGAAAAGTATACAGGAAAGTTTGGGTCAGGAGAAAGAAATGAGAGAGATGCCAAAGAGTTGTAGATTATAAAGCCTTGTGCTTCTATGTCATGAACACTTTTAAAAAAAATTGGTAGGGTCTAGACTTAGCAACCATCAAATAATATCAGAAAGAATGAAATTGACTATATTTTAACAGACTGGAAAAGACTAATAATTGGGGGGGGGGTAGTTATTTCTGAATCAGTCATCTGTGCCCCGCCAAATCACTGATTTGCTAGAGCTTATATCAAAATTTATAATATAAAATAATAATAAGGGAAAGATATGTATAATTGAAAACTCAATCCTGAACTATTTAAGCTAATATTATAATTGACAAGTTATGTTGACAGCAATCATAGTTCTTTTATGCAGAAATTTAATCAGTGTAATATAATTGCTATAACCAGGAATCCCAAAGAGCTCAGAAAGCACTTTAGTCAGCAAACATATGATTTACTTGTTAAACAGAGAGAAACAGCTGCCAAAGGCAACACTGGGTTAGGATATAAACTCATTTTGAAAAGGGTGATGGGCGATTATGAACAGCATAATCTCATAAAACAGGGAGAAACAGTGGAGGGTAAAACCAGTTTAAAGAAAGTTTGGCAATACAACCAAGAAGTCATCTTCAGGGCATTTAAGGACAAAAATGGAAGGAGAACATCAAACAGAAGAAAAGAAAATAGTAAACATTATTATAACAAACTGTTTTCTCCATCAAGGATAGTAGAACCACTATAGTTGTATTCTAACGTCACAGTCCTGTATGTACCTACAGGGAAGTAGAAATAGCACTAAGTTGAGCAAAGAGTTATAACAACAGAAATAACCTTTTAAAATTTCTTATAAACATCAGATGAGGAATAAAAAAGGGAGATATGTGCTTGCCAAAGTTGTTTGCTACTGTGATATAGGAGATTCAATGAAGAGTCCCAAGAGGGAGAGAGTTCCTGTGAATGATGAGGTCTTCTGTAAATTTCTGTTTGAGGACAATGTTGTGTTGATTGCTTCAAGTTCTAGAACACTAAAGAGCCTTTTGGAAATGATCAGAAATCACTCTTAGGAATAGGGCATATACATCTACATAGGAGCAGCAAAGTGGATAAAACTTTTGCTGGAATTGCAATATGAATTTAGGTGGATACCATATAGAGTTTGTCCAATAGTATGTATATCTGGACAGATAGTAAAGTTGGACAATGAACTTGAAAGGGAGGAGAGCCTACTTGGATTGCTTTTAGGAAATTGCACTTTTGCTTATGCCAGACTTTTCATGAAAGTAAAGACCTCTCTTTTCAATTCTAACATTTTACTAATATTGCTAGGTGGAAGTGAGATGCCATTGCATTCACAGAACCAATGATGAGTATCCTGTGGAGGGTAGTGAAGAGGTACGTAATAGGTGTTCAGGCTGCAACAAATAACCAATGAGGAACTCCAAAGAAGAACAAGAGTAAAGGGCATTATCAAGGAATTGTATAACAAGAAGAGAAGAACTGCTGGTCATGTGGCAAGAATGATGGATGAGAAATGGTAGAGTGTTTCACTGATACTTATAGAGAGGAAGTCCTTTAACATATTAGACCACCTGTGACGAATCTTTGGAGAAACATGGATAAGAATCATATGGGTTAGGTAGGTGGGCAGTCATGGTTGTGTTATATAATCTTTATCATTGGAAGGGAGTCCTGAATCTATGGGATAACAGATTCCTTTGAGTGTTGAGGAGGAGGAGGAGAAAAGAGAAAGAAGAGGAGGAGTGTTAGATGGTGAAATGTCAAACAGGCTTCTCAAAATGAGGTTTGTACTAGGCAAAAATTGGAGGGGGCATTATTGTTGTTTGTCCTTCATTTTTGAAGAGGACCATGACATCGGGAAGGTAACGTCATGGCCTGAAAGTGAATGGATTTAAGTGAGTCAGGGCTGTGCAAAGTCACCAAGCCTTACTCTCTCCTCTGGAGCCATTTGGGTCCAGTGGCAAGATATAGATCAGGGTGCCTGGAGATGGCCCAGGATGCAGTAGGAGACCTTGGCTTTTTTAAGCTAAGGTCTTTCCCATGTCTCGGTTTGTCTGAGGCAACACCCATTCAGTGATTAAGGCTAGGTAAGAAAAAATGAGGCAAAGAATGGCCTCTTTTACCTAGTCCAAAAAAAAAAATTTGGGAGAGGAAGACCTTCTGGGTTTCTGGCTAAAACAGAAACAACTGCTATTTATACTCACTTTGAGCCATTAGAGTCCCAACAATGACCAAATGAGGCTTGGGCTGGGACCTGTTGGCCCATTAATGAGAGCCAGAGCTATTTGGGTTTAAGGCATTGTCCTAAAAGAGAAATCTAGTCTGTAAACCCTAACATATCTTGTGAAGTTTCAATGATCAAAATTTATATTCCTTTGGGTAGAGCACCTGCAGGTAAGGGTATGATTCCTTGTGTGGACAGAGGGAGAGGAGAAAGGGAGAGGAGGAGGGAAGAAGGGGAGGAGGGAGGGAGAAAAAGAAGGAAAAAGGGAAGGAAAGAGGGAAGGAGGGAGGAAGGGAAGATGGGGGCCATTATTATTAAACACTAAGTAGTTAGGTCTTGAAAAAAGACTTCTTTTGACTCTGATACCCTCTTAAGGTACCAGTTTTTTTCCCATGTTTTCACTTTTATTTCTTCTAAGAATGGCTTACTTTTTTTCCTTGAATGTAATCCCTATCCACTGGCTTCGTAGCCCCTTGCAATCTTTCTGCTTCTACTTGCATAGCAACTCCATTAATATTTTCTTGAAAGGTCAGATTCAGCAGTCTGTTCCCTGTCTTCCTTCTTCTTGCTCTTGATGCAATTTCTTCTCCTTCTTTGTAAAAGCTTCATTGTGCCTTCTGCAGCTTATTTTTTTTGCCAGCATTGCCTTTGAAAACCCAGTATAATTTCTATGTCCTTATCAGGTTGCTGTGATGGCTTAAAAAAAACTTTTATTGATAATGTTGTTTTGACAAATCAGTCATTTCCCTCTGTCTATGCCTTCTAACTGCTCTAATAATGAGAAAGCTTTTAAGAGTTATAAATATCATTTTCTCATGTAGGAATATAAACAGTTTAACATTATGAAATCCTTATGATTTCTCTTTCCTGTTTACCTTTTTATCCTTTTCTTGAGTCTTGTATTTGAAAGTCAGATTTTCTGTTCAGCTCTGGTCTTTTCATTAGGAATGCTTAAAAGTCCAGGTTGTGTTTGTCCTTCGTTTTTGAAAAGCACCATGACATCAGAGAAATGATAACATAACTTGCAGTTGACTTTGATTTGAGTGAGGGAGGGCTGTGCAAGGTCACCAGCTTCACTTTCTCCTCCAGAGCCATCTGGATCTAGTGACCAGATATTCATCAGGATGACTGGAGGTGACCCAGGATGCAATGGGAGACTCTGGACCTTTTAGGCTAAGGCCTTTTTATGTACTCACTTAGAGTGAGGTGATGCCCATTTGGTGAACAGCCCGGAGGTCTTCGCCTCCCAGCTTGATTTTTTTCTTCTTTTTTTCTAATTAAAGGGGCCATCCCTTGACTCACTTCTTAACGAGGCCTATTCACTGAATGGGCATCACCTCACTTTAGATGAGTACATGAAAAGGCCTTAGTCTGAAAGGGCCAGGGTCTCCCATTGCTTAAAAGTCCTGTATTTCATTGAATATCCATTTTTTCTCCTTAAGGGTTATACTCAGTTTGGGTAGATGATTCTTGGTTGTAATCCTAGCTGTTTTGCCCTCTGGAATATTGTATTCCAAGCTCTCTGATCCTTTAATGTAGAAAGTGCTAAATCTTGTGTTATACTGACTGTGACTCTGCAATATTTGAATTGTTTCTTTTTGGCTGCTTGCAGTATTTTCATCTTGAACTGGGGGCTCTGGAATTTGGCTACAATATTCCTGGGAGTTTTCATTCCAGCCTAGAGGACAGCAACAACAACAACGACAGGCAACGCAACAAAATCCTGCCCCTGGTGTCATCAAAGGGACCCTGTAAATCTCCTTCTGATCCACTGGCCAATCCCTTTACCATCTGTGTGCTGATAGGTCTGGAAACTGCCACTGATTGAGTCAGTCTGAGGCCTGGTTTGCTGGGGCCTGGTCTGCACTGACGTAGCCTGTGCTGGCCTTCACTGGTCTGTGCTCCTCTTACCCTGGTGCAACAGACCTTTCCTGCTGACCTAAGTTGTCTTGGACTGGAAACTCATTTTTCAATTGATAAGCATTTCTTTCTTTCTTTTAGTGTTATTTTCATTTATTACATTCATTATAGATATTGTTCTCTGGGTTCTATTTATTTGACTATCACTTCACACCAAGTACTAATTTCTTATAAATGATTTTTAAAATATCATTAATTTTTCATTACATTCATATGTCACAGTTGGTTTTTTTTCCCAGCTTGTTCAACTATTCCCTTGTTGATAGATACTGACTTTGTTTATTATTATTGGTTACTGCAAAGGTGCTACAATGAATATTTTGGTTTATAGTTTTTGGTGCTTTTGATTTATATATACTCATATATATACATGTATACTTACATGTATACATATATATCTTTGTTGGATGTTTTTCTGATATGTACACATTCCCAGACCTTAAAAAACTCTTTACTTGATCCTAGCAATCCTTCAAGCTAACATCTTATGTGACCTTTTCATAGTTTCCTAGAAAAAACTGTCCATACTTGTCTCTTCTACTTTTTTTTCTCTCCTGGACTTTGGTAATAACCTTCTTCTTTAAAAATATAATTTATTGATGCCTTTTGTCTTTTCAGGGTAGTCATTCTCTTTTATCCTCCCCCCCCACATTGAACTGTCCCTTATTACAAAGAAAAACATCCAAGGAAAAACATCCACTGCAACCATATGTGACTGTATCTAATATTCTATCCTAGTAGTCATTACCTCTTTGCTGTGAGGAAGGATATAGCTTTCATTATCTCTTCTTTGTTAGTTTGCCCATTAGTCAGTGTTAAACTTTGTTTTGTTGATCTTTTAATTTATATTTTTGTGTTTATTGTGTATTTTCTTATGGTAAGTTTGTTTATATGCTTCTAGCAATGTGTGGAGTAGAAATCAAAGAGTTCAGGAATTTAAATGCTAGGCCAAAGAAGTCATATTTTATTCAGAACAGAGCTTCTTAATTTTTTTTGTCATGAACTCTTTTGGCAAGACTACTATCTCAGAATAATGTATGCAATAAAATACCTAAGATTACAAAGGAAACCAGTTTTATTGATATATACTTATCAAAATATTAACAAAACAAGTTCAGGGACCCCAAATTGAAAACTTTTGCCCTAGAGAGTAAATGAAAGGGTGTGGGAAGAAGCCATGGATGGGAGTGTAAGTTCATCAGGTTTTGTTTTCACAAAACAATGGGTAGAAGCCCCCAAATTGATTTACCTGGTGTACGGTTAATGGAATATAAGATCTTCCCTGTCCATTAATAGGCCTGTGTGACCACATGTCGCCTTTTTTTCCTTGGAACAGGGGCTGTGTTCCCAGGTCTAAAGGTACACAGGTATTTCAGTCACGGATGTCTTGCTGCTTTGAGCTCTGGCCCAGCTCACAGCTGTGATACATCCTGAGTCACATAGAGCCCATTGGTGCAGGAACTTGCCTAAGGGGAAGCTTGCTTGCAGGAAAGCTTTTGTACCTTCTGATACTAAGCTAATTAGGCACTGAGTCAGGAGGGTTGTGATGCCTTCTGGCTCTGAGCCTATTAGCTGAAAGTGTATATATATTCTGAGGTGAGAGTTTGCTTTGGGGGCTTGCACAGGAGGAGGACCTTTTGATTTCCTGGATCCGACTCTGGGTAGCTGTTTGTTAAGGAACCTCCCCTCCCCCTCCAACTACTCAGATGTTGGTGCTTCCCTGGTGATATATGTAGATGTTAAAGTGTGTACCAAGATTACTAGACAGTTGGAGCCCTGTCTATTGGATCTTTTGTGCTAATTGCTCTGCTTGTGTTTTCTCCACATTCAGGGTGCTGACCTTTCCCCTGCACTAGTGAATGATGTTGTTTAATTAAAGTAGGATTATTAACCTCTTTTGAGTTGTCTTTCCTTTAGAAAAGCAGATCAAAGAACCTGTGTTAGCAGGCCATCCTGGATGTGCTAGGGTGCTTGCCAGTACATTTGGCATACACTCAGCTTGGATAATACTGTCCTAATATTGGAGTCACAGTGCTTTATGTTCCTTCTTCCCCCAGTATTGTGATTGAAGCTACCTGGATGGCCTATGAATACCCAAGATGTTGCAGCAACTAGTAGTAGAAGCAGTGAACTTGTGGTACTATTGGAGCTCCTGACATCTCCCACTCCCATGCTTATTTACTTCTTGCCTTTATGAAGCTTCAGCTCTTCCCCTTCTTTAGGATAACTCAGACATAGTCATAGCCTCTAGGGGCTCAGAGAGACAGACATTGGATAGTATATCTGTACCAGCAAACACTGATCCCCGGTGTCCTGGGATGGTTCATTCTGTTTATTTTAGCTTAAATATAGTTAATATAGATCTTCCACATTTCTTCAAAGTCCTCATTTTTGTTAATGTTACAACAAATAATATAGTATTACGATCATATATCATAGTGTTTTTTTCCCCCAGCCATTGAGAATTAGTGGATATTCACTGTTTCATCCTTGGTCTCCAAAGGGTGCTGCTATGAATATTTTGGTGCATATTTAAGGATGGATGAATAAAACTTTTGTTAAATTCTTACTAGGTGCAAAACACTGTGCTAAGTGCTAGGGATAAAAATAGAAAAGTAAGATGGTATTTGCTCTCAAGAAGCTCACATTCTAATGGGAGACAACACATATGGAATGTACGCTCAGATGGAAAGGTCCCATGGTCCTTAGTGTGCAGTGGCAAAGCGAATATTAATGTTTCTTCTTAATGTAATTTCTACTGATAAAATGGAGGGAAGGAAATAAGCATTCATTAAGTACCTGCCACTAGGTATTATACTTAATGTTTAACAAATACCTTATTTGATCCTCACAACGACCCTGTGAAGCAGATGCTATTATGAGCCCTATTTTACAGTTGAGAAAACTGAGGCAAACAGAATTAAGTAACTTGCTCAGGGGCAAACAGCTAGTAAGTGGCTGAGGCTGAATTTGAACTCAGGTCTTCCTGACTCTGGGTCCAGTGTACTAACCACTGCACCACTGAAATTTCACTACCATATTTCCCCATGTATAAGATGCACCTTAATTTTGGGGCCTGAAATTTGAAAAAAAAAGTATTAAATAAAGTTATTGAACTCAAGTTTTATTCATCTGCTCATAGCTTTCAGGTGTCTTTTGGGCAAGTCTGGTGCATGTATGCATGCTTAGTCCATTCCATTTCATGAACCTGAAGCACCAATTGTATCCTTTGAAATTGGCAACCTTTTTTTTTTCTTTTTGCTTTTTTGCTCTACTCACTGTGCCACCTAGCTGCCCTCTAGTAACTTCTTTTTCATCAGCAATTCTTCTTGCCTCATGCTGAACCATCTTTGTGGACACAGGAATTCCAATTGCCCTTTGCTCTTCAATCCATATCTTCTATCTCTCTTCTATCTATCTTCTCTAAATCAGGCCGTTTTGCTGACTTGCCTCTCATGGCCTTCTGCCCTGGCATTTTCAGTAGGCTTTCTTCTTCCCGTAGCCAGTCTCAAATTGTTTTCTCAGTTGGAGGAGGACCAAACTTATGTTCAGCAGCACTATTTCCATTCACTTTTGCAAACTGGATCACTTTTAACTTGAATTCAGCGCTGTAGGAAAATCTTTTCTGAGCCATTTCTGGGCAGAACATGGCAGAATGTAACCTAATATACTGGTAGCAAATGCGAAACAATGAGCCCAAAAACAAGCGCGAAAAAGTGGGAAATGCAAGTAAAAAAATCTGCATCCACTGTAAAGGCGTACCCAGTTTTTAGACCCCAAATTTTTCGAAAAAGTGTGCATCTTTTACATGGGGAAATAGGGTAGTTTTGTTTTTTTTTTTTAATTATCAAGCATTTCTTTTTTTCTCCCTCCTGCCATTCTTTCCCCCACTGGAGAAAAAAAAGTACAAAAAAAATTTGCAACAAGTAAGTATAGCCAAATGAAACTAATTCCCATATTAGATGTGTCCGATAATGTGTGCCTTATTCTGCATTTTTAGAGACAGTAGATAACTGGAAACCCACCGGTCTTTATGGCTTTGTAGAATTTGTCAGAGTATGTGTTAGGCTGATACGGCCTTTGAAAATCTAGAGCTACTAGCAGAGTAGCACTTTTGTGTGAGTTTTAAATGAGGTGCCACATGTGAAAGTACCTTGTAAACTGGATGATGATGATGATGACGACAGTGATGACAGCGACAATGATGACTTGATATAAAGACAATGAAGGACTTTTTTTTCAATTTACGTCTCCAACTTATTTTTACCAACTCAGTTTTAATATATGCACAAGTGTTTCTCAACTTAACAGCAGTAGTATGATAAACATTTAGTTGAATTGTTAAATTATTTAGTATTTTGTCTCTCTATGTGTTTAGGATGATTGAGGAAAGTGGGAACAAGAGAAAGACCATGGCAGAGAAGAGGCAGCTGTTTATGGAAATGCGTAAGTTCCCAGTTCTTTTGTGTTCCATTTTATTTATGTGGGTATTTCTTTTTTTTCCCAAATAAGTTGCTGGTTTTAATTAGTCAAAAGTTTTAAATTAAAAATTTTAAAAATAGAAAAGCCAGAATTAAATTTCCGTTCTTTCAAGAGTGTTTTTATGAATACTAAAAAGACATATTGAAATGATTTTTGGGTTTTTTTTTGGGCAGGGCAAATGGGGTTAAGTGACTTGCCCAAGGTCACACAGTTAGTACATGTGTCAAGTGTCTGAGGCCGAATTTGAATTCAGGTCCTCCTGACTCCAGGGCCGGTGCTCTACTCACTGTGCTACCTAGCTGCCCCTATTGAATTGATTTTTAATCCATAATTATCTTAGCTGTAGTACCCATAGCTTTTCTTCTTTCTACTAGAAACATATTTATCAATGGTGTTTAATGTCAATCAGTCAATCATACTGCAAGCATTAATTACCAACTTTGCTCCAAGCACTCTTCTTTAGTTGCTGGGTATACAAAGACAAAAATGAAATAGCCCTTGCCCTCAATGAGCTTATATTCTGTAAGGTGGGGGGAACAATATGTTCAAAACCCTGTACATCTAAGTAGATACAAAATATATACAAAGTAAATACTAGTTAATTTTAAGGGATGCTACTGGTAGCTGAAGGGAGCAATAAAGGTCTCATTTAGAAGGCAGTATATGAGCAGAGCTTTTTTTAAGAAATAAATTATTATTAATATCTTTGTTTTTACATTGCTTGAATTTCCTCTTATACTTCTTTCCCTCCTCACTCCAAAAGAGCCATCCCTTTTAACAAAGAATTTTTTTAAAAAGAAAAAAGAGGAAGATGAGAAAGAAATCAGCAAAACCAGTAATACATTGAAAAAATTGTATTAAAAAATGCAACGTTCCACACGCATGGATCTCTACCTTTGCAAAAAAAAAATGAGGGAGAAAGTGTTGTCTCATATCTCTTCTGTAGGGAGAAGTTTATAATTTTAAAATTTGTTACATTCATTTTTGATTGTTTATGGTGATTTTTTTCCATTTATGTTGTTGTAGTCACTGTGAATATTATATTCTTGGTTCTGCTTATTTCACTTTACATCAGTTCATATAAGTCTTTCCATGTTCTGTATTCATCACATTTTTTGGTTCTTACAGCACAGTAATATTTCTTTACATTCTTATATCCCAGTTTCTTTAACCATTCCCTAATCAGTGTTCATGTATTTTGCTTTCAGTTTTTACTACCACCAAAAGTATTGAACTGAACTTTGAAAGGAATCTAGAGATTCTAAAAGGTAGAGATGAAGATGCATTCCAGGCATGGGAGACACCCTGAGCAAAGTCTTGAAATATGATATTCCAGAAAGCAAATGAGCTAGGAGTACAACCAAGAACCTAACAAAATTGAGTACAGTCTTCCAGGGGAAGAAATGGATATTTAATGAAATTTAGGACTTTCAAGCATTCCTGTTAAGAAGACTAGAGATGAATAGAAAATTTGACTTTCAAATGCAAGACTCAAGAGAAGCAGAAAAAGGCAGATGTGTAAGAGAAATCATAAGAGACTCAGTAAGGTTAAACTGTAAACAGTCCTATGGGGGAAGATAATAAATATACACCAAAGAACTTTTTCATTATTAGAGCAGTCAGAAGGAGTCTACATAGGGAAAGGGCATGAGTGTGAGTTAGTTATGTTGGGATGATCTAAAAAAAATTGATGGGTGAGAAAGAAGGATGCACTGGAAGAAGGGGGAAGGGAGAGAAAGAATAGGCGGAATTATCTCATATAAAAGAGGTGCACGAAGAAGAGCATTTACAAGGGAAGATGGGTGATGGTGAATGATGCTTGAACCTTACTCATCAGAATTGACTCAAAGAGGCAATAATATACACAGTTAGTTGGGTATAAAAATATATCTTATTCTCTGGGGAAGTAAGAGGGGAAGGGGATAAGAGAAGGGATGAGATTGATAAAAGGGAGGGCAGATTAAGGGTGTCAGAGGTAAAAAACAAAACAGATTTTAGAGGAGGAACAAGGTAAAAAGAGAAAGAAGGATAAGCAGAAGAAAATAGGATGCAAGGAAATACATAGTAATCATATAACTTTGAATTGTGAATGTGATGAATTCACCCTTAAAATGGAAGCAGAGGGCAGAATAGATTAGAAACCAGACTCCAACAATATGTTTTTTTTTTTTTAACTACAAGAAACACACTTGAAACAGAGATACACAGAGAGTTAAAATAAAGGGCTTGAGCAGAATCTTTTATGTTTCAGACTGAAATAAAAAAAGGCAGAAATAGTAATCATGATCTCAGGCAAAGCAAAGGCAAAAATAGACCTAATTAAAAGAGATCATCAAGGAAACTACATTTTGCCAAAACATACCATAGACAATGAAGTAATATCAGTACTAAACATGCACCAAATGGCATAGCATCCAAATTCTTAAAGGAAAAGTTAAGGAAGAAATAGATATTAAAATTGTACTATTGGGGAACCTTAACTTTCCCTTCTCAGAGCTAGATAAATCTAACCTTAAAATAAATAAGAAAGTAGTTAAGGAGAAAAATGTAATTTTAGAAAAGTTAGATATGAGAGACCTCTGGAGAAAATTTAATGAGAATATAAAGGAATATACCTTTTTCTCAGATGTACATGACACCTCACAAAAAATGACTATGTTTTGGGGCATAAAAACCTCACAAATAATTGCAGAAAAGCAGAAATTATAAATGTACCCTTTTATATTCAATAGGGGGCCATGGAAGCATAGATTAAAAATTCATTGGAAACTAAATAATCTAATCCTAAAGAAGGAGTAGGTCAAAGAACAAATTGTAGAAACAATCAATAATTTCATTAAAGATAATGACAACAAAGACAGCATTGTAAAATTTGTGGGATGTAGACAAAGCAGTAGTTAAGAGAAAATTTATATCTATAAATGCATACATCAATAAAAGAGATAAAGAGCAGATCAATGAGTTAGGCATGTAACTAAATCTAGCAAAAGAACAAATTAAAAATCCTCAATTAAACACCAAAATGGAAATCCTGAAAATCAAAGGAGAGAGTAATAAAACTGAAAGTAAAAAACCCAGATATTGAGCTAAAAATAAGATTAGGACCTAGAGGTGATTTTATGAAAAAAACAAAACCCAACCAAATAGATAAGCCTTTTGTTAATTTGATTTTTTAAATAGAATAAAACCAAATTACCAGTATCGAAAATGAAGAGGTGAAGAATGAATGAAGATGAAATCAAAGCAATTATTAGGGGTTATTTTGCCAATTATGTTCCAGTGTAAGTGAAATGAATGAATATTTACAAAAATATATATATCACCCAGATTAACAGGAGAGGCCATAGAATATTTAAATAATCCTGTCTTAGAAAAAGAAATTGAACAAATCATCATTAAGCTCCCTAAGAAAAAGTTTCCGAGACCAGATGGATTCACAAGTGAATTCTACTAAACATTTAAGGAATAATTAATCCTAATACTATATAAACTATTTGAAAAATAGGCAAAAAAAGTTCTTACAAATTCCTTTTATGATGGAAATATCAACCATTTGGAAAAATAGGTAAAGGAGTCCTAATTCCTTCTATGACACAAATGTAGTTTTGATACCTAAACCAGAGAGAACAAAAACAGAGAAAGAGAGTAGGCTAATTTCCCTAATGAATATTGATGGTAAAAATTTTAAATAAAATATTAGCAAGTAGATTACAGCAATATATCACAAAGTTGATATACTATAACCAGGTGGGATTTATGCTAGGATTGTAGGGCTGGTTCAACATTAGGAAAACTATAAGTATAATCAACTATATCAGTAACAAAAACAACAAAAATAGTATCAACAATTGCAAAAAAAAAAAACCCCTTTGACAAATATAACACCCATTCCTGTTTAAAAAAAATACTAGAAATCATAGGAATCAATGGAGCCTTTCTTAAAATGATAAGTAGAATCTATCCAAAACCAGGAATAAACATTATCTATAATGAGGCTGAACTTGAAGCCTTCCTAATAAGATTGGGAGTGAAGCAACGATGTCCATTATCACTACTATTATTCAATATTTGTACAAGAAATGCTAGCTATAGTGATAAGACAAGAAAAATAAATTGAAGGAATAAAAACAGGCAATGAGAGAAAAAAAAACTATCACTTTTTGCAGATGATATGATATTATACTGTAAGAACCCTAGAGAATCAATGAAAAAATTAACTGAAACAATTAACAATTTTAGCAAAATTGCAGGATGTAAAATGAACCCACACAAATCATCAACATTTCTATATCCTACCAACAAAATCCAGCAGGAAGCATAGAAAGTGAAATTCCATTTAAAATAATTCCAGACAATATAAAGTACTTGTGAGTCTACCTGCTAAGATGAATCCAGGTACTATATGAACACAATTACAAAACAATTTTCACATAAATAAAGACAGGTCTAAATGGAGAAATACAAATTGCTCATGGGTAGGCTGAACCAATCTGATAAAAATGGCAATTCTACCAAAATTAATTTACTTATTCAGTGGCATACCAACCAAACTACCATAAATTTATTTTATATAGCTAGAAAAGATAGCAAAAATCATCTACAAGAAAATAAGTTCAAGAATATCAAGGAATCAATGAAAAGAGATGTGAAGGAAAGTGGCCTAGCAGTACCAGATTACAAAGAAGTAATCATCAAAACAATCTGGTACTGGGTAAGAAATATAGTGGGGGATCAGTGGAATAGATTAGGTACCCAATACACAGTAGTTAGTGATCATAAATAATCTTATTTGATAATCTCCAAGATCCAAGCTTTTGGGGCAAGAACTCTCTATTTGACAAAAATTGCTAGGAAGAGTAGAAAGCAGAAACTAGGCATAGACCATCATCTCATACCATATACCAACATAGGGTCCAAATGGCTAAATGATTTAGACACAGAGTGATAGATGACATCATAAGTAAATTAGTGGAGCATGGAAAAAATGTGTCTACTATCTATATCTGTGTATAAGGAAAGAGTTTATGACCAAACAAGAGATAGAGAAGATCATAGGAAGTAAAATTTTGATCATATGAAATTGCAAATTTTTTTTTGCATAATCAAAGCCAACGCAACCAAAATTAGAAGGAAATCAAGAAACTAGGGAAAAAATGCAGAAAGTTTCTGTGATAAAGGCTTCATTTTTTTCAGATATATAGGGAACTGAGCCAAATTTATAAAAAATAAGAGCTTTTCCTCAGTTGATAAATGGTCAAAGGATATAAACTGGCAGTTCTCAGGAGAAGGAATCAAACTTATCAATAGTCAGGAAAAAATGCTCCAAATCACTATTGATTAGAGAAATTCAAATTAAGTAATTCTGAGGTGCCACTTCATATCTAATAGATTGGCCACCATGTCAGAAAAGAAAAATGATAAATGCTGGAGGGTATGTCAAAAATAGACTAATATACCATTGGTAGAGTAGTGAACTGGTCCAGCTATTCTGTAGAACAATTTGCAACTATGGCCAAAGGCATAGAAAACTATATCCTTTGACCCAGCAATACCACTGCTAGATCTATATCCCAAAGAGAGCAAATAAAAGGGAAAGGGACCCATTTTTACAAAAAATATTTATTGCAGCTCTTTTTTGTGTGTTGTCAAAGAACTGTAAATTGAGGGGATACACATTAGTTGGGGAATGATTGAACAAGTTATGGTATATGAGTGTGATGGAATACTATTGTGCTATAAGAAATGACAAGAGGGATGGTTTCAGAAAACCTGAGAAGACTTACAAGAACTGATGTACAATAAAGTAAACTTCCAGGTGAACCTCGTACACAGTAAGAGCAACATTGTAATGATGATCCACTGTGAAAGACTTAGCTACTCTAATCAAGACAACAATCCAAAACAGTTCCCATGACGAAGGACCCATGACAAACAATGCTATCTACCTCTTGAGAGAGAGAACTAATGAACTCTGAGTACACATTGAAGCATAGTTTTTTCACTTACTTTTTCTTTTCTTTTTTTTTTTTGCAATATGACTAATGTGGAAATATGTTTTTCATGATTTCACATGTAAGATTAATATGATATTGCTTACCTTCTCAATGGGTGGAGAAGGGACTAGAGGGAGGGAGAGAGAATTTGGAACTCAAAATTTTTAAAAAAAACAATGTCAAAAAAAGACAGCAACTAATTGGATATGTTGGATAAGGGAAGTTGAGGAAGTCTTCAGGGTTCTGACCCTGGGAAAGGATGTTGGTACTCTTGGCACTAATTAGGAAATTTCAAACAGAGAGGCATGGATTTTGGGAAAAAGATGAATTCTAAATTGAATTTAAGATATCTATGGGCTAGCCATTGAGAAATGTCCAGTAGGCAGTTAGTGGTGTTGGCCTTGAGATTACAATTGAATATATAAACTTGAGAGTTGTCCGAGTAGAAATGAAGAGTAAACCTGTGGGATGTAATCAGATTACCAAAAGAGAAAATGTAGAAAGAGAGAAGAGGTCTAAGACAGAGCTTAGGATATACCCTTAGGAGTGGTATAGATTGTAATCTTTCAACAGAGACTGAGCAGGGGTGGCCACACTGGTTGGAGGAAAACAAGTGAAAGCAGTGTCACACATTCCCGAAGGAAAGGGTAATCAATAGGGTCAGAATACTGCAGAGAAACAAAGAACGATGAATTCTGAGAAACAGCCATTATATTTGGTGATTGGGGGATTTGTAGATAATACGGACTGATTCTGAGTCAGAATATATGTATGTATGTATATATGTGCACGTATGTGCATGCATACATACATACGTGTGTGTGTGTGTATATACTAAATGTTAAGACAGCTTTGTTAACATTGTAGGGAGAGATAGACTTGGTGGAAAATCACTATTTTGTGATTTTGTGTTTTTTATAATACATATTTGAAAGGAGTAATTAGAAGTAAAGAGGAGTAATATTACAGGGATTTTTGCTTATCACAGGAACTTTGTAGTAACTGTCTCTTTCTAGGTGAGGAACTGGCTGCTTTCTAAGAGAATGAGTTTCTTTAGAGCTATCAAGCATAGGCTAAATGATCATTTTGAGGGATATTGAAGGGCAGCTAGGTAGGCAAGGGCAGCTAGGTGGCTCAGTGGATAAAGCACTGGCCCTGGAGTGAGAAGAACTTGGGTTCAAATCTGGTCTCAGATACTTACTTAGCTATGTGACCTTAGGCAAGTCACTTAACCCTGGTTGTCGCAAAAAAAAAAAAAGACAAGAAAAAGAACAATAAATAAACGCTCTGGATCTGTGATTTCATTAAAGAAAAATCCAGAGAAAGAACTGATGGACTGTGAATGCAGATCAAAGCATACTATTTTCACTTTATTCTTTTTGTGTGTATTTTTCCCTTTTCATCTGTTATTCTTTTACAACTATTAGTAATATGGAAATATGTTTTACATGATTGCCCATATATAACCTATATCAAATTGCATACTGTTTTAGGAGGAGGTGAGGGAGAGAGGGAGAAAAGTTTGGAACTCAAAATTTTATTAGAATGAATGCTAAATATTGTTTTATATATAATTGGAAAAAATGCTATTTTATAAAAGAGATATTGAAGGAGAGATTCCTATATTGTGTGAGATTTTGGAGTAAATGACCCTTAGTTACCTTGACATTCATATTTTAATATTCAAAGCAACATAAAATATATCATTGTTTTATGTTTTTTTATTCATAACTTGTGTGCTTGTGTTTTTGAAGGGGTTTTCCACAGCAAGAATGGTACTTGTAGTTTTTTCTGTCTTGTTGTTTTTGTATACTTGTACTTTTCTATACTTTTCTATACTTGTAGTTTTTTGTATCTTGTAGTTTTTGCTATTATCAGATTTATTCAACATGTTACATTTTAGGCTGCTAGGTGTCACAGTAGATAGAGTGTTAGGCCTGGAGTCAGGAAGACCTAAGTTCAAATTCAACCTAAGACACTTACTAGCCTTGTTGTTCCCAGGCAAGTCATTTAACACCCATTTGTCTCAGTTTCCTCATCTGTAAAATAGGGATAATAAGAGCACTTATCTCCCATAATTGTTGTGAGGATCAAATGAGATAATTGCAAATGACTTTACATGTTCCTAGTATATAGTACTATGTAAATTTTAGTTAATAATAATAAATCCCTATTAGGGTTAGGGCTAGAGTTAGGGGCTTGTAGGCAGGGACTTTTTGTTTCCTTTGCTTTTTCTTTGTATCCTCAACACTGAGCACAATGCCAGGCACATAGTAAGTGCTTAATAAATACTTATTGATTGATTATCAGTTTAACCAGGCATTGTGGTGCAGTGGAAAGAATGCTGGGTGTGGAGTTCTTGGGTTTCCTTGGGCAAGTGGAATGGGCTGCTTTAGGAGGTATTGGTCTTATTTGCGACTAAGCAAAGCAAAGGCTAGTTAACTGTTCTGCT
This sequence comes from Trichosurus vulpecula, assembly GCF_011100635.1. Taxonomy (NCBI): domain Eukaryota; kingdom Metazoa; phylum Chordata; class Mammalia; order Diprotodontia; family Phalangeridae; genus Trichosurus; species Trichosurus vulpecula. Next base: position 209,024,262 of record NC_050575.1, on the reverse strand, counting down.
ACATTAGGTGAGGACTCCTTTTAGTTGTGGGATGGACTAGATTAGATGGATCCTTTTCAACTCTGAGATTCTTTGATTCCGTGATGCCACTTAACACCTTTGTGCCCTAGTTTTCTCATAAAACAAATGGGTTAGAATAGATGATTTAAGGTCTTCAGCACTGTTCTTGGCACATAGTTGGTGTTTAGTGAATGTGTGTTGACTGAGTCCAATTCCACATTTGTGAAAATGAGCACGTATCATTGTTAAGAAGAATCAAATCTATTTCTTGCTCAAGATTTTGCATTGGGGTCATTTTTTTTTCCAGCAGCAGCGTAGTATTGTAGTGGATTGAGAGCTGTCCTTAGAATTAGGAAGATCTGGGTTCAAGCTCTACTTCTGACATCCAGGCAGTTTGACTCTCATCAAGTCACTTAACTGTTCAGAATCTCAGGCAACTTTCAAAGATTCTCAAGTTGCATAGTATATGCTGATTTGTATTGCAAGAGAGAATTCTCCACTGAGAGTTCCCGAAATGAGTGAATAAAAAACAAAATTTTAAAGAAAGAAAATTTATTCCTCTGGTAAAAGAAAATAATTGTTCATATCATGTTTATATTTATAAATGGTACATATGGAATTATAATTGTTAAATGTCCACACCATTTATATAGATATAGGTTTTAATGTAGCGTTTATTGGGCAAAACATTTCTTATTACAAAGGCCATTTCATACTGCACTAAAAAATGGAGGCATCTTTGAGACAAACTGGTGATGTGAATGAATCTGACTTTGAACAAGTAGGGACTCCTTCCTGATGTAGAAATAATAGGAAGCTGGTGAATAAGTGATTTTGCATTCTGCCTTAGAATTTGTTATAAATAAGGAAAGAAATGTTAGACTTAGAACCTAGATTGGGGGAGAGGAGATCTTAAGGAATTCTTTTGATAGCTAAGATCCCATGGTCTCAAATCCTACAGGGGAATTTGGCCCCTGACAAATGGGGGATGCTTCCAAGAATGAAATTTTGAGAACATAAACATAAATCATTACATTAGGGGTAAACAAAACTGGTGGTGAGGTTCTTTTAACCTAACTGGGCTGGGCCTCGGACAATAGATATAGCTTAGACAAAAAGGTTTTTTAGTTTGGTAGATTCCATCAGAGCTTGTATTCTGCTGAAATTGCCTTGGGGAATACAGAGGAAGGGCTGTCTAAAGATACTGTTGTTGATGCATAAGAAACTCTCAGTTAACTTAGACTTTAAAAAAGAACATCTATAGTAGATGGAATACAAGAATAAGTAACTGAGGATGAATACAAAACAGCATAGTTATCTAAGAAGAGTGTTAGGATTAATAAAGTTCAGAGAAACCTGCAGTTGGTGATGAATGTGAAGGCCAACTAAAAAAAATTTTTTTTAATTTGGAGAAAGTAGAAGATCACTGAAGGAATTGTTCTAGATGGGTGAGAGGATGATAATATTTGATAGAGGAAACTCTTTAATTCTTTTTAGTTTCTGTTTTATCAAATGGGGAAAAATGACTAGGAATTATACAACAAATTGTTAACCAAGAATTGAAACCCACTGTAAGGGAGGAGATGGTAAGAGAATATTTAGCTGTCCTCAACGAGTTAGTCACCAGGCACAAACTACATCCAGATGATCTGAAAGAACATATGGCTATGATTGCAGAGTTGCTCTCAGTAGTCTCTGAAAAATATGGAGAATGTGAGCATTTCTATAGGATAGGAAATGGACAAATATTGTCCCAGTTTTCACAAAGGAGAAGATGGATTTTTCAGACTGAAGGTTGGTAAGTTTAACTTCTATTCCTGGCACAAAGAAATATCTCTTTGTTTTTGACATCTGATTTTCAATGCTCAGTACAGTAGCTGGCACATAGTAGGATTAATAAGTGCTTATTGACTTGACTTTCATCAATGTAGGGAGATCCTTTCGAGAAATATCCTACAACTGGGCTTATTGGCAAGGGTTGTGTGTTTTATGGCCCTAGAGAGTTGCCTGGGGCACAGAGTTTAAATGGCTTTCTCAGAATCATACAAAGAGAGAGTATGTGTGGCAGAAGCAGGATTTGAACCCAGATTTTACTGTTACTGAAACTGATTCTCTATCCGCAAAGCTGTGTTGCTATGGAAATTTTTTTAGAATGCATTATTGAAGATTGTGAATACTTAGTGCCTATTTCACAGAATCATTATTAGATTTACATAAGATAAGATGCTTTGCAGATTTTACTATATTGTTACTGTTTAGAAAGTGAAGTGGTGATAACTAAAAAGCTAATATAGATCATATCAGGTAGCAAGTTAATCACTATATAAAAAAAAAGGTTGTCCTAACTTATTGTGGGCTCAGCAAAGAGCAGATTTTTTTTTGTTTGGAAAATGTAGATGTCTCTTGAATTCCCTAAAATTTAAATCAGTAGCTATAACATGAGAGATATGACATGTCAGTTCCCATTATCCATACTGAAAGCACTATTCACTAATCATTGCAAATAAAGATGAGCTGCGCTAGTAAAAATTCCCAGGACAAAGAAATGAGGAAACATAGGAATCCAAATAAACTGAATTTCAGGAAGATGGTTATTTTATAATCAAGTAATTGGAACAGGTACTAGAAAACAAGCTTTCTTCTATTCATATAGATCGTAAGATGGCTCTAGAAAACTAAAAACCATTCTCTATGACGATGAAAAGCAATTTCTATAAAGTCTTAAATATGATTTTCACATATTTATATTTGATTATGCCTACAAAAACATGGGCTTTTTAATTGAGAGAAGTTTGCTTATTACCTGAATTGGAGCTGTTTTGGAACAAAATGGATAAGTTAGAATTTTTTTTTTAGAGAAACATTATCTAGATTTTTCTAAATGTGCAGTGTGTTCTATCTAAGCCCCATATATTAGTGGCCTAGAAATTTGGACTATTTTGCTTTGGAAAGTTTTGAACTAGAATTGGTCAGATTTAATTGCCTTTAATATGACACTTCAATATTCTGTAGTTCTCATGATCATATGTCAATATGTCTTGGATCTGTGTAGGTTACACAATCTTTTTATGATTGAATATGGTCTCCTGTGGTTGCTTTGCTCCCCTCCATCCAGGCAGGATATAAATTCAGTCCTACCAGACTTAGTCTAGCACTCTAGCCATCATGCCATACTATCTTGGTATTTGTTTTTAGGAAAGGTATTTGTTTTTTAGGAAAGTGTTTTATTAAAATATGATGCTAGATATTGAAACTGTTGGCATTTATCTATTTGTGAATCATTTGTTGCTCAGAGAAGTTTGCTTGATTTCTTTCCAAATTGTGTTGCTTTAAGCACTTACCAAAAAAATAAAGATTTATTTTTGTTGCTCTTTGGGACAATACCATTTTTACAAACAAGTGTGAATAAAAGAAGTTAGGATCATTCAAATACATGCGGAATGGATATTTCAAGAGAACCAATTAAGGGGAAAAATCAGCTCTGGGTTAGATAATATTTTGATTTTTGTTAGTAATGTAAATTCAGCATAGAAAATGGACTGAGAACCATTGGCTTCTTTCAATACAGAAATTACATATCATGGAATTAGAAATCCCTTTTTATACTTCTGTTCTGGCAGTAGTATCATGCTGAAGTTGCTATAATAAAAACTAATTTTAAAATTCAAGTCATCAAACATTTATTAAATACTTTGTTTCAGGTTACTGTGTTAACATTGGGGGTTCCTGCACTCTTGGAATTTATAGTCTAGTGTAAGAAAAAAGGCAAACACAGGTATGCAACGTCACATAAATTCATTAGAGTTTTGTGAAACAACGTTCTTTAAGAGATAGAAAAGGAAAAGTCATTTTCTGTTGAAAGAATCTGAATATGCTTTCTTGTGGTGATGGTATTTAAATAGGGTTCTAAAGGAGGAGTATGAATTGAGTAGATGAAGAGAGAGGACATTCTAGGTTTAGGGATGATTATTAAGCACTTACTACGTGTGAGGCATTATACTAGGAATACAATAAAACAGGAAAAAAAGATAGTTCTGTCCCTAAAGGAGAAAAAGTGACCTGTGGGGTAATCTTTGGAAGGCGCACTCTAGCAAAAGCAGAGGGGTTAAACTTAACCAGGAGAAGGCTGCCTTATCCTTTGAGACTAGAACAAAAGATGGGCAAAGAATGTGGGAAGAGAGAGGAGGCAGTTTGTCTGGCGTATGGAGTGTGTGGAGGGTAATAATATAAGAGACTAGAAACATAAATTAGTACTAGGTTATAGAATATCTTGAAAACTGGGCAGAAGAATTTGAATTTCACTCAGCAGTCAAAAGGAAGCATTTGTATTTTTTAAGTAGAAGACCAGATAGGTGTGAAAGAAAAATTATTTTCGCAGTAGCTCATATATGGATGTATATATGTAGGGAGGGGAAGAAAGAGGAGGGGATTGGAAAATGAATAGGTCATAATTAAGGCCTAAACTGGGTTGGTTGACATCAAGAAGAGATGTTTAAAATTTTATTTTATGTTATTAAATAAGTTTTTATTGATGTATTCTGTTTTTTTATATCATCATAGGTGTCCCCAGTATCTTTCCCCTTCCCCACCCTAGAGAGCCATCCCACATAACAAACCATTTTTTAAAGAAGAAAAGAAATCAACACAACTGACTGATAGTTTGACAAAATACTAATGCTTATGTAATATGCAACAACTGTGGCCCTCTCACCTCCATGAATAGGTGGGTTTAGGGTGTTTCCTCATACTTTTTCATTGGAGTCATAGTTGACCTTTTTAATTTTGCTGCATTCACTTTTGATTTTTTGGTGTGTGGTTGTTCTTTCCAGTTACATTGTAATTGCTATGTATATTGTTTTCTTGTCTCTGCTTGCTTCACTCTGTATCAGTTCTTTTAGATTTTTCTATGCTTCTCTGAGTTTATTGCATCGTTTCTTTTTTTTAAATTAAAAAAATTTTTTTTGTTTATCCTTGTTTAGTTCTTTTTTTTTTTTTGGCAGGGCAGTTGGGGTTAAGTGACTTGCCCAGGGTCGCACAGCTAGTACGTGTCAAGTGTCTGTGGCCAGATTTGAATTCAGGACCTCCAGGGCTGGTGCTCTACTCACTGTGCCACCTAGCTGCCCCTGTTGATTTTTTTAAAAAGAAATTTTAATACCTTGCCCCCGCATCATTTCTTAAAGCACAGTAATATTCCATTTCATTCATATACCACAATTTGTTTAGCCATTACCCAGTCACTGGGCATCTACTTCGTTTCCATTTTTTTTGCTATCAGAAAAAGTGCTGTTATAAATATTTTGGTGAAGATGGGGACTTTCCTGATGACTTCCTCAGAGTATAAGTTCAGCAATAGAGTATCTGGTTCAAAGGGTATGTCATTTTATTTGCATAATTCCAAATTGCTTTCCAAAATGGTTGTACCATTTCACAGCTACACCAACAATGTATTAGTGCGCTTATCATTCCACAGCCCTTTGCAACATTAAGTATTGCTATTTTTTGGTATTTTTGCCAATTTGTAGGGTGTGAAGAGAAACTTCAGAATTATATTGCTGTGAATTTCTCTCATTATTAATGATGTGGAGCATTCTTTCATTTGTGTAAATACTTTGCAATTCTTCTTTTGAGACCTGTTTGTTCATATCCTTTGACCACTTTTCTATTGGGGAGTGGCTATTAATCATATATACATACATACATATATTTAATAATTGCTTATATATCTGGAATACCAAACTCTTATCAGAGAATTTGATACAAAGATTTTTTTTGCCCATTTGACTGGAGCAGTGGTGTCAAACTCAAATAGAAATGAATTACTTCAGGCAGCATATTGACTTTAAAAAAACCAAATATTAACATTATCTATTTTGTATTGTATTTTTATTTATTTTGTTAAACATTTCCCAATTACATTTCAATCTGGTCTGGCCCATTTGGGAATTTTTGAGAAATATTGTAGAGATGGATTTAAAAGGACTTGATAACTCTCTGAGGGCAGCTGGGTGGCACAGTGGATAGGGTACCAGGCTTGGAATCAGGAAATCTTATCTTCCTGAGGTCAGATCCAGCCACAGATACTTACTAGCTGAATGACCTTGGGTAAGTCACTGAATGCGGTTTGCCTCAGTTTCCTCATCTGCAAAATGAGCTGGAGAAGGAAATGGCAAACCACTCCAGTATCTTTGCCAAGGAAACGCCCAAAAGGGTCATGAAAAATCGGACAGTGGTGAAATGACTGAACAGCAACTATCTGTGATATGGAAAGGAAAGCATTAAAGTTAATCTGAAGATTTCAAATAGGGATTTGGGTGGAGTTAAAGTTCAATTTGAGTTGTTAATATAATATGGTAGCCCAAAAAGCCCATACATTTTTGAACTGCATTAAGAGAGGCATATCTTCTTGAAATAAGGTGATCATAGTCTCTTGCTCTTGTTGTTTGTCCTTTATTTTTGAATAGGACTAGTGACATCACAGGGGGATGCCATGACTTGTGGGTGAATTGGACTTAAGTGAGGCAGAATTTCACAAAGTTGTCAGCCTCACTTTCTTTTCCAGAGTCATCAAAGTCCGATGGCAAGATAAAAGTCAGGATAACTGGTGTTAACTCAGGACACAGTGGATAACCTTGGTGTCTTTGATGTTTGACCAAGATCTAAGTGATCCACAGTGTCTGCTTTAGCCACCTTCATGGTCATTGGAACAAATTGTTCTCATCTGCCTTTTCCATTGGAGGAAGTCTTTACATGTTCAGGGTTATGCTGTATGAGAATCAGTGGAAGGAAATGGGGTGGTTAGCCTGTAGAAGAGAAAAATCAAGGAGAACTTGATACCTGTCTTAAAGTATTTGAAGGACTGTCATATGGAAGATAGATTAGACTTCGTTTTGATCCCAGGGAGCAAAACTAGGAGTAATGGATGGACATTGCAGGGGAGCAAATCTAGGCTTGATGTCAGGAAAAAAAGCTTTTTAGCAGTTAGAGCTATCCAAAAGTATAATAGGCAAAGGAAATGTGGGTTCCGCTTTACTGAAAGTCTACAAGCCATGGCTAAGTGACCAATTGTTGTATATATTGAATATGTTTTTTTGAGTATCTTAGGCTGCTGGTCACCTAGGTACTTTGTTTCTTTGAAATCCTTGGTTTCTTTGAAAAGAATGATATGCACATATAAAGCATTTTGGTATAGATTTTAGCCCCAAGAAGATTAAGTGAAAGCACAGAGCTACTGTGTGGAAGATTTGAATTTGAATTCTAGGTCTCCTGACTCATACAAACATTTGTTAAGTGCCTATTATGTATTTTCCAGTCCCTCAGAGAATAGGTAAATAAAGTTGAAAAATGGCATAGTCCCAGTTTGTCTTAGGAAGCTTATAATATTTTTTTAAAAATTACCATTTTTTGTTACATTGAACTGGACAAATATCAACAAATATGAGTGTTTTAATATACAAAGAACAGAAAAAGAGGATTGTACATTAAACTATGAATCCCTGTAACATGCAGATTTCATTTTTAAAAGAATAGTATACATTCACATTTATTTTAAAGCTGTAGTGCTGCTCTCTATCTCCTTGTTCTCCCTTCTATGTTATCTTCTGTGTATTTTTTTAAAATGAGGTTATAATCTAATAGTAGGCTGTCACTATGCTTAATTATGTGCTAAGTATGATGCAAGGTAGAATGTAATAAGTGCAAAGGAGTGATCCAGGAAAAATTTTGATACAGAGAAATCACCTTATGATTCTATGACATTCATTTAGTGGGAAGATCAGGGAATGCTCTATGAAAGAGCCTGTACCTAAGTGAGCCTTGAAGAAAGACAGAGATTTCAATAGGCCAAGTGCATGAAGGTCAGGAGGCAGCAGAGTACAAAAGAAACTAATTGGAGCGCCATACATAATAGTCTAGGGCAGCTAGATGATACAGTGGATGGAACGCCCAGCCTGGAGTCAAGCCTTAGACTCTTACTAGCTGTGTGATCCTGGGGAAGTCACTTAACCATGTTTGCCTTAGCTTTCTCATCTGCAAAATGAGCTGGAGAAGGAAATGGCAAACTACTCCAGTATCTTTGTCAAGAAAACCCCAAACAGGGTCATGAAAAGTTGGACACAACTGAAATGACTGAACAACAACAAAAATAATAGTCCAAGTATTTCCTTATGTGAAATAGGAAACCACTGAAGGTTTTTAAAATAGGGGAGTGACATGTTTAGACCTGTACATTAGGAAGCTTATTTTGGCAACTAAGAGAAAGCCAGATTGAAGAAGAGGTAAATTCGAGGCAGCAAGGCCAACTAGGAAGTAATTACAATAGAAAAGGTAAGAGAGGTCATTGGATGCAGTGTGAGGAAAGGCAGGTGTGAGAAATACTGTGAAGGTAAAAATCAAGAGATTTTGACCACTGATTGTAGGTAGGTATAAATTACTTAATTCCACAAATATATTGAGCACCTACTAAGCAAAAATAAAAGAATTTCTGTCCTCAGGGAGCTTAAGCATGAACGAAGCATCAAAGGTAATTCCAAAGTTATTTGTCTGGATGACTGGAAAGATGATGTTTCTCTACTTGCATCAAAGGTAATTCCAAAGTTATTTGTCTGGATGACTGGAAAGATGATGTTTCTCTACTTGAATAGAAATAAGATGTGTTGAAGGGAAGATGATGAGTTAAATTTTGCACATGTTGAACATAGAGGTGATGGTTAAAGTAGAAATGCCTAGGAAAATGTTGGAAAGACGGCATTCCTACTCCATATTTAAGTTACACATTAACACATACATAGAAACAGACACATATACACACTAACTTCAATACTGGTGTAATTCAAGATTTCACCTGCGTAGGTGCACTCTCCACCAGTGTAGTTCACCATTCTTCCCAGCTTACCAGGTCATCCTTGGATCACAGACTTTATTTTAACACTTAGTGAGTACGTGAAGTCTTGGTAGATTTTGTCACTTTCTGACATAACACTAAGGTTACCTCCACTCCATGAAGCATCGGAGTAGGATTTTGTTAAATGACTTGCATATATATATTTAATATAAATGTTTTGTTTTTGATTTCCAGGTGCTCAGAATTTTGATGTCATCAGACTATCAACATACCGGACAGCTTGCAAACTAAGATTTGTACAAAAAAGATGTAATCGTAAGTTATTTCTACTTGGTTTTTTTTGACATTGTGAGATCATGTGCAAATCTTTTTAGTGCCTATAATTATAATGTAAGGAATTTTAATGTGCTAGCAATGTTAGCTGTATTATTTATCTCTTATATATTTATGTTTTGTCTTTTCAATTGGATTGTAAACTTCTTAAGCATGAGTTTGGGTTTCACATTCTTTTGTATCTCTCACAGTAAACAGCATGATGCTTTGCCCCTTAATGGGTACTCAACCATTATTTGTTAGTTGTTTTTTTTGTCACATCAGCATACTTTAAATGGGAAAGATACATTTTTTGTTGTTTTTTAATGAAATGGGCTTGCCAAATTTACTCTGATTTTAAAACAATTTTTTGGTATTTTTGTCATCACCTTAATTTATCACCATCATTTCCCAATATATCTTCCCAGAGAAACATACCTTATAACAAAGAGAGGAAAAAAATTAAAAAAATACTTCAGCAAAGCTAACCAACACATCAAAAAGTTTGACATATGCCTTGTTGATCCCCACCTTTGCAAAGAAGTTGAGGGGCAAGGTTCTGTCCTGGGCCCTCTTTTCTTTTCCTTATATAGTATCTTCCTTGATGGTCTCATCAGCTTCCGTGGATTCTGCTATTACCTCTTTGCAATTGATATCCAGCCCTAGACTGTCTCCTGAGCTCTAGTCCTTCTCCATAAGCTGCCTTTTGGATTTTTCCAACTGATTTTATTGTAGGCATCTCAAACTCAATGTCTCCAATAGAAAACTCAGTGTCCTTCCCAGTGCTCCCAAAGTGATCGGTAAAATCACTAGATCACTCCCAACCTGGTCTGAGCTCTGCAGGTTCCTGATCTGGGTTTGTGTCTGAGCAATGGGCCTATGGACTTGCCCTGTTTGGAGTTTCAGTAGATTGCTGCTGGACTTAGTCACTATCAGCCAGCTGAAAAGCTCTGCTAGTTCAGAGGGACAGAACGTGATGTTTCCCCTTGGTCTGGGATTCCTGGCCTGGTTATTCTATAGCAGACTTCTTGCAGAGCTGGAAGCTGGATGTGAAGCTCTGTTCTGCTCTTGTGGTCACAAAGCTTTTGCTTGCTTCTGAACTTGCTCCTTTCAGTACACAGCCTTCTAACTGGGGAGAGGGTTAGTTTTCTAGGCTTGCAGGCTTTCTGAATTTGGCCTTGTTGTTGATTTCACCACAGAGGTTATTCCACTCACCCACTGGAATGTGTGCACACTTATAGACAACACAAAATCCAGTAGACCTGAAAGACAAACAGCTCTTGTTGTGAGAGAACTCAGCAGGTATTGCATCCAAATAGCAGCCCTGAATGAAACAAGGCTGGCAAATGAAGGTCAGTTTATGGAAATTGGAGGGTTCACAGAAGGGCTTGAGACCCTTTGGTTACCCTCAAACTGATTTAGCCCATTTGCTGAGACAGTTCACTAGGGTGTGGCTGCTGTGCATGCTACAGCTTCTTGGAGACACAGGTGAGAATTGGGTGGATCAGGTAGGCAGCAAAGATTTTTACAGCAAGTTTCTCTGATAAAGATCTCATTTCTCAAATATATACTGAGTATAGAACTGAGTCAAATTTATAAAAATAAAAGCCATTCCTCAATTGATAAATGCCCAAAGGATATAAAAGGGTTTTCAAGAGAAGAAATCAAAGCTAACTGTAGTCATATTAAAAATGCTCTAAATCACTATTGATTAGAGAAAGGCAAGTTAAAATGACTCTGAGGTACCACCTCACACCTATCAGAAATGACAAATGCCAGAGGGGATGCGAAAAATAGGTACACTAGTGAACTGTTGGTGGAGTAGTGAACTGGTCCAACCATTCTGGAGAATAATTTGGGCTATAAATCTCTGAATACCCTTTGACCCAGCAGTACCACTACTAGGTCTGTATTCCAAAGAGATCAAAGAAAAAGGAAAAGTGAAATATGGTTTTGTCATGTTTGTCAGTGCTTTCCATATTCAGCAAATCCAGACTGTCTTCTTGAAAAAAGTATCCATGGTCTCTAAACATGAATATTTGGAGCAATCTCCAAGCCTTTGTGGTCTTTCATGACTTAATCTGGAGCCATATATATGTATGTGTATATATACACACATATATATTTATATAGTCCACTCTCTTCCCTATTGTCTTTTTTTTGTAGTTAAAGTAAAGATCATCATAGTATACATTGATTTTGTGTAGTTCTTCATGAAATCTCTTTACTTCATCCACTATAGCCAATGTTAGTGAATAAGCTATAGTTTTCTTCATGAGGACTGCTCTCTTTGATGATCAGATAAATGAGTATCCTTTGAAATGATGGTTTATGTTGCCTTTGGGCTAAAGCTGAAATAAATGCCACCTCCTTTACATGAATCCCTGAGGAGATTCTGTCTGCCTTCCATCTTGTTATAACTTGCTTATGTCTTCTGGTTTTGTTTATCAGGATAATATTGATATGGACTTGTTTCATTCCCCTCCAGCAGAGTCATTGGACCAAGCTCTCATGTTCATTGTATGAAACAACCAAACTAAGTCTAGAGACAGTTTAAAAACTGAGGTCCTTGATACTCTCTCCCCATTTTCTATCCCTCTCCTATGGTCATTGCCAAAGCAGAAGAGGCCAACAGTACATTGCAGTTGAAAAGCGCAGTGAGAGGACCTGGGTTCAAATCCTGTCTTTGATACCTACTCCTTGTGTAGTCTTGGGCAAATCATTTGTCTTCTTTGGGCCCCCACTTTCCTCAGTTGTAAAGTCAGGGGATTGGACTAGATGACCTTTAAGAGCCCTTCTAGCTTTAGAGATGTGAGCCTGTCCCATTTAAGGGATGTTTATTTATTTATTTATTTTTCTGTTTTCCGTAGCTAGAGAATTCATCACCTTGTGGCTGCTGCTTATTAGTCTCTGTGTACTTAGACTGGTCTTTAGACAGTCTGTCTGTCTCTGGGATCCCTTTTCATGGGGCAAACTCCAAAGGCCTTTTAAAACTGTAAATTGCAGAGCATGAGGTAGATGGAAGGGTTCAAGCAGGGGTGGGGAATGTGCAGTCCCAAGGCCATATGTGGCCTTGTAGGTCCTTGGATGCAGCCGTTTGACTGAGTACAAGTTTTATAGAACAAATTCTATTATTAAGGGCATTTCTTCTATGGAGTTTGGATTCTGTCAAAGGGCTACACATGAGGACCTAGAGGACAACATGTGGCCTAGAGGCCACAAGTTCCCCACCCCTGAGTCCATTCCTTGTTCTTTGGAGAGAGACAGTGCTAGCAACCTCTAGGGACATAGTTAAAGTCCCTGAATGCTTCTTGCTTAGCTGCTAAGAGGGGGATGACCTTCCCAGGATAGTGTCAGAACTGGGGCTTCTCCAGTGAACTTCTTATCAAAGTTACTGATGTCTGTTGGACCTTTGATCCCAAGAATAAAGAGAGGTGGCAGCTGGTGGGCAAATAGTGTGCTCCAGTCCAGGGTCCTGAAGAATAGTTGCTTCCTAACATCCTCAGCATCCCATTCCCCAGAGCCCAGACATCTCTTTGAGTGCTGTCGAAACAACCTGCCAGTGGTTTCTGTGGAAAGGAACTGGGGTTAGCCGACCTCATTATTGACTATGCTGTCAAATACCTCCTCTTCATCATCTCCAGGGAATGGAGACTAGAATGTACTTCCTCCTCACTTTCTTTTATAATAATACCTAGTTTATTTTAAAGTACAGCTTGGATTAGGCCATGGGAAAAGACAAAAAAAAAATAGAAGTTGAATTTAGGTATCAGGACATTTCAGAAGGCAGGGGGTAAACTGGAATGCTTTGTGGCTGTTGGATGCCCTGACTGCGCCCTCTGGTGGTGTGTTCCTTCTATAGCAGGCTTGCTTTTGACTGGTCTGTTCCTCAAAGGGAACTGTCACATTTTGAGATTTACATAGTGACAAAGCAGAAGTAATCTTGTATCACTCACCTTATATAACATATAAGGGGTTCATTTCAGAGGCTCATTCTGGATTTTCTCAAGAAGTCTGAAATTCCATCCTCAATAAAACACAAAGGATTTATAGGCATTACAGGCAGAACTCTAGAGCAAGAGACCTAATCATTTGGTTATAGACCTGACATTGTAAACTGGTATGCACTATTCTTGAAGAAGCACTCTATGAGATGTGATACGTGCTTGTGAAACTCACCAGACCCACTGGTTAATACCTATTTTTGCTTTTCCACATTGAATAAATTTAGAACAAATATGTGTTGGAAGAAATCTGGAATGTTTCGTTAGAGATCTAGGTAGACAGCTGGAGGATTTGGAGTCACAGTTTTTTATTCTCATTTTAGATGATACTGAATTTGTAAGAGAGCACAATATAGAAAATGAATAGTTAGTGATATAGATGCCATCACAGAAATATCTGGTTTTCCATATGATATAGCTTTTGATACCAGGAAAATGGCTGAGGGAAAGAGTGTAAATCTTGAAGACTGGAAACAATATACATATTTGGCAGTAAGCTTGCTCACCTGATTGAGAAAGCTTTGAATTCTATTTAGTTTAGTTCTGTTTAGTTAGTTTAAAATCCCAAAACCACATTCAAAGAAGGACCACGTATGATATAGAAAACTTTAGCATAGACATGGGGTCCAGTAAGCTTTAGATGAAAATAACAAGAAAGATACTTGTAATAAATACTCATGGCTCCAAATGCCTATTTTCTTTTAGTACATTGGTATAAAGCAGCAAGACTAAATTAAAATTTTAAACACTGTAAAAAAGACATCATAGATATCACAGTACAATATATTACATGTATTATTAAAAGAATATATTAAATTAAGGAATAAATTTTTGGTGGTGGTAGAATGTATAGGGTGGTAGCTAGAAAAGCAGTGACTTTAGAATCAGAGGACCTGGGTTCAAGTCCTGTTTTTGATGCTTATTACTTGTATGACCTTGGGCAAGTCACTTAAGCTTTATGATCCTCATTTTCTTTATCTGTAAAATGAAGAGTTTGTATTAGGACTCTAAAGTCCTTTAAATATCCTAGGATCATAGATTGTGGAGTTGGAAGAGACCTCATGTTTCATCTGATTTCCATATTTCGTGTTTCATATAATTTATATTTATATAATTCACATTAATTTAATTCATATAATTCACACTAAAGATGAAAGCTAAGATGAAAGTTCTTCTTCGATAGTTTAGTTGGTTTTGATTCTGAATACTGAGAATGTTAACAAAAAAGTATCCTGGAGGCATAATGTATGACATATTGCTAAAAAGTTTACACAGATAGATTATTTAAAATATTAAATATTTGAATTCTTATTCTTTTGTTTTATAAACCTAAACATGTTATATCAAAATTATCTTTGGTTAGTTTTTTATTGTTTTCTAAATTTTTAAGTTTAAAAATAATTTATTTGTATTTTAAAATTTTTATTGATATCTTTTAAAAATCATTTGTTTTATTCAACCAGAATCCACCTTCTCATCCTTCTACCCTGAGCCCCTGCCCTCAATTGTGAATACAAGAAAAATATAATCAAAGCAACTTTCCACATTGGTTATGTTCAAAAAACATTTGTCTCATTATGTATTCTGAGTTCTTCACCTCTTTTAGGAGGCAGATAGCGATGTTTCATCATTAGTCTTTTGGAATTGTGATTATTATGCTGATAAGAGTTCAGCACGATAGCATTCCATCACGTCTATGAACAATAACTTGTTTGTTGATCCTCCAATTTATAGATAGCCTCTCAGATTTGCATTCTTTGTCACCTCAAAAAGAGCCATATATATGTATATAGATATAGATATATTTTTTACATAGTGTTTGTTTTGCTTAGGACTCATCCTTCCATTAATCTACCCTTCTAATTCCCCCTCTGCTTTTCTCCCCTTTCCCTTCTATTTTCTTGTTGAGTGAAATATGTTTCTGTACCTATGTCTGTATATTCCTTTTGTTGACCAGATGAGAGGGAGGTTCAAATGTCAGCCACCCCCCTCCTGCTCTCTCCCCCTTGTTTATAGAGGTGTCTTGTTGGGCACCATGATTATGTGAGATAATTTTCTTCAGCTTGCCTTGCCTTCTTCTCCTCCCTCCCACCCAAGTGTGGTTTTTTCTCTATTTCCATTCTTTTCATAAGATCATTAGAACATAAGAGAAACCCTGTGAAATTTTATCTAATTGGACTCCCTCTATGACCCCGATGATGTATGGTGCAGAGAGGATACATGTATCATCTACCCATACTTGAATGTCAGTAGTTTATCCTTGTTTAGTCCTTTATCATTCTTCATTCATGTTTACCTCTGATTTTTGCATCAGGAATGCTTGGAAATCTTCTATTTTCTTAAAGATCCATTTTTTTTTGTCCCATTGTATTATATTACATTTTGCTGGTTAAGTTATTCTTGGTTGTAATAGCCTTTGCCTTCTGGAATTTGTTTAGTCCTTTATCATTCTTCATTCATGTTTACCTCTGATCTTTGCATCAGGAATGCTTGGAAATCTTCTATTTTCTTAAAGATCCATTTTTTTTGTCCCATTGTATTATATTCCATTTTGCTGGTTAAGTTATTCTTGGTTGTAATAGCCTTTGCCTTCTGGAATACTGTATTCCAAATTTTCTGGATCTCTGTCATGGAAGTTGCTAAATTGTGTGTGAACTGGACTGAATCCTTTGTATTTTAATTCTTTCTTTCTGGATGCTTGCAGTATTTTTTCTTTGACCTTTAAACTCTGGATTTTGGCTATGGTATTTCCGAGAGTTTTCATTTTGGAGTTTTTTTCGGGAGGTAACCAGTAGATTCTTATTTCTACTTTGCCCTCTTGTCCTAAGAGATCTGGGCAGCTCAACTTCTCTTGAAATAGGATTTCAGCTCTTTTTCTGGGTCATTGCATTCAGATAATCCAATTATTCTTAATTTTTTCTCATCAATTTGTTTTCAAGGTTAGTTTTTTTGCTTTGAAATATATTTTTTCCATCTGCCTTTTGACTTTGCTTTAATATTTCTTTTTTATCTTTTTTGAGGGGGGAAGGCAGGGCAATTGGGGTTAAGTGACTTGCCCAAGGTCACACAGCTAGTAAGTGTGTCAAGTGTCTGAGGCCGGCTTTGAACTCAGCTCCTCCTGACTCCAGGGCCGGTGCTCTACTCACTGTGCCACCTAGCTGCCTCTGTTTTAATATTTCTTGTGTCTCACGAAGCATTACCTAGGCAAAAATATGTTGCATCATTTTGTATTGTGAAATTGAATGTCTAGGTTTATGTAGTACTATATGGTTTTATATTGTGCTGTTTAGTGATTATGATGCCATAACAAAACAGATTGCAAAGTGATTATGTAATTGAAAGATATATATATATATAGATATAGATATATAGTCATATGGCTAACTGGTTATGTTTACCTTGGAATTAATAGCTTTGTTTTTCTTATACCTAAAAATTGAATAGGGATAGAGATTAGAGAAGGAATTGGACCTGTGCTTTCATTGGAAATCCCCTATATCAGTGCAGATACTCATCTTTCAGTAACTTACAGTTTTGAGGAATTATCTAGAGCATTAAAAGGTTAGGTTGCTTGCTCAGGGTTGCATAGCCAGTCAGTGCCTGAGGCAAGATTTGAACTCAGGTCTTGTTGGCCTCAAGATTGGCTTTCTATCTGCTAAGACAATTCAATGTACAAATTATTTGTGATTTTATAATTTGAATTTCATTCTATACTCATTAATGCCTAATAAATCACATTGCTTTATCTTACATTGCCGTATTTTATGTCTATATAGTGTTTTATAGTTTACTGAGTACTTTGATTATTTGACATTATCTTCGTTAATCCTTATGACATTTCTGTGAGATAGGCGGAGCAATTATCTGAATCTCCACCCTGATACTTTGTACCTCTACTCGTGTGATATTGGCTATGTCACTTAGTTTCTTTAGACCACGGTTTCTTAAACTTTAAAATGAGAAGATTATACTAGATGACCTTGAAGCCCCCTCCCAGAAATACTGAGAGGTTGTTAATTGACTACACAAGTTCTTTGACACCATGTCCATTATTCTTTAAATTATACCATTTTAGAGTCTCTAACACCCTGGCCAACAGGTTCATCAGCCTCCCCAATTTTTATGACCTGTATCATGTACTCTGTCTCATCTCCACATAGTGAAAGTCATACCTTTGATTTTACTATCATTTGTCATAGAGGTTTTTCACTTGTTGGGTCAAGAACTCTGAAGTCATTCTGACCTTAACTTCCTGTTCTTTCATCTTCCCTTGTCCCTCATGTCTAAATCTGTTCTTCACTCTCACCATTCCAGTTATTCTACTCAGCTCACCACCCCTGGCCTCATCTCACTTTCTTTCCTTTCTAATTCTGACCCTGTAGGTGATAATTTTAATGAACCCATTTCTCTCTTCTTGAAATGCCTGCCTCCTTAACTTCACATTGCTCATGCCTTGCCAAGCTTCAGCCCAGGGTTACATTCACTACCTGCCTTCTGAATTCTTTTTACCTACTGCTTATTGGTTCTGGAAGGAGTAATAAAGTCACACTCATTTGGTCCCCTGCAGATTTATCCTATCTAATCTTAGCTGCTACACAATGATCTCTGTATTTTTCCAGGAGTCGCTTTCTCATTTATTCTCTTCAGGATGCTGTGCAAAACATCAGCTTCTCTACTCAAGCCTATGCCGTTCCTTCTTCTTCCCTTTCAGCAGAGGACTTTGCCTGACTTTATGATTTCTTACTAGAAATTCTTATTCATTTGTCCTGAGTCACTTTTTTTTAGACCCCAGAACCCTGTGACACCATTTCCCATTTTCTCCTTTAGTTAGTTCCAATTTTGGCTCTTCTGGCCAAGACCAGCCCCACTAATTTACCGCGATCTCTCTTCCAAGGTCATCCTGTCAACTTCTAATCTTTGTCCCACATGTCTAGATCTGTTTTTCATCCTCACACAGCTACCACCTTGATGTTCCTAAAGTACAAGTGGGACCCTGTCATTCTTCTGCTCTCCATCTTCCCTGGGCTCAAAAATTACTTTGTATTTCATTTCTATGTACCTTGTGTTGCTGTATCTCTATATACATTTCATTTTCTGCAATGGAATGTAAGTAAATTTCTTTAAGTACAGATAATACTTGTTTTTGTATCCCCCAATGCCTAGCAGTGCCTTACGTATAACATAGTATCCTCTTAATAAATGCTTGATGAGTGAATGATCAGGCCTATGTTTTCTCTGAATTTTTGGGACTCTATTTTCCTGAAGTCCAAGATACAAATCTTATAGATGTGAAACATGTTCTATGCTTTAAAATAGGTGACAGTTGATTTTTTTTCCTTCATTTTTAGTGCACCTTGTTGATATCTGGAACATGATTGAAGCCTTCCGAGACAATGGCCTTAACACACTGGACCATAACACTGAGATTAGTGTGTCCCGTCTGGAAACCATCATTTCATCCATCTACTACCAACTGAACAAGCGCCTGCCTTCTACTCACCAGATCAGTGTGGAACAGTCAATCAGCCTTCTCCTCAACTTCATGATTGCTGCATATGACAGGCTAGTACCCTATGTAGTCGTGTGCTTCATTTTGATAATATTATGCTGATTTTCCTTTTCATAAATTGGTCTTGTCAAATATTGCCAGCTGTAGAAGCACAATTAAAGAGTAGGTGCCATTATCTATGTGCCTTTTCCAGTTATAAAACAGGGAAACATTCAGCCTTGTGACTTGATTCCCTCAGCCATATCATACGCATGGTTCAATAGCATCGCATTGAATCTCTGCTCCCTTACAGGAGCAAAAGTTTTCTGCTCTCTATTCTGATGCATTTAGGAAGTGCAAGCCCATTTTAATAATAGCCTTTGAAAAATAGAAAGTTAAACTTATTGTTTAAAAAAAAAACAACACAAAGTTGCACTCCACAACTAAAAAAAAGATTTTATCCATCTCTGCTTATCCATCTGGCCAACAAAAAGTTGGCCATAATACAGAAGATAGAAATAATTTTAAAAAGGACAAAGTCTAACCAATCGAACCTGGGAAAAAAGGAATTTTTCCTTTCATTGCCTCACTTTCTTTCTTTGTAAAGCAATTTTATAGTATTATATGCATCTGTAAAAAGCTGTCATGGTTATTACATTTGATGATAAATGCAACATGGGTAAATTATTATGATATTTAGTTTTTGTCACTATTTGGTTAAAGTTACTTCCATTAAGATGCATATCATTTTGGCATGCTTTCCTGCTCTTTGCTCTTTGAAATTTGCTCTTTGAAAATCAAGAATTTTGGGTGCAATGTTAACCAGATTGTCCCAATGTCAAATCTATTTTTCATTGAATTAATGGATTCAGATTTTGATGATTCTCTAGGATTAATTTTGTTCTAATTGATAACATACATGTGTTCTTAACCTAAGAAACCTTAGTTAAAGTTGTTCTAAGGGAGGGATGTGAAACATTTTCATGTGTCACTGACCCATAGAACAAATCTTTTTTTTTAATAAATTAATTTTTTATTTTTAGTTTACATCACTCAGTTCCGCAAGTTTTTGGGTTCCAAATTTTCTCTCCTTCCCTCTCCTCCCCCCTCCTTCCCAAGGCATCATGTAATCCAATGTAGGTTTTATATATACCTTCACATTGAACTTATTTACATAATAGTCCAGTTGTAAAGAAGAATTATAACCAATAGAATGAATCACAAGAAAGGAGAAACAAAACCAAAAAAGAAGGCAAAAAAAGAGTAAAAAGTTTGCCTCAATCTGCATTCAGATTCCATAATTCTTTTTCTGGATGTGCACAGCTTTTTCCATCATGAGTCTTTTGGGGCTGTCTTTGAGCCTTGCATTGATGAGAGGAGTCAAGTCTATCAAAGTTAGTCCTTACAGATACCATGTGTCTGTAATTGTGTATAATGATCTCCTGATTCTGCTCCCCTCACTCAGCATCAGTTCATATACGTCATTCTAGGTTATAATGAAGTCCATCTGCTCCTCGTTTCTTATAGCACAATAGTATTCCATTACATTCATATACCACAGTTTGTTTTGCTGTTCCCCAATTGATAGACATCCCCTTGACTTCAAGTTGTTTGCCACCACAAGAAGAGCTGCTATAAATATTTTTGTACATATGGGTCCCTTTCCCGCTTGCGTGATCCCTTTGGGATATAGCCCTAGAAGTGGTATTATTGCTGGGTCAAAGGGTATGCACATTTTTATAGCCCTTTGAGCATAGTTCTAAATTGCTCTCCAGGATGGCTGGATCAGTTCACAACTCCACCAACAATGTAACAATGCCATAGAACAAATCTAATGAGGACCCATGTAATATAAAAAAAGCTACTTAATTTTTAAGATAAAGAAATAGAAAATATTTCACTCATCTGCTTTTAAAGTCTCTATCAGAAAAATGTCACTCAATAATTATAACCATAATGAAAATTATTCTTTGGTTTTATATATATTATGGTTAATTAATGAGAAAAGATTGAAAGGGTAGAGGGAGAATAGGGATACATAAAGTGAAACACAAAGGTGTATAGAGAGAAACATGCTATGTATTGAGTGCTGGACCTGGTGTCAGGAAAATCTGAATTCAAATATGGCCTACCTGTGTATCCCTGGGTAATTAAATAACCTACTTAACCTCTCTTTGTAAATTTGTAAAATCTTTCCTTAACTGTAAAATGGAAATACTAATTCCCATCTATCTTTCAGGGTTGTTCTGAGGGTCAAATGAGACAATACTTGTAAACATTTATCAACATGTCTGGCACATAGTAGGTGTTTTATAAATGTTTATTTTCACATACCAGATATATAGGCAGAGGTTGATTTAATGAGCCTTCCCAGTGCCAAATATTCCTAAAGTACAGGCTGGGTCAGGTAGGTTGCACAGTGGGTAGAGTGCCCAGCCTGAAGTCAGGAAGATTCATCTTTCTGAATTCAAATTTGACCTTAGATATTTATTGCTGTGTGACCCTGGGCAAGTCGCTTAACCCTGTTTACATCCGTCTCTTCATCTGTAAAGTGAGCTAGAGAAGGAAATGGCAAAGCGCTCCGGCATCTTTCCCAAGAGCATCCCGAACAGGATCATAAAGATTTGAACTCAGCAACAACAACATTAACAAAGTGCGGGCTTGACCTTATCTCTTTCATGATGAAGAATCTTTAGTAGATCCCTATGGGGGCAGCTAGGTGGTGCAATTGATAGAACCCTGGTCTTGGAATCAGGAACTCTCGTTTTTGTGAGTTCAAATCCAGTCTCAAGACACTTACTAGCTCTGTGACCCTAGGCACTTAACCCCGTTTGCCTCAGTTTCTTCATCTGTAAAATGACCCGGAGAAAGAAATGGCAAAGCACTCCTGTATCTTTGTCAAGAAAACCTCGGATGGGGTCACAGAGTCAGACACGACTGAAAAGACGCCACAACAACAACAACAACAACAACAGTTCCTTCTAGGATATTTGGTATTTGAAGCCCTTTACAACTTGGCTCCACCTCCAAATGGTATGCCAAATTCAGAGAACTTGTGTTCCATCCTGGCTGTGCCACTTACTACTTTTGTGACCTTGGCCAAGTCATTTCACTGTTGTGGGTCTCAGCTTCTTTATCTTTAAAATAAGAAGTTTAGAATAGATGACCTCTTGAAATCCCTTTGAGCTCCCTCTTCCTAGGATGATTTCACATTACTCCCCAACACATGTTCCATGTTTCTGATAGACTGGCCAACATGCTGTTGTCTGTAGATGACTCGCCATCTTTGCACAGGTGTGTCCCCTGTCCCTGTAATCCCTTCTTCTTTCACTTTTGCGTCTTGGATTTCCTAGATCCCTTCAGTCTTCCACTTAAGTGCTGACTCTTACATGAGGCCTTTTCTGATTCCTTCCTTTTCTCTCTGAAATTATTTTGTAAATATTTTGTATGGATTTATTTACATAAATGTAATTTTTTTCTTCAGCTGAATGTAAACTCCTTCAGGGCAGTAACTATTTGCATTTGGAATTCATATCTGTAGTGTCTATTGCAGGGCCTGCCATCTAGTAAGTGCTTAATGAAAGCTAATTGAATTTAATTTAAGCAGATGAAGAGAGAAAAATGTTAGAAAGGAAAATGGATTGGGAAGGTAGATTTTGTGATGTGTTTGTGCATATGTTAGACCTTGTTTATTTGAACTATGGGCATCAGAATAAGTGCTGTGCCATTTTAATACTACACGCATACCAACACATTTTCCTGCAATTTAACGTTAGCTTTTCTGTTTAAAGTTTGTTTTTGAAATTGAAGTCTATTTTCCCATGAAATTCCAGTAATTTGCACACCTCAAGGAATGGTTTGGATTATAGGCCTCTAATTTTCACTCTTAGGGAACAAATACACTGCTATCTTCATGCTACCATCATCACTCTTTAAAAAAAAGCAACAACCCCAAAACAAAAACAGCAACAAAATTCCTGCTGTCTCATTTTGTAGTACTTGAAAATTATGATGTTGAATCATTATTTGTTTAATTGTTCAGTACCATTTTGGTGATTCAGATCAAAGTTTTCGGTCCAGTGGGCTCCTAGTGTGTCTGTAACAGGGAGTTTCTGATCTTTTTCTTTACTCCCCTTCAAAAAAATCCAACCTCCAGAATAAATGGATTAATATCCATTTAAGACTAATTTCGTTTCTTAAGTAGGTTTTGTGTTCTTAGGAGCTTTTAACCTCATGAAGATCCAGTTACACCAAAAGTATGCATATGTGTTTAATATATTTTTAATATCTAATTTTTTATTTTTTAATTGTAGAGTTTGATTTTTCCCCTCAAACTCTCTGATACCTCCATTTAGGAATTATATCCACTGTATCAAGCTCAGGGACACACTGATACTCTCCAAAAAATGTATCTCCTTCTCTATAAGTTGCTTCTCTGCTGTCTATAGAGTAGTAAGATATCAAGTCAAAGGAAACAAAGCCTCTTGAAAGTATGAACAAGATATCAGTCTTGAATGCTAGCATTGTTCAAATTAAATGAATGTTGCTGAATATAATACTTCTAAATGCAAGATGACTAAATTGAGTTGCAGCAAACCAAGAAATTACTCTTCCTTGGGCTCACTGCTATACCTGCATCTCACGGAATTACTAACATACAAACCCTTCACATAGGTCCCATTTAACACATGAAATCATGAACTGTAATTATTTATGGCTTTAGAAAATCTACATATAAGTTTAATAATAATAACTGATATTTTAATGGCACGTTAAAACTTAGAATGCACTTGGAAGAAATTTTGGCATTTGATCCCTTAGAGTATCCCTGTGAGATAATTACTCTCATTTCCTCTCATTTGTTCAGTTGTTCTCATTTTACAGAAAAACCGGAGTGAGAGAGATTGTAATTTGCCCACTGTTGTACAGCTAGTAAATGTATTAGGTATGGCAAACTCTTGTTGATTCAATTTTGTAGATGGCCCATTTTTGAAGAGGTAAATTAAACTTCCTTAGCCCATTAGTACAACAAAACATTTTAGCAATGGAGTCAGAACTATTGTATCTGATGGAAGTTAAGCCTAGAATTAAGGGAAATAAATGATTACTGAGTTTGAAAGTTAGCCAGAAGCCTAGCAGCTTATCCCTTGAGGTGTCACTAAATGATTGAACATAGTGGTTTCTGAAAGAGGTCATAGTCATAGATGAATATTGACCCATTTTTCATGTGAGTTAAGTTACTCTAAAGGATAGCTAAAATGTCCTACTTTTTCTGAATGCAAAAGAAAATAGAGATCTTTTAATATATGTGTTCTAAGAAAGTTGCCTTTAAAACAATTTTCTATATATAATCTTATTTCACCATTAAATTCCACTTAAAAATGAACCTACGTCCTTAACACCAAAATTGGTGTTTTATATTCAGAATGTTTTATATTTTTAAACATTTAAAATAATTGAAAGGAAAATACAAAACGGAGTTTAAGAGTCTAAATATTTTAACATTGAAAACTTAAATTTACTTGAGTATATTACTGCCACAGAATTACTTTCAGCAAAAATACATTTGGTAAAGGGAAGTATGTTTCAAGTGTACTGTTTCTCGCCTGGAACTCAAAAGTATTTACACATAATTTTATTTTATAGCATCATAGGACCTTAGAACTAGAAAGGACCTTAGAGCTCATTTAGTCTAGTATAAATATTAGCTATCACCATCATCATCAGTTTGACTTTGAAAGGGAGAAGAGATATGGGGTGATTGATTGAGGAGATGGTAGGGTATAGAGTTGTTTTTTTTCCAGGATGGAAGAATCTTGGGCATATTTATAAGGAGAGCAGAGAGAACCAGTAACTAAGAGGAGACTGAGGAATCAAATGAGAGTGGATGTTATGGGGCAGGCTGCTAAAAAAGATGAGAGGGGATGACATCAGAATCAACTCTTCATTAGAATCTAGAGTAAAGGAGAAGAGTATAGTACATGATGTTAAGAGCTTGTGAGATATAGAGAAGAGAGAACATGTAGTAAACGACCTTTATTTTTTAGTGGATAAAACTGCTTTTATTAAGCACTTACTATGTGCAAAGTACTCTGTGCTAAGTGCTGAGTATGCAAATGCAGAAGTAAGACAAATCCTGCTCTGAAGGAGCTTGCATTCTAATGGGAGAGAGAACACATACTGAAACTTTCAGAAGCAAGCCAGATAAAAGAATTTATGGTCTTATGAGTGTAGCAGCAAAGCAGATAGTAATGAATTTTCTTTAATGTCATTTCCACTGGTAGAATCATATCCATTTCTCTTGTACCATTTGACAGTGAGAAAGAAATTGGTAGCAAGAATTTTCTTTTCTGGTTCTTCAGTTGCTGTGAATTCTGAGGAAGCAGGACTATAGTCCCCACAGATGCTACTTATGAGGTCATATTTCTACCCATAGTGGTTGCTTCCTGAAATCATGGTATGGAGCCTGTGCTGGAAGCAGAGCCAGTGGTATGGGTGGGTGCTGCCACTGCTAGCACACTGGTGCTTTCCTTTCCACCAATGGCAGTGGGTATGGTGTTATTGAAGAATGTGAGCTTGTTCTCCCCAGTGATTGCTCTATTTTATAGATTTGGAGTCCAGAATCAAAATGCAGTGGTCTGGAGGGCCCTGCTATTCCCAGCACTCATGCTTTCAGGTTCTTAGAATTTTTCCAGTAGGATATGAGGGCAGCTGGTTATAAAGCACTTGTGGTGGTTTGACTTGCCTGGCACATGTTACCCCCTGTCTTTCCTGCAGGGGTTCCTACTAGTTTGTTTGTCCCTTAGATTTAAAAAATTTTCTTTGTAAAGTATAAGGCAAGGTCCTCTGATGAAAGGGTAGTCATATAGTAGATTCGAAGAAAGAATTACACAATAGCCTTTTGTGGAGAGAGGGATAGAAAATCAAACAGAAATAAAAGAATTGCTTTACTGTTGTGGTGAGAGCCTGGTTGAGATTTGAAACATACGTTGAGAGTGATTACTTGATTTCTTCCAGCTTTGTTTGGCAACATGTGAGGAAAGGAGGAAAATGTTGGGAGGGTTGGTTTTTGGCAAATCAGGAGAGTTGATAGGATGAAGGAGCAAACTGTGGAGGACAGTGTACAGGTGAATTGGTTCACTTTTTAGGGTCCAAGTTGGAAAGGGAAGAAAGTGAAGGTAGAAACAGTATGATAGCCCGGGAGAGTCCTGAGGGATTGAGAGATTGGAGGTTTCAGTAAAGATGAAGAACACATTTAGAAAACAAGGTTTTTCTGTAACTAAACTAGACACAGAAGGATCTTGTATTCCCCCTATTTTTTAGTCAAAAGTATGATGACAGTAACATGATGTGCTATTTTCCCTGCAGGGAAAAAAAAGGATGCCTGCAGTGTGTGGGTAGGGGATTCTCAAAACATTTCATAGATAGGAGAGTAGTAACCTAACTAGTTGTTGATTTTTTTGTCCCTGGTCACTTTTTTGCTTTTTTGTTTTTGGTATTAGTTGAGTCTGATTTTTTTATACCTTTGGTATCTTTGCTTCATTCAGATACCTTGTGACTTGATCTCTCAGCATCTTTACAGTTGTGTCACTTCTTGTACTAGTGTTCTTTTTGTATACTTGGCCTAATACATCTCTTTTTCCTATCTTTGTTCTCTTCAGTGGTGTTTCTATCTCCTATAAAATAAACACACCTGGGACCTTGTTAGACTTCTCTAGGTTCCACTATCTTCCATTACTCGCGTTAGCACCATATTTCTGCTGCACTGGAACCACTTAACATATTTGACATAATTATAAGTTTGAATTGTGTGAATCTGAATGCATATGAGCTCTACAGAGGCTCCATTACTTGAACTAATCAGCACCTAGCTGTAATTTCCTCATCTTTTCATCATCTGGAGCTGATGTTGGCACGTAAGCTACGTTATTTATCTAGTGGTCTTTTTGCAAATATTTATGAGCACTGAACTGAAATATGAAATAGTGAAATGCCCCATGAAATTTTTTTTTTGCGTTTGGACAGAGAATGAAACCAATTCTGTCAACGTCTTTAATTCCTTCTCTACAGAGAGTGTATAAACCATCCTATTTATCTGCTTCTGCTTTCTGTTTTCTGATTTCATTCAGAGTCAGAATGTCAAGACGCATAAAGTTCATTTCTTTGAGTGATGTATCCAATTATTTATTGGACAAAGATCTCACATTTAAAGCCAAAGTCCAATTTATAGAGTCCATCTAAAAATAGTAAGATCTTTTGTAACCTTTGTTTTCTTGGCTGACATTCTTCTTTCCCTTCAGAAATGGAAGGGAGGAAACTTCTTGCAACTGAGGGTCATTTCGTATACTTTATTTCATGAGTTGAGATGGCCAAAGAATTTGTCACCAAGTGGTGAGCCTACTGGTAATGAACTTCAAATAAAATCAAGAAGTTAAGTTTTTATAATATTAAAATTTCAAAAATATTATGAAAATAAGATAACAAAGATTCTCAATTGATAAAATTCTTTATGATTTTCATATTTTTCAATCCATAAAATAACCATATTAATAATGTTATTAATAAAATATGTGGACTTGCTCTTCAGATGCAGTTTCTCTAAATACATGGTGCCATTATGTTGTTACTTATATTTTTTTAGCTACTAATTGAGATTGATATTTTACCTTTATAGTAACATCAGAAAACCCCACTTTATGCAAATAAGAAGTTCTTGGTAATAATTTGTATTGCTTTCTTTGATAAACCAGAATACTCTTTATTCACCTGTAGCCAAAATATAGGATTTTTGGTCTCAAATGCTTATTTCAGCATAATAGGTAACAGAAGATAAGTTCATTAATAGTTCTTGTTTAGATAGAGTAAGATCCAATATGTTATATTTGTCTGTAACAAATAAGTTCTTCAGCCATTCATATTTATATTTAGACTTTAAAAATAAAATGAGAATTATTTCTGTAGACTGGTAAAGGGATTAATAAACAGGTCTTTACTTCTGTTTCATTTAACAGCAGGAACTTTTTTATTGGGAAACATCAATTTTTTTTTGTATATTTATTACCAGTAGCTCTAACACATTTATGGTGTTATTTGATCATTCTTGATCAGAGTGTAAATTAGTGATTTATCTAGAGAACAGTTTTCTAAGGATAGCAGCTAAATACCTATTTCTGGAGGAATTTTTTGCTTAAAATGAATTTACTTTATCTCTATTATTATGGCCAAAGTTTTTAATTTCTATTAGATCATATAGCATTAAGTGCTTTGGCTTGAGAAAGCTTTGTGTATTTTGTTATCACAATTTTCAAAAGTCTGCTTTTTAATGGAATGTTCCTATAAATTGGTTACTTACAACAATTTGAAAGATTATGTAGCTTTTTTCCTCCTATTTTTCTACACAAATGATTATGACAATGATTTTACACAAAGGATCACATTTAAACTAATGCTTATAGGTCTGTGTTTTGGTTGAGAGGGGTTTTTCAAGCACATATACAATGTGCCAGGAATTGTGCTAAGCACCAGCAATACCAAGGAAGTCAATCCTGTCAACAATTGAGCTCTGTTGTGGCATAATCAGTGTATATGTTACCTCACATAGCATTTTCATTTAAGAATTTTGTCTATTGAAAATTTATCTTGACATGACATTACCATGAATGAATTTTCAAAATAAAAAAACCTTAGCTCAGCTACCATCAGTTTCACCAATGTATTGTGTGTATATCTGTAATAAACTGAGCATCTTTAATCACATCTTTCCTTTATTTTATTCACTTGCAATGCAAAATGGGGAGCTTTTAGTTTCTTGATTAATTGATTCCATATGTCTTTAGACATATGGGTAATTGACTTTTCTAGCAATATTATCTGCAAGTTGAACTATTTGAAGCTGTTATGCATATCATTTGCTAAGCATCATTGCAACTTCAGTGGTAGTTGCAAGTAGCATCAACATTTCTCATATTGAATGAGGTTTTTTATACTCAGTTCTATAAGCAACCTTCTATGATGAAAGCAATCTTTTTGATATCACAAAATATGATTTGTGAAAAATTCAGTTTATATTTATTAAAAATATCTAATTTTCTCTGGAAATTCTTTTGTTTCGGTAATGGTTGGGTTGCTGTCCTTTATTCTCAGAGAGGATCAAAATGACCTTATTATGTTGGAGTCAAGGTACAATGTGTCCAACTGTGGTTGATCGGACCAATATAAGCTCAGAAGGCTCCACTCCAGGTCAAGCATATATTTACTAATATATTTTGCACATACATTTTCTCTTTAGCATTTTATTTTTATCACCTTCATTTTCCAGTGCTTAACACAGTGCATGGCATATAGTAGGTACTTAATAAATGTTTATTGATTGATATTGTTTATCGATTGACTATATCCCTTCCCATTCTTCTAACAAGGGAAACATCAAAGAATTTTTTAAAAAGTGAATTTAAAAAAGCAGTTCAGTAAAATTAACCAATACATTTATCAAACTTGGTGTAAACTGCATGTACACTTAGATTTAGATCATAAATGTAGAGCTAGATAGGATATTAGTAAACCATGTGATGACTTGTCAAGATCACATGGAAAGTAAACGCTACAGATAGGATTTCAGGCTGTCATTTCAATTTAGTGGATTTTATGCTATCTAAAGCTAAAACATTCCTATGAAGCGTTCATACTTCTCTTATCCTGCCTCATCCAATTTGTTGCCAGGTCCCATAAATTTTACTTTTATAACATCTCTTGTACATACTCTGTTCTCTCCTTTGACACTGCTATCACTCTAGTGAAGGCCTCCATCACCTTATACCTGGGCTATTGAAGAACTTTACTAGCTGGTCTCCCTGCCTCAAGTCTCTCCTTGCTCTAGTCCACCTTCCACTCCATTGCCAAATTGACCTCCCTTCAGCACAGATCTGACCATTCAATAAACTGCAGTAGTGGTACCCTTTCACCTCCAGGATCAGACATAAAATCTTCTATTTGGCATTGAAGGCCCTTCACAATCTATTCTCCTTCCACATTTCCAATTTTCTTACACCTTACTTCCCTAAATGTACCCTGATCCAGTAGTACTGGCTTCTATGTTGTTTCTTGTTTGTTTATTTATTTAGTTAATATTTTAGTTTTCAGCATTGATTTTCACAAGAGTTTGAATTACAAATTTTCTCCCCATTTTTACCCTCCCCCCCACTCCAAGATGGCATATATTGTGATTGCCCCGTTCCCCAGTCAGCCCTCCCTTCTGTCACCCCACTCCCTCCCATCACCTTTCCCCTTACTTTCTTGTAGGGCAAAATAGATTTCTATGGCCCGTTGCCTGTATATCTTATTTCCTAGTTGCATGCAAAAACTTTTTTTTTTGCATGTGTACTTTTAAGACTTTGAGTTCCAATTTCTCTCCCTTCTTCCTTCCCCACCCACCCTCCCTCAGCATAGGCCACATATGTGTCTTTATGCAAAACCCTTGCACAATACTCATGTTGTGAAAGACTAACTATATTTTGCTCCTTCCTGTCCTATCCCCCTTTATTCAATTTTCTCCCTAGACCCTGTCCCTTTTCAATAGTGTTTGCTTTTGATTACCTCCTCCTCCTATCTGCCGTCCCTTCTATCGTCCCTCCTTTTTTATCCCCTTCCTCCTTTTTTCCTGTGGGGTAAAATACCCAGCTGAGTGTGTATGTTATTCCCTCCTCAGGTCAAATCCGATGAGAACAAGATTCACTCATTCCCCCTCACCTGCCACCTCTTCCCTTCCTACAGAACTGCTTTTTCTTGCCACTGTTATGTGAGATAATTTACCCCATTCTATCTCTCCCTTTCTCCCTCTCTCAATATATTCCTCTCTCATCCCTTAATTTGATTTTTTTTAGATATCATCCCTTCATATTCAACTCACCCTGTGCCCTCTGTCTATATATGTGTGTGTATGTATGTATATGTATATTCCCTTCAGCTACCTTAATATTGAGGTCTCATGAATTCTACACATCATCTTTCCATGTAGGAATATAAACAAAACAGTTCAACTTTAGTAAGTCTCTTATGATTTCTCTTTCTTGTTTACCTTTTCAAACTTCTCTTGATTCTTGTGTTTGAAAGTCAGATTTTCTATTCAGCTCTGGTCTTTTCACTGAGAAAGCTTGAAAGTTCTCTATTGTATTGAAAATCCGTATTTTGCCTTGGAGCATGATACTCAGTTTTGCTGGGTAGCTGATTCTTGGTTTTAATCTTAGCTCCTTTGACTTCTGGAATATCATATTCCAAGCCCTTCAATCCCTTAATTTGGAAGCTGCTAGATCTTTTGTCATCCTGATTGTGTTTCCACAATACTCAAATTGTTGCTTTCTGGCTGCTTTCTCCTTGATCTGGGAGCTCTGGAATTTGGCGACAATATTCCTAGGAGTTTTCTTTTTGGGATCTTTTTCAGGAGGTGATCGGTGGATTCTTTCAATTTCTATTTTATCCTCTGGCTCTAGAATATCAGGGCAGTTCTCCTTGATAATTTCTTGAAAGATGATATCTAGGTTCTTTTTTTGATCATGGCTTTCAGGTAGTCCAATAATTTTTAAATTATCTCTCCTGGATCTATTTTCCAGGTCAGTGGTTTTTCCAGTGAGATATTTCACATTGTCTTCCATTTCTTCATTCCTTTGGTTCTGTTTTATAATATCGTGATTTCTCCTAAAGTCACTAGCTTCCACTTGCTGCAGTCTAATTTTTAAGGTAGTATTTTCTGCAGTGGTCTTTTGGACCTCCTTTTCCATTTGGGTAGTTCTTCCCTTCAAGGCACTTCTCCTCATCGGTTTTTTGGAGCTCTTTTGCCATTCGAGTTAGTCTATTTTTTAAGGTGTTATTTTCTTCAGTATTTTTTTGGGGTCTCCTTTAGCAAGTCATTGACTTGTTTTTCATGGTTTTTTCACATCACTCTCATTTCCCTTCCTAATTTTTGCTCTACTTCTCTAACTTGCTTTTCCAAATCCTTTTTGAGCTCTTCCATGGCCTGAGACCAGTTCATGTTTTTCTTGGAGGCTTTTGATGTAGGCTCTTTGACTTTGTTGACTTCTTCTGGCTGTATGTTTTGGTCTTCTTTGTTACCAAAAAAGAGATTCCAAAGTCTGATCCTGAATCTGAGTGCATTTTTGCTGCCTGGCCATGTTCCCAGCCAACTACTTAATCCTTGAGTTTTTTGTCTGGGTATGACTGCTTGTAGAGCAAAGAGTACTTTGTTCCAAGCTTGAGGGGCTGCGCTGTTGTTTTCAGAGCTACTTCTACACAGCAAGCTCTGCTACACCAGTCCTCCTCCTCCCCCAAGAACCGCCAACCTGAACTGTGACTCAGATCTAGGCAGACTCTGCACTCGCACTCTGATCCACCACTTAATTCCTCCCACCAAGTGGGCCTGGGGCTGGAAGCAACTGCAGCTGTAGTCTTCAGAGCTGCACCACCTCTGGATGCCCTCAGGGTGGTGGCCGAACAGCGAACTCCTTTCGCTCTGTCCCCGCACTTTTTCCCACTAACCTTCTCTGTTGTTTTTGGTGTTTGAGGGTTGAGAAGTCTGGTAACTGCCACAGCTCACTGATTCAGGGCGCTAGGGCCTGTTCTGCCCAGCTCCAGGTCTGGCTGGTCCTGGCGCAGCCCATGCTGGGCTTCACTCCACTCCACTCCCAGCTCCATGCGATTGACCTTACCCAGAGACCATCCAGCCTGTCCTGTGCTGGAACCCTGCTTCCCTCTGCTATTTCATGGGTTCTGCAGTTCTAGAATTTTATCAGAGCCATTTTTATAGGTGTTTGGAGGGTCCTGGGCGAGAGCTTTAGGCCAGTCCCTGCTTTCCAACCACCATCTTGGCTCCACCCTACTATGTTGTTTTTTGTACAAGATACTCCATTTCCAAACTCTGGTCATTTTCACTGGCTGTCTCCCTCATTTTCACTTCCTGGCTTCCCTGGTTTCTTTCAAGTTTCAGATAAAATTCCATCCTCTGTGAGAAGCTTTTCCTGACTCTTCTTAATGATATTGATTCCTCCATTGATTATCTCCAATTTATCCTACATGTTTCTTGTTCACAAATAGTTATTTTCATGTTGCATTCCTCTTTAGACTGTGACATGCTTGACAAAAGAGAGTGTCTTTTTATTTTCTTTTTATTCCCAGCACTTAGCACAGTGCTTGTCATATAGTAGGTGCTTAATAAATGCTTATTGACTATTTTTACTTTGTGTTCCTGCATATCTGCTACTTAAGCTATTTCTGTTGCCTTTGTTTCTGTTTCAGCTGTTAGAGTGAATTTTATCTTCAAACCAGCTATGTAATTTTTCTTCATCATGAAAGGATTGTTATTTCACTTTTAAAAAATTACAAGTAATAACATGTCGGAGAATTTAAATTTATATGTTAGAAATTTGAAATCATTAAAATAGTTCTTGAAAATCTAGTTCTTAAAACATTTCATTCTTTAAAAAGATGCAGTTTTTGGAAAACCATGTATTATATTTACCAAAATTTTTTTTTAAATACAAATTGGAAGAAGAGGAAATAAGGTGCAATTGATCAATAAGATGAAAAAATTTGATGCCATAAGCAATATTCCACACCTGTGGACCTCTACCTCTAGAAAGCAGTTGGAGGGGATGTCTTTTCATCTCTCTTTTTTGGAGCCAAACTTATTTGTGATCATTTCTGCAGCATTCATTTTTGATTATTTGTGGTAGTTCTTTTCCACCTATATTGTGTGGTTGTATATTTTGCATGTTGCTGTTTTCTTTTCTTAGTTTCACTTCATGTAAGTCTGTGCTTCTCTATATTCATCATCTTTGTTGTTTCTTACAGCACAATAGTATTCCAGTACATTATCACAACATACTTAGCAATTAACCAACCTGTGGGAATATGCTTTATCTTCAATTCTTTGTTACTACAACTAGAGGCAGCTAGGTAATGCAGTGCATAGGGTCTGGGGCTGGAATTAGGAAGAAAGAACTGAGTTCAAATTCTGTCTCAAACATTTACTAGCTGTGTGAAACAGGGAAAGTCACTTGACCTCTCTCTGCCTCATTTTCTTCAACTGTAAAAATGGTGATAATAATAACACCTATCATTCAGAGTTTTTATAAGGATCAAATGAGATAATATTTGTAAAATATTTGGCACATAGTAGGCAATTCCTTTCCAAATGCTATTATAAATATTTTGGTGTATCTGGAGTCAGCTTCTCTTAAAAAATTTTTTTCAATGTATAAGTAAGTACAAAAATTGGTATTTCTCTCCATCCCACTCCTCTTCCCATTAAGAGAAAGAGACAAACAATGCCCTAGTAACAAATATAAATATGCACACACATATGTATGTAATATACATGTATACATGTGCATATATGTGTGTGCACACACGTATGCACATATATACACATATTGTCTAGCAAATAAATTCCATAATTGGTCATGGCTAAAAAGTATATTTTTCATTCTGTACCCTGAGTTTCACCTTTCTGTTATCATTGGTCTTCTGCAATCATGATTGGTAAAAGTAGTTATAGAAAGCAAAATTTTAAAAAAATTACTTGATATAATACCTAAGGATAAGCCTACACTAACAATATGACAAAAACATTGTTATTGTCATTTAAAATATTTTAAATGGATTCTGGATTCTCTTTCTTTAAGTCTTCATACAGACACTTGTAAGTACAGAAAGCTTTATGCATATCTTAATTTGTTGTTCAGTGTATCCACCTTCTAATATTTTCTTCAAGACATTAGGGTAAATAGCTAAATAGCTGCCATTTTTTCATCTGTACCATCCACTTTTCTAGTAATTTTAATGTTATGCATTTGAACTCAATTTTTAAAGCAATTAAACCATTCCTTATAGTAAAAGTTTTTTCTTTAATTTATCCACTTCATTTCCATTTTCTTTCACTACCTTAAATAAACTTAAAACTTTTGTTTGAATCATTACTCCGGCAAAGGAATACACTTTTGATTGCAATCTTTAAACTGTACCTCTAAAAGATTCTCCACTTCTGTCATTGTATCACAAAACAAATAACATTGTATCACAAAAACAAACCACAAAAAGCTGATGCAACTTTGCCTTCTTATTTTGTCTTACCTGTATTTTATAATACTTTTATTTCTATTCAGGCAATTTAACATCCTGTTCTATTTTAGAGTCACTATGATCATATTCATGTTCATTAATTATACAAATTTTTGTTCTAATGTAATAATAACTTTCTTTTTTCGCATGTGCTGGCAGTATTTCCATCTTAAGTATTCTTTTTTTGTCCATTTTGTTAAGGGCTCTTAATTTTTTTTTTAATTCAAATGTTGGTATATGGTATGTGGTAGCACATTACATCCACATGCTGTGATAGGCAAATGCAGACTGATGATATAGCAGCATGTTAAAATCCTTGATTAGTTCATACAAATTGCATTAATTGAATTTTGACTCACATTAAATGCAGCCTGTTATGAATTTATTATTTACTAAAACACTAAATGTTTTCAAAATTTTATTTTTTTGTTTCCTGTATCCGTAGGCCTCCCTAGAGGATTTTAGTCTATGGACTCCTATGTATCCTTTCCTTAATTCCTTTGAAATTTACTTTTCCAAAATGTAGGGCACATATATGACAGCACTTAGTATAATGCCTGGCACATAGTAGATGCTTAATAAATGTTTATTGATTGATTGATTGGCTATATCTGACATTCATAGAATTGCAGAATTTCAGAATTGGGAAGGTCTTAAGTAACCATTAGTCCAACCCATACTCCAAAAAAATCTCTTCTACAGCATACCCCACAGAGGGTCATCCATCCTTTGCCTGAGGACCTCCAGAGAGGTGGTACCCACTACCTCCCAGGGCCGCCTATTCCACTTTTTATACAGCACTAAATGTCAGAAAGCTTTTCCTGACACAAAGACTGAATTTGTCTCTTTCCTTCTTTCTCCTGTTGTTCCGAGCTCTGTCTTTTGAGGCTAACAGAAGAGTGTTTCACTCTTTCACATAACAGGAAAACACACACAATTGGGCCAGCCATTCTGAAAGCAATTTGTAATTATCCCTGAAAATAACACTGAACTGTACAAACTCTTTCACTTAGTAATACCACTACTAGCCCTATAACCCCAAAAAAATCAAAGAAAGGAAAAGAACCCTCCTACACAAAAATATTTACATTTGCTCTTTTTGTAGTAGCAAAAACTGAAAACTAAGGGGGTGCTAACGTAGTGAGGGATGACTAAACAAATTACAGTATATGAAAGCAATGTAACATAATATGACATAAGAAATGACAAAATGGGTAGTTTCTGAGAAAAACTGAAAAGGCTTGTATGAACTGAAACAAAACGAAAACAAATTATAAAGTGATAACGTTATAAAGAAAAACAATTTTGATCACATAAAATTAAACATCTTTTGCATAAACAGAATCAAGGTAGGTGAAATTGGAATGGATACAGATAATTTGGGGAAAAATCTTCATATTAAGTTTATTGGGTAAAGAGCTCATATACAAGATATGAAAGGAACAGATTCAAATTTATAAGAACAAAGGCCATTCCCCAGTAGATAAAGGTGAAAGGATATGAATATGTAGTTTGTAAAAGAAGAAATCTAGACTATCAACAAACATCTTAAAAATGCTTCAAGCCACTAATAATTAGAGAAATGTAAAGTAAAGCATTTCTGAGGTTCCACTTTGTACTCATGGGATTGGCAAGGATGACAAAATTGGAGAATGGCAGGTATTGGAGGGGTTACAGGAAGACACACACACACTGGGCCTTATTAGGTATGTAGCCTATCCTTAGCTAGGAAGTCTGTGTTGTATTTTAAGCCATGTTCCAAAAATCTGAATCTTATTTTTTGACCCCATTTACTCAATCAGTTGTGTGCTTTCCAGATCTGACTCTTCTGAATCCTTTACTTCATATCAATAGCAATAATGATCATACAGCCTGTGTTCTTTTGGCTTCTAGTGTCTGACCCTAACTCATTAATGCTTTTTAGATGCCTTTTAGGCCAACCCTTATACAAAAGGAATACCTCCTATAACTTACCTAACAAAGGGTCATCCATCCTCTGCTTGAAGACCTCCAAGGTAGGAGGACTTAGCCCCTCTTGAGGCAGTTTCTTCTGCTTTTAGACAGCTCTAATTATAATAAAGTTTTTCTTGATATCAAGTCTAAACTGCCTTCTTTGCAATTTCTACCCATTTCCTGGTTTTGCCAAGTGGAGCCAAATGGAAAAAAAATCTAATCCATCTTCTAATATCTACCCTTTGAGCACTTGAAAGCGGCTACCATGTCCCCCTCAAATCTTCTCTTCTATGGGCCAAATGTTCCCAGTTCCTTTAATCCATCTTTATATAACATGGGCTCAAAGGCCTTTTACCATCCTAGTTGCCCTCCTTGGGATACTCTCTGGCTTTTTAAACTATGGTGCCCAGAACTCAACACAATTTTCCATGTGAAGTGTGACAAGGGCAGAATTATTGTGGGACTGTCACTTCTATTTCCTGAAGTTATAGTCCTCTTAATATAGCCCAGTACACCATTAACTTTTTAGTCTGCTTCATGACACTTTTAATTCATATTGAATTTCAGCTCACTAAAACTATTAGATTTTTTTTCAGTACAACTACTGTGCAGTTATGCCATTAAAAAAATGAAAGAGGATCAAGGATATACTAGCGAGTAAGCTTGATTGATTTCATTCCTGGGAGAAGTCCATAATAGATCACTTTTTAAATGGTCATTGAACATTTAGATAAGGAAACAGTTATCATGAAGGACAAGAATGGCTTTATCCAAAACAGGTTGTGCCAGGCTAACCCTCGCTCCCCTCCCCTTTGACTTAATAAACTGGTAGAATGAGTAATGCTGTAAATAATAGTTTTCTCATTTAATCTAACTCACTTCTTTTTATAATATAGGCAGATGAGACCCAGAGAGATGACATGATTTACCCAGAGTCACGTAGGCAGTAAATGGCAGAACTGGGGTTTGAACCCAGATCCCTTGACTTTTAATCTAGTGCTCTTTACCCTGTGTTCTTATTTAATTCAGAAATTCAACCAACATTAATTACATGCTTTCTGTCAGTTAAGCAGTGGGGATAATAAAGATAAAAATAACTTGCCCAAGTCTACCTAATTTTAAGTCCATTGCTATATTTACTATAGTATGGTACTTGTCTTGTGTCACTCCAGGATTTTGAGTCAGAGTCAGCAGCAGGATGGTGGCACAGTAGAAATGGGAGACTGAATAAAGGGATGGGTTTTGTGGGGAAGATGCTAAGTTTGGTTTTCAATATATTGAATTGGAAATATTTGTAGCATATCTTGTTGGAAATGAACATGAGGCAGTTGGTAATGTGGAATTTTCATTATGGGGAAATATTTTAGTTAAAAATGTAGAGGGGTTAATTGAAGCAAAGGCAAATGATACTGTTTGCCAAGTGACAGAATGTAATGAGGAGACAAGGAGGCAAGTGATAACCACTCATTGGAGGTAGAAGGATGAAGAGCTAATGAAAGAAGATTGAGTGAATAGCAAGATAGGAAGAAAAATGAAGAGAAAGCATTGTAATGGAGCTGAGGGAGGAGAGATTATTTTAAAGTATGGATTTGTTTTTGGAAAAGTCAAGGAGGATGACAGCTGAGAGAAGGCTCTCTTGCGGGGAAGAGTTTCAATAGAAACTCTGGGTATGGAAGTAAAGTGGCAGGAAACTGAGTATGTTAGGAAATTGAAGTGCAGATTTCTTTCTAAGGACTTTAATTAAGTGCTTGTTGATTAATGGGAATTTGGCATTGAAGTGGGGGGGAGAAATAGTGGATGATAATTTAATAATAATAATAGCAAGCATTTGTATCATTCCTACCATGTGCCAGGCATTATGCTAAGCATTTTACAAATATCATCTCATTTGATCCTCACAACAACCCTGGGAGGTAGATGCTATTATTATCCTCATTTTTCAGTTGAAGAAACCAAGGCAAACAGAGGTCAGGTGATTTACCCAGGGTCATATAGCTGGTATGTCTGAGATGGGATTTGAATTTGGGTCTTCCTGAGTTCAGGCCCAGCCCTCTCTCCACTGTACCACATGGCTGCCTTGAGGGCAAAGTAAAGATAAGGTAGTGGGGGTTATATTAGCTTTTTTAGAATGGTGAAATCTAATTATATTTTTAGGCAGAAGGAATTGAGCTAACATACGGAGAAATTGAAGATTCCAGAGAATGAGCAAGATAATAATAGAATAAGGTCCCAGAGGAAACCTGAGATAATAGGCTCATTTAATTCCTTTAGTCTTAATTTATTTAGTTGCCAAAAATAAATGAACATGGTCACTATCCCTTCTTTCCCACCCACATCCCCCAGAGTTGTTTTATAGATAAATGGTAGTATGCTAGAGGTATCTTAATGTTTCTAGAAGAGAAAGACTCCAAAGGTCTTTTGATTTTTCTAATGCAGATATACCGGTTATGAACTCTTTATAAGAGTGTGAGCCCCTTTAATGAAATACATTATACTAGTAATCTTTTAAGACAACAATCTACTAGTGATATGGCGAGTGTCAATATGTAACAAATACCTTCTGGTATCGTAGATGGAGCACTGGACTTGGAGTCCTGTCTGAGACACTAGCTTTGTCACTGAACCTTTCCTTTGCCTCAGTTTCCCCATCTGTAAAATGCAGATAATATT
This sequence comes from Trichosurus vulpecula, assembly GCF_011100635.1. Lineage (NCBI taxonomy): Eukaryota > Metazoa > Chordata > Mammalia > Diprotodontia > Phalangeridae > Trichosurus > Trichosurus vulpecula. Next base: position 208,984,889 of record NC_050575.1, on the reverse strand, counting down.
GACACTTAACTCACAGGGTTTCTGTGAAGACTAAATGAGATAATATTTGTAAAGTGCTTTGCAAACTTTAAGTGCTATTATTATTAATGCTATATTATAGATACTATTATTATTATATTATGAATTGTTGCTTAATCTTGAGTGCTACCCAGTTTAGTGATAATTAATTCAAGGAACATTGTGCCAGACACTGTGGTAGGGACTGGAGGATAGAAAAGATAAAAATTAAATAAGTTTTACATTCCATCCTATCTCCTCCAACAGATTGACACCTCTGTCATCTTCACTCACTTATTTTCAGTCTCTCATCTACTGGCTCATTTCCTACTGCCTACAGATATGCCCATGTCTCTCTCAACCTGAAAAAACCCCTCCTTTGATCCTTCCGTCCCCTCTAACTATTGTTGTATATTTCTTCTGCCCTTCGTAGCTAAACTCTTCAAAAAGGCCATCTACAATAGTTCCTCCATTTTCTCTCCTTTACTCTTTTCTTAACTCCTTATAATCCAACTTATGACCTTTATCATTCCACTGAAACTGCTCTCTGCAATTTTGCAATTGATCTTTTAGTTGTCAAATACAATGGCTTTTTCTTACTCCTAATTCTCCTGGACCCCTCTGTAGCCTTTGACACTGTTGATTATTTACTCCTTCTTGATATTCTCTTTTCTCTAGGTTTTTGGGACACCTCTTTCTCCTGGTTCTCTGACTACCTATCTGACTGTTGTTTCTCTGTTTCCTTTGCTGGATCCTCATCCAGATCATGCCCTGTAACCAGAGGTGTCCATCAGGGTTCTCTCCCTTCTTTTCTTCCTCTATACTACTTCATGATTATTTCATCAGCTCCCATAGATTTTAATTGCCGCTCCTGTGCTAATGATTCTCATATCTACCTACCCTACCCCAACCTTTCTGTTGACTTTCAATTTCACATCTCCAAGTGCCTTTCAGGCATCTTGAACTTGATGTCCAGTAAACATCTTAAACTTGATATGTCCAAAACTTATCTTTCTCCATAACTCCCTCCCTCTCCTTGCACTCCCACCTACCTTATTCCTGTAGAGGATAACACTATCCTCCCAGTCTCTCAAGCTTAACCTAGGAGTCATCCTGGATTCTTCATTCACATCCAGTCTGTTGCCAAGACCTGTCAATTGCATCTTTACAACATCTGTTGGCTGTGCTTATTCTCTCCTCTGACACTTGCACCACTCTAGTGCAGTCCCTCATTGCCTCATGCTTGGATTACTGCAGTAGCCTGCTGGTGGTCTGTCTGCCTCAAATCTCTTCTCACTCCATTTCATTCTCCATTCAGCCAGCAAAGTGATTTTCCTAAAGTGAAGGTCTGCTCATGTTATCTTCCTACTCAATAAACTCTGGTGGCTTCCTGGTGCCTCCAAGAGCAAAATACAGAATGCTGTGGTTGACATTCAAAGCCTTTCATTACCTTGTTCCCTCCTACCTTTCCAGTCTTCTAACATCTTATTCCCCAATAGGTACTCTTTGATCCAGTGACACTGGCCTCCTGGCTATTCCACAAACAAGACCCTCCATCTTTTGGCTCTGGGCATTTTCTCTGGCTGTCCCCCATGCCTGGAATACTCTTTCTTCTGCTTCAACTATCGACCTCCCTGGCTTCCTTTGAGTTGCAACTAAAATCCCACCTTTTGCAAGGAGCCTTGCCTAACCCCTTTTAATTCCAGTGCTTTCCCTCTCTTAATTACTTCCTGTTTATTCTGTATATAGCTTACTTTGTATATATTTGTTTGTATGTTGGCTTTCCCATTAGATTGTAAGCTCCTTGAGGGCAGGGACTATCTTTTGCCTCTTCCTGTATCCACGGTGATAGGTACTTAATAAATGATTGTTGATTTATTGATTATCAAGGAACTTGAATTCTACTGCTGGGAAATAACACATACAGATACATAAACATAAAATGCAAAGAAATACAAAATAATTTGATGAAAAGGACACTAAGATGAAAGAATTAGGAAAGACATCTTATGGCATTTGGCACCTGAATTGATTCTTGGAAAGGATCAGAGGTGAGAATGGAGAAAACCTCAGGTATGTGGGATAGCCTCTGCAGAGGTTCAGAGGTGGTAGATGGACTGAAATGTACAGGACCCAGAAGTAGATTTGTTTGTCTGGAATGTAGAGTATGTGAATTTCAGGGAGGGTGTAATGTGTAGAAAGTCTTTAAAAATACACTAGAGCAAGTTTGTGTAGAACAAGGTTGTGTATCACTTTGTTTGCCAAAGGGGAGGATTGTATTTTATCTTAGAGGCAATAGGAAACTACTGAAGTTTTTTGAGTAGGTGAGTTGAGATTTAGGTATATCAATTTTGTACAGGGGAAAGCTGGATGCAGAGTCTAATTAGGAGGTTATTACAGTAGTTCAAGTGAGAAATGATGAGGCTTGAATTAAAGGTGGTAGCTGTTTTAGTGGTGAGAAGGGATTGATAAGACTCAGCAACTGATGGGCTATGTGGGATAAGAATGAAGAACTGGGGATAATTTGTAAGTTGGGAATCTGAAGAACTGGAAGAATGTTGTGCCCTTAACAGAAATAGGTACATGAGGAAGAGGGGTAGGTTTGCGGATAATAAGTTCTGGTTTTGGACATGTTGAGTTTAAAATGCTCATAGTACATTCAAGTAGAAATGTCTGATAGTCAGTTGGAGATATGGGACTGAATCTCAGTAGAGTTTAGGGCTGGATATATAGATTTGGAAGTTATCTACATAGGGCTGATAGTTTAAGCCAAGGGAACTGATGAGCTGGGGGTGGTGAAGAGATAAGGGGGAGGAAGAGGAAAAAGAGGAGGAGGAGAAGGATGAGGAGGAACAGGTGGTGGTTGTCATCAACAGTGTGAAATGCTGCAGAGGTTAGAATGCAGAAGACTGGATATGGCAGGAATGATATCCATTGGTGACCTTGGATAGAGCAATTTCCGTTGAGTGTTTGGGTCAGAAGCTAGAGTGGTGGCAAATTAGTGTGCATGAAACCACTCCAGCTAAGAGTGTGCCTTGACTATTCTTTAGCTCTTTTATTTTATTGTCAATCCTACAATGGCAATAAATAATGAAGAATTTAGTGTAGCATTAGTATATATACAAACTTATTGCCATAAACATCCTTTTTGCCTTTCTAGGCCAATAACATGTCATGTATAATAAATTTCTTCATGACCAGGTTGAAATGCCTGTTCGTTTGTCTGTCTGTATATTAGCATTTATGAATAATGCCCAAATGGTGCTTTTAAAGCAAGAGAGGTATCATGGTGTAGTAGATAGGGAGCTGGTCTCGAAGCCAGGAAGGCCTGGGTTCAAGTCTCATCCCTGATGAATACTGGTTGTGTGACCTTGGACAAGTTATTTAACCTCTCAGTCCTCTAAGCAACTCTCTAAAATGGTAAGTTGCAAACCAGGTGCTTACTTGAATTGGTAGGGGGAATTTTCTTACCTGAGAGTTCCTTGTAACAGTGAAACCACAGGGGTCCAGTGCCTCTTCATTGACCATTATGGCCTTTTTTTTTTTAAACAAAATTCACTACCAAATTACACTTATTAGTCTGAGTATTATTGTGTTAGTGTAGAAGAAGCCATGAGCCATCATGAGAATAATCCAATGTTTTCAAGAATTCCAGAAAATATTTGAGTAATAACTTGAATTTTAATAAGCTCCTATAAATTTGAGAAACTTCTATCACATGAGGACTGACAGCCCAACACAGATTAACTGGTTGTTTTGTCTTTGGTAATTCAGTTTGTTTATTTGACTTAATGGTTCCAGGTAGCACTTATTTCTAATGTAATTTATTTTTCAGTGAGGGCCGAGGAAAGTTGACGGTATTTTCAGTTAAAGCTATGTTAGCAACCATGTGTGGTGGAAAAATGCTGGACAAATTAAGATGTAAGTATTTTCTTCTTATTTCAAAGATTCTTTTATCAGACTAGGTCTTTGTATAGTCTGCAGTTAACTTTTAAAATGTTTGAGTTGATATATTTTATTTCTTCTGTCCTTTATTCCTAGCTAGCTGCTCACTTCAGATGAGTTTGTAATTAATATTGACTGCTGTTCAGGTGAAACATTGTTGACCAATTAGCTTGATTCATTTTTTGACTAGTCTTTCATTTTTGAGGAGGGTGAAAGAGAGAGTCAGAGTCAGTAGGGTGACGTTTACTTTGTTGCCCCAGCCTTAATACGTTATATAATACCAAAAGCTTTATAAAACAACAGGAAATTATTGATCTCTTTCATTTGGTGAAGAAATCTGATAGCTGCTTTTTGTTTATTTTTCATTTCCCTATTGTTTATCAAGAATATTTATTACGTTTAAGCTGTTTATCATTGTGCTACAGCTGAGGCACTTAGAGTCAGATGACCTGTTTTTTTTTTTTGTTTGTTTGTTTCAGTTATTGCAACTTTTCCCTGTGGTAGTTCCCTTCTGGCCATTTCATTATTTCTTAAGCCCTCCAGTAGAGCTTAGGGGAAAACAGGAGATGGAATCCAAACCTAATTAATTTTACCTCTTTTTCTCTGATAGACTTCATAGTAGGTGAGGTTGAAACACTTGACTTATGTGACAATTTGATGTTAGGTGTGAATCCCACTTATCTATATCTTGCACTTTATCATGGTAGTAAATATTGCCTGCAGTTGTGTTTTAATGAAGAACTTTTATCTCTAGGATCATCTCAATTATCTCAGAATAAAAAAAGGGGAAGAACAGAATTACCCTTGACCACAAAGCATTTGATGATAAAGATGTAATTAAATCTCCTCTTTTTGGTGATTTATAAAATGGCATCCCTAGATATTTTATCTGAGGGTTAAAATTCATTTTGTACCCTCTCATGCCAAACTAGAGAAGTAGTAGAGAGAACTATAGTGAAATATTATGAATTTTTGCTGGATTTGAGGAGAAAAAGAAACTAAGTTGAGATTTTTTTGGAGGTGATTGAAAAGTGTAGTCTCTAGATTGCTAAAATTGCCAGCTTAATTAGGAGTAGCAAAAACTGAGAAATGGGGAATTGGTCATATACTGTGCATGATCAGTTAATCAATGAACAAGTATTTATTAAGGAAGCAATAGTAGCTATTTCAGCTGGGGGTGGGAGGGAGGTTGGTGTAATGTGTATGGTTTCTGTGAGTCATAAAATATTCTACATTTACATAAAACAGGATTTGCTGTCATTGTTAGTGGAGTACCATAATTACTCTAATTTCTTCTTGTTACTATTGGTTTGGGGAAGATGTGTGTTCTTGTGTTCAAATTGTTGCACTTATGTGTATTGAGGTATGTGGGAGTCCCTGAAACTCAGATGGTGACAATTTTCTTTAAATGTCCTCTAAAGTAAACCTTATCGAGGAGCAAAATTAGCCAATAGGCAGATGAGTAAAGCTTTACTGACTGGGAGATTTCTCACAATCTAGCTTCTGTTATGTGTGATGAGGCTAACCTTTTACATTATTTGCTTCAACATTGTGCCAGTTAAGTAAAAGTGGTAATGTGCTTTAGCATTAGTAAGGAAAGTCAATGTTATAGTTCTTTTTTCCAACTATAACTCTGTTATGCCTCACATGATGCCCTGACAAATCACTTGACATAAACTGTTTAGATAATTGAAACTTTCAGCATCTTTTTTGGAAAAACATAGAACATAGGATTGTAGATTTAGAGCTGGAAGTGACCTTAGAGGCCATTGAGTCAAACTCCCTCATTTAATAGAGAGGGAAACAGAGGTACAGAGTAACACATCTAGTTGATGTCTGAGATGGGATTTGGACTCTGGTCTTCCTAATTTCCAATCCAGCACTCTATCCATGACTCTATACTGCCACTATGAAAAAGTTTGCTCTTTCCCCACTATTCCCTACTGATGTAGGTTCCATTAACAGATACTGCGGTATACTCTACCTTTACCTCAGTATTTCTGATTACCTAAATATTTGCTTTGAGTATAAGAAGTCTAGGGGTTAGTTATAAATTTAAAAAAAAATTCAAATTAGTGCAGAAAGCTAAACTTTTACCTAAATGTTATCAATTTTCCTGAGGGCACTGAGTAATTGTGATTATATTCCTAACTTTTCATTTACTATAAACTCCATAATGCAACAGAACAAGGAATCGCATGGACTTGAGGAACAGTTATATTGCTTTTTTTTAAGGAGCTAATTGCTATAAGAGGTGGCAGCTGATTAAATCCCCCAAAGTTAAGGAGATGAAGATGGTGACCAGCTGTACCTTCCACAGTAACACCCACAATCACTAAGGTTACAAGTAGTTCCTTTGTATTCAGTCATTTGTTATGTTTTGCTTGGGGGAAATATACTTTATGGCTTGTATCTTTTTTTTTTTCTTAAAATGTATTTTTTTAAAAAAGACAAAAAGCCTTTTGTTAGGTTAACCATTTTAGATGGAAGATTTTCCAAAACATACAACATCCATCCCTAACTTCCTAAATAGAGCATTTAAGTACTTAATGTCCTCAGGGACTATAGACAGGAACTAAATGCCTCTAGAGTTCTGCTTTTTTTTTTTTAATACACACACAGATAAAGAAGGAGAAAACACTTATTACTGGAATGATTTGAAAAGGCTTCATAGATTAGGTGTTACCTCACCTGAACTTTAAAGGATTCTAAGAGGCAGAGATGAAGAAGGGAGTATATTCTAGGCTTGGGAGCTAGCTTTTAGTCTCTTCACATTTCTTTACCTCCCACCTTTTTTCCAGTACCCTTTTATGTGTTAGCTTCCTCTATTACAATGTAAGATCCTGGAGGATAAGCACTGTCGTGCTTGCTTTATTTGTCTTTGTCTGCCCTGCACATAGCACAGTGCCTGGTACACAGTAGTTGCTTCCCTTCCTTCCTTCCTTGCCTTGCTAGGAGAACATCTAGTAGGCAGTTGATAATGTAAGACTGAAATTCAAGAGAGAATGAATGGAAAAATATTCATTAAGCTCTTATGGGCTAAGCACTATACTGAACTCTGGTGATACAAATAGAAAATGCAAGACAGTTGCTGCTCTAAAGGAGCTTACATTCTAATAGGGAGATGGCACAAATAGGAGATTTTGAACTACAAGTTGGATGGAATGACTGGTTCTTAGGGTGTTGTAACAAATGTGTTATCATCTTCTTTAATGTTATTTCCACTGCTAAGGCTTTAACCACTTTTGATGTTGAACCCCCTGACAATGCTGAGGACTTCTCAGGGTCTTCATTTGCTGTGCCTGCTGTGAAGGAAGGGGCTGCAGTACCTGCAAGAGTGTAGTTGACATGTGGCATCTTAACAAAGGTTAATTCCCTGGATGGTGATTGTAGGGACTAGACTGGAAGCATGGGTTGTAGTCTGTGGAGGTGGGGGTAGAAGAGACCATTATTCCAGGATTCTTGGGCCCAGGGTCTTAGGCTCTTTCTATCAGAACCTGAAGGGGGAGGGTACTGGTCAAGGTTGTGGCAATGGTTTGACTTCCCTGGTGCATGTGTCTCTTCTGTCTCTCCTCAGGGTCCCTTGTTAGGTAAGCTAGGCTGGCTTACCTGTCCTGTGGGTGGCAGATGGCAGGGATTTCCTTCAGCAGTTTTCATCATGGGAATAGGAACACAGAAGGTTTAACCTGTGGCCAGGGTTTGGCAAGCTGTGAATGATATGACAAGGGTGAAAGTAATTCAAAGGTAGAGCAGAGTTGTACGGTTGAACTAGTCGGCTCTAAGGTTAAGATTGTAAAGAGAAGAATGTGAAGTTACAACTGGAGAGATAGACTGTGAGAGCAGAAAAGTATAGAGGGATTAAAGGTTGGTACAAAGAGCAAGTTTAGAAGCAATGATCCAAAAGGAGAGATAAAGGATTGGAAATTGTGATCAGAAAAGGGGATTTCATAGTTTGAGATCATGGAATTGGCACAGTGATTAGAAGGACTAGTTCTTTTATGGTAGTCGAGGGAGTGATTGCCCTGGGAGGCCAGAATACTTGAGAAGTTGCTGACTAATGATGGCAGAGAGGCTGGAAGTAGCAGTAGGAAGCAAGGAATGTGCCAACTCATTTTCCTGGCTCTGTCAGGAGACATGAAAGAAGGAGTAACCAGCACTGAAGAAGATGACCAGGAATATCTTCCAGAGTGAGCCAAGATTGAGTGAGTGCAGGAAGACATAGTGTGTGAAAGTAAGAGAAATAGGATGAAAGGCAGTTTAACGATAGAGTAGAGGTTCTAGAGGGAAGCTAGGTGACAGTGAACAGAACACTGGGCTTGGAATCAGAAAGACTCATTTTTATGAGTTCATATCTGGCCTCAGACACCTACCAGCTGTGTGACCTTCGGCAAGTCATTTAACCCTATTTGCCTCAGTTTCCACATCTGTAAAATGAGCTGAAGAAGGAAATAGCAAAACCACTCCAGCGGTCTTACATGATTCAAGAACAACAGAGATTCTAGAAGAAAGTAGAAGGAAAAGGCAGAAGAAGTGGACAGTGAGGTAGTAGCAGGTGTTTAGCACACAGCAACTTTGGACCTCTGGAGCTTGAGGAGCAGAAAGTAGAAATTTGCTGGCCAGAATACTGGGAAGTACCAAGCTCTGTCATCCTGTGTGATGAGATTAAAATGGCAAAAATTTGAGGGAATTGGCATTAGCCATCTGTGGCTCCTTCTCTTTCTGAAAACAGGCCTACTTGAAGGGTGGGTATGGAGGTGGGGGCGGGGAGTTGAATGATTCATGTTGGGGGTCTGGGTCAACATACCTGATGATTGAGTTTTTGGACCCAAGACTGAACACATGGAAGACATCACATCAGCAACTTAGCCATATCTATTTTAAAATGTACAAAGCATAAGACACACTTCGTATATACCCTCTATATGGACTATGTATTTGGCTTCTTCTCTTTGCAGGTCAGATAAAGGTAAGAATAAACACAGAGAAAAAAACTATTGAACAACCTTTTAAGAATTATTTCTGTATTAAAGCTAAATGAGACTTAAGTAAGGATATTAGGGGATTCTCCTTTGAGTAAAGTATATGGATGTTATGACCTCTGCATGTCCAGAGGCTTATATTTTGGTTCCTTCCTTCTTTGTTTTTGAGAATGTTACAGGTAGTTCAGGTTGTCTTTATAAGTGAAATGCTAATGAATTGCTAGGTGCCAGAGGACACATTAAATGATTGTTCTTTGGTACTTTGATCATGTACTTTTCTCCTGCCTTTTGCTCACACTTTCTGTTGTCTCCCATTCTTCAAATCTTTGATTCTGTTCTATGTAACATTTATCTTTAATTTTCTTATGCCTTCAGATTCATATTCATGGTGCCTACTTGTCAAGTTTTCTCCCTCTTCCTAATTTGGCCTTTTCTGATCACATTTGTGCCTCTCATTTTTCTGTCCTTTCTTTTTTAAGAAAAAAATTGTTCTTTCTATCCTTTTCTGCATAGTTTCCTTTAGTATTAGATAACATCTTTTATTGTTATCAGAGATTTGAGGTAATTTTTAGTTAGTTTTTTTCAGATCTCATCTAAGACCTCAGCCCTCAGATTTTACAGTAACTTGGTGCCAGTTATATGGAAGGGTTCACTGAACAATTTGGCAGCCTTAGGAATCAATCCCTTTCTTGTTTCTACCTCTCACACGTGTATACATGTATGTGTATATGTATACACATGTGTACATGCATATACACATATGTATACACACATACATGTGGGTGTATATACTAAATTCTGAAGGAGCATAGTTAGGACTCTATATACTTAGGATTGTTATCAAAATATAAACATTTAAGTTATAGCACAGTGACTAAACTGAGAATATATATGCCTCAAAGCAAATTCACGAAATAATTAACTATCCAGCAAAGTACGTTTAAATGTAAATGCAAAGATGTAATTATTTACTTCTTCTGGTTCTGAAATGTGATCTTCTAAAATGTGCTTAGTCAGTCTGGGACCCAAATCCCAGCTGCTGCTACCCATCAGAATGTGACAGGAAGCAATATAAGAGCAAAAGCATTGGATTTGAAATTTGGAGATGTCTACTAACAATCAGTAGAGCTGAACTTGGGTGATTCCCTCAATTTCTTTGAGCCACACTTTTCTACTTCGTAAAATCTGAAGATTAGACTAAATTGGGGTTCTTTATCTGGGGTCCATGGATCCCAAGGGGTAGACACATTGATTTTAGGAGGGGATCTAGGAACTTGAGTGGAAAAAAAATACATCTCTATTTTAATATAATTGATTTCATTTGGAATTCTTTTTATGTATTTAAAAACCTTCTGAGAAGGAGTACATCACACAAAAAAGGGTAAGAATCTCTGAACTAGATGATCCTGAGTCCCTTTAATGGCTTAAATAAAACAGTAATAATTACCAACATTCAGTCATTCATTTGGTTAATACCCTAATAGCTGTGTCTAGAGGTATACATCCTCTAAGTTGGAGTCAGTATATGTCTCTTCATTTAGTCTTTTGTATCCTTTCGTTGATTTTCAGAGCCTCTTTTTTCCTTATAGCATCTGTTAGCCTGCCTTCTACCTCTCCCTAAAGGCACAGGATAACTTGACTTAGCCCTTTAAAGGGCTTCAAACATCTTTTTTGTTTTCAGAAACTGTTAGACCTGGAAGGGAATAGATAATCTAGTGCAGCTCTCTCATTTTACCTCTGAGGAAATTGAAATCTAGATAATTCAATTGCAATGTAGCAAATAGATGATCCTGGGCCTAGAACTGTATTTTCTAGATCCTAGTATTCTTACAAACCCACTGTGTTGCTTCTTTATCATTTAAACATATAGTATAATATGTAGTCTCTAACACCTTTCTTAAATTTTCTTAAATCAAATTTTGTAATAGCTAAGGGTGAGGTGAATGTTATCAGTGTGTAGTTATAAATGTGTATTTATACAGCAGCAGTTTATATTCATGTCATGCCTTAGTATTATACATTTACATTAAAAATGTTATCAGTGACAAAAAAGACAGGAACATAAAAACAATAGCAACAGTTTTATGCATGTTAAATGGTTAAGAAATACATAAATAGTACAATAAAAAATGGTGTTGTCTTTGGCTTCAGGCTGCTGCTGGGCCTGCTCCTTGGTTCCCATTGTCTGGGAAAGATTGGGCGGGGTGGTGTTCATGACTGTGGACCAGCCTTCCTCTGTTCACACAGCTTCTACTCTACCAGAAAATATACAATAAATATTCCTTGGAATTGACCTAAAGTTGTAAGTGGGTGTCTGAGCTTAGTATGGGCTGTACCTGTGCTTGTGCTTCTGCTTGCCTGCCTTTGTGTTCACTCTGCTTTTGCATGATTCTAGCAGTCATTTTATGCACTTGGATGGATGGAGTTGCCTTTAGCTCTTTTTCTTTGGCTTTTTTTTAATCGTTATAAAATATCTTACATTATATACATTCCACTTCTAGACCTTCTGTTTCTGCAAAGGCATTGGGAAGATGTCTTCCCCTCTCTCTTCCTTTCGGGCAAAGTCTATTGTTTGTAACTCTGAAACATTCATTTTCTTTTGTTTTGTAGCTGTTCTTTCCACTTAATGTTGTTGAAGTTATTATGTGCATTGTTTTCCTAGTTCTGTCTTACTTAACTTTGTATCAGTCCTTCCATATGTCTCTATTCATTATAGTCATTACTTCTTATAGCACAGCAATACTCATTACATTCATGTATCACATTTTGTTTAGCCATTTCCTATTTGATGAGCAAAAGAGATGCAAATACAAAAATTATTCACCATCTTACATTCATGAAATTGGCAAGAATAGTTAAAAGCAATTAAATTTGGTGCAGACAAGGTTGTAGAGAAATAGGTATAATTATTCATTGCTAGTTTAACTGTAAACTGTAAAATCTTTTTGGACAATAAACTAGCAACATACAGTAAAAATTATGGAAATGATTATATCATTCAACTCATTAATTCCAATGTTAGAAATATACCCTTAAAATGTTATTAAAAAACAACAGAAAAATGCTATTTAGAATTTTTATTATAGCACATATAAAGGAAGCAAACCATAGGGGAATGGTTACATAAGTTATAATGTAATGTTATAATGTAGTCAAAACCAATAAAAGTGAGGAATACAAAGAAATCTAGATTTTTATTAAATAATGTAAAACTTCAAAAAAATTGAAATGCAAAAATTCAGTACACAATAACTATAACCACAGATACAAGAGGAAAAGTGCTAGACATTATTATCCACATTAATGGGCAAAGAATATTGAAAAATTGTTATGATGGTTTATGCTTCAGTTAATTTAAATGTAAGTAGTTGCCAAGTCATTTTAATTGGTATGTTGTTCAGTCTTAATCTTTAAGAAAACATTTAATTTTTAATTATGTACCCACATATATAGATCACTCTTTAACAGCTACTTATACTTCCATGCATTTTCTGAGGACCTTCTAAAAAGAAATTTTAAATTTATCTTTCATGTCATTCTCTCTCTACTGGAACATACCTTTACTTTTCATGTTTTACATGATTATTTTATAGTAATGCTATACTAAGAGCTTTTCATACAATAATAAGAAGCGTGTCAACAACAAAATTGATCTTATTACAAAAGTAAATTCCCCTCAGTTTCCTTTAAGGCAATTTAAGAAAATCCTCAGTGACCCCAATCACTGTATTAAGTACCACATTTATCCTCTGATGACAGCTGCTATTCTGAAGCTAAGGAAAGAGGGAGTGAGTACAGGGAACCAAAACAGAATGGTAAGTCAATAAATAGAACAGCTGAAACTGAGAAAACAAAGATAACCCAGGTTTGGAGGGGGCGGGGAGCTAGCGACAAAATTTCTGGGCTTAAGAAAGAAACCACTGCTTATGATAGAATGATCTAAAGTGATGACAAAAGCTATCAGATAACATATATAGTTATCCCTTCCACATCATGGGGGATAAGGGTAAGGTGGTTTGGTGTACCTTCATTCCCTATTCCTTTACAACTCCTGAAAAATATTGTTCTCACACTTACTGCCTCCTTCTCCAACAGTCTTTAATTTCACCCTGTCTCCTGTCCCATTCTTTTTAGAGAGGCAGGATGGTGTGCCAGAAAAACCACTAAATATGGAGTTAGAAGTCTTAGGTTTAAATACTAGCTATGTTATTTACTGCTTCTAAAACATTGAGCAAGTCATTCAACCTCTCTCAACCTCTGTTTCTTCATTTGAAAAATTAGGGTGTTGTAGAAACAATAAATAAAACTAAAAGCTGGTTCTTTGAAAAGACTAATAAAACGGATAAACCTTTAGCTAATTTGATTAAAAAAGAAGAGAGCTTAAAATCAAATAAAATAGCAAACAAGCAAAATATCACAACAAAATCAGAAGAAATAAAAAGAATCATCGTAGCATATTATGCACAGGTATATGTTAACAAAACTGAGAACACACGCGCAAAAATAGAGGAATACCTTCAAAAATACAAAAGACCCTCACTATCAGAAGATCAGTTTTTTTTGTTAGTTGTTTTTCAATTTTGTCCAATGTTTTGTGACCCATTTGGGTTTTTCTTGGCAGAGATGCTGAAGTGGTTTGCTCTTTCCTTCTCCAGCTCATTTTGCAGATGAGGAAACTGAGGCAAACAGGGTTAAGTGACTTGCTCATGCTGACACAGCTAGTATGTGCCTTAGACCATATTTGAACTTATGAAGAGGAGTCTTCCTGTCTACAGGCCCAGCACTTTTATCTACTGTGCCACCTAGTTGCGCAGATAGAGGTATCAAATAATCCAGTATCAGAGTAGGAAGTAGATCTAGCTATAATCTCCCAAAGGAAAAAAAAAACCCAACAACTGCTGTTTCTGATGGATTTGCAGGAGAATTCTGTCAGACTTTTAAAGAGCAATTAGTACTTACACTTCACAGATTATTCTCAAGCATTGAGAAATAATGCACCTTACCAGAATCCTTTTATGAGACAAATATAGTCCTAGTACCTAAACCAGGAAAAGATAAAACACAGAAGGAAAACTATAGGTCAGTATCATTAGTGAATATTGACTCAAAAATTTTAAACAGTATCCTATCAAATAGACTACAATAATTTATGTAAGAAATCATACTTCATGATCAAGTGGGATTTATACCAGGGATGCAAGAATATTCAAAATTAGGAAGACAAACAACATAATCGTATTAACAACCCAAACATCTAAAATCACATGATCCTCTCAATAGATGCTGAAAAAATCTTTGGCAAATTACAACATTCCTGTATTCTAAGAACTCTAAGTATGGGCATAGAGGAACCTTTTTTTAAAAAAAATATAAAAAGTGTCTATATGAAACCAAAAGCAAGAATGCCGTGCAATATTGATAAGAGCCTTTCCCATTAAATACAGGAGTGAAGCAAGGATGCCACTCTCCCCTCTATCATTTGATATAGTTATGAAATGCTAACAACAGCAATAAGATAAAAGAAAAAATTAAAGGCATAAAGATAGGTAAAAAGGAGATAAAACTATCCCTATTTGCTGATTAGCAAAGATACTAATTGAGACAATTAATAGCCTTAGCGAAGTTGCAGGCTAGAAAATAAATCCTTAGAAATCGAAAGCATTCCTACATGATAATAACAAAACCCAAGAAGCAAAAATAAAATATCTGGAGATTGACTGACCAAAGCACACAAAAGACTTCTATAGATTCAATTATAAAGTGCTCCTTAAAGAAATAAAGAACAACTTAAAAAGCTAGAGGAATATTCAGCAACTTAAATTGCTTGCAAAATATTCTGTGCTCATGCCTATACCATACCAATATAATAAAAAAGACTACTACCAAAAATTAATTTATACTTTTAATATGGTACTAATTAAATTATCATGGAGAGCCTTTATGGAACTTGATAATATAATAACAAAATTCATTTAGAAAAAGCAAAAAATCTCGATTATCCAGGAAAATAATGATAAGAAGGGATAAAGAAGTAGGGCCAACAGCATTTTCAGACCTCATACTATATTCTAAAGCTGCCATCATCAAAACCATCTGGTATTGGTTAAAAAAATAAAGAGGCTAGTAGATCCCAACAGACTGAACTGACGCCAGGAGCAACATATACAAGAGCTATAACAATGCAAAGGATAAAAATGACTACACATTAAAAAAAATTAACATGTAACAAAATTATAAAGATTAAGCAGGACTTGAATGAAGAGAAATGAGATGACACCCCAAACCCATCCCTCTGTGGAGGTGTGAGGTCCACATATTTTTGGATTTTTTTTTCAATGTATCGATCAGTTGTGTTGATTTTTCCCCCCTTGCTAGAAAATATTACTTGTTATATGGGCTGGCTGTCTGGGAGGGAGAGGCAGAAGAGTACTTGGGATAACTCTGATGATTTAAGAAATAGAAGATATCAATAAACACTTATTTTAAAAAAGGAAAAATTAGGATATTGGACTAGATGACTTCTAAGATTTTCTCCACCTCTGTGATGCTATGGATAGGTTTCCTTTTTTGAAAAACAAACAAAAAACCACTACCTAACATTCATTATAACTAATCAATATTTACATTTGACTTTAATACTTTAATCTGTTATTTAATGGATATAGGTGACTTTTCCTGTTGTCAGAGATCACAACTTTTCCATCCTTTACTCAGCCGTGTTCCCCAACTTAGTGTCATCCTAAACTTTTCACTCTCTTTTATCCCACATAGCCAGTTAGTTGCCAAATCTCATAGTTTCTGTTTCCACAACATCTCTTGCATGATCCTTTTCTCTTCTTTCCAGTTACAACAAGCACCCTATTCTAGGCCCTCACTATCTGTCAGCTAGACTACTGTAGTTGTGCAGTATCTTCCTATATGGGTTTCCTGCCTTAGGCCTCTCCTCACTCTAACCTATGTTCTACACAGCTGTCAAAAGCACAGTTGAGGTCAGACTTCTCCCCTCTCCTCCAGCTCCCAAATTCCAGAGGCATCTTGTTGCCACCAGGATTAAGATCAACTCGATTTAATGTTAAAACTTTTCACAACCCAACCCCTTCCCACTTTTCCAGTTTTCTTAACCTCCGTTGCTTTACTGCTGTGATCCAAACTCATGAGCTAGTTATTTCTGACTTCTTATAGGCTGACTTTTTTATTTATGTCACTAGTACTCTAGTCAAGAATCCAAACCTTAGTCCTCGGAAGCACTTAAGTTAAAAGAAAATGTTCAATGTTTGTAATGTTTCTGACTTGTTCTTTAATCCATTTTTCATTGAATAAAACTTTTCTGTTTCCATGTAGTTTTACTGCTGTAAATATTTTAAAGTTTTTATTTCAATTTGATTTGAAAATGTATTTTCTTCCTTTTAAATCTTATCTACATAAATTTTCTCTAACCTTTTATGTGGTCTATTTTATTTTAACTTTATACTTAAAAAGATTGCATATTGCTTGTCTTATTTTGTTCTCTGGTCTGGTTAATCCCATATTATTAAGTAGACAATTTAAATCTGTTCGCTTTTTTTTAATCTTCTTATTCATTTTTTCAGATTCTGATAGTGGAGTGTTGTGGTCCCCAACTATTATTACATTTCTGTGTACTGCTTAAATGCAGATTATTTTTCTTTATGGACTAATCAAGTGGTTTTGTACATAGAAAATTGAGAACTAGTACATATTTACTGTTTATTATTTTCTTAGCCATTGTATAATTTCATTGTTTATCTCTTGAATTTTTTCTCATTTGCATTCTGGATCCTTTTTTCCTTCAACTTGAAGTTACATGATATATTCTATAACAATTTATTACTTCTAATTTAGCTATATATCTTTTTATATTACATGTATTTTCTATAAACAATATATTGATGGGTTTTATTTCTTGATCCATTTTGTAACATTTTGTAGAAGAATTTTGACCATTGATTTTTATTGTTTTTATTAATTAGAGGCAACTAGGTGGTACAGTAGATACAGCAGTAGGTCTGGAATCAGGAAAACCTAAGTTCAAATTCAGTCTCAGGCACTTTACTAGCTTTGTGACCTTAGGCAAGTCACTTAACCTCTGTTTTTGCCAGTTTCCTCAGCTGTCAAAGTGGGACAACAGCACCTATCTTGTAGGGTTGCTGTAAGGATCAAGTAAGATAATATTTGTAAATGCTTATTCCCTTCCCTCTTCTTCCCTTTATTAAAAAATTATTGATTTTTGTTGTTTATATCACTTCTTTTTTAATATCTCCTCTTTCTTTCTTACCTAGAGAGCCACCCTTTGTACCAAAAAATACAAGAGAAACACATAGAAAAAGCATCTCACCAACTAACCAACAGATCAGTGGACTTTCACAGTATATTCTATATTCCACACTCATAGTCACCTACCTCTTCAAAGAAGGCAGGAAACTGTTTTTTCCTTATGTCTTCTTTAGGGTGAAGCTTGGTCATTATAATAACATAGTATTTAATTCAATTGCTTGTTGCATTTGATTGATCCTCTCTATCTCTTGTTTGGTCATAAACTCTTCCTTTATCCATAGATCTGACAGGTAAATTTTTTCCATGCTCCTCTTATATATTCATGATGTCATCCTTTATGTCTAAATTATTTATACTTTTGCCAGCAGTTTTTTCAAATGGTGAATACTTGCCCCCAAAGCTTGGATCTTTGGGTTTATCAAACACGAGATTACTATGGTCATTTACTACTGTGTATTGGGTACCTTATCTATTCCACTGATTCACCAGTCGATTTCTTAGCCAATACCAGATTTTTTTCATGATTACTGCTTTGTAATATTTTTTGGAATCTGGTACAGCTAGACTGCCAGCCTTCACATTTTTTTCATTGATTCTCTTTTTATTCTTGATCTTTTGTTCTTCCAGATAAATTTTGTTATTATTTTTTTCTAGCTCTATAACATTAAAAAGCACACATATGACCTTTATTCAAACAAACTTCATTGATCTTGAAGACAGGATGTATCAGAGAGCTTAAGGACCATTAGTCATGCCAAGTTAAAAAACCTAAACACCATAGTATAAAATAAAATGCATGAAAACTGCCCAGAACTTCTGAGTACAGAAGACAAAGTACCAGTTGAAAAAATATACTTCAAATTCCATGACACAGAAGTGGTTAAATCTAACAATTCCAATTACAAACAATAAGTAATGCAAGCATTATGCAGATTACCTTCAAATATAAAGGAATGGAGATTCTGATAACAGAAGACTACTCTGCCCCCAGAAATGGCAGAGAGAAGTGAAATAATATATTTTGAAAAGTAAAGGAGCTCAGAATGCAACAAAAATGGACATATCCTACAAATCTGAGCCTAATCATCAATGAAAAAAGGCAGGCATTCAATAAAAGGCATTTGAAGCATTCCTACCAAAACAAAACAAAACAGATATGAGTCTATTATTTGACTTAGAAAAATCTCAAAACCCAAGAAAGTAAATAAGTGTAAGCAAGGAAAAAATTAGAAATGAAGCAAATTGCCCTATCAGTAGACAGTATTAAAAGAAAAAAATCCAGAATTAGGGGAACACCTATTGAGTTAAAAAAGAAATGACAACAATCATGAGACTATTAGGAGATTTTTTTCTAAAAGTATATAAGCAAATAGAGTCAGAAGTGGAATGTAAAGAAATGGGAGATGTTATATTAGGGGATCAGCCTTTGAACACCATAGACTAATTTTGCAATAGCCTCTTCAGGTAAATTCAATGTATTATGTGGGATTGTATCAGTAAGGCAATAAACACAGCATCAATGATAATTGTGAATATGCCTGTGTAGTTCTGTAACACAAAGTATGAGAGACTCTCCATAAAGAAGATAGAAATATAACATTTATTCAGACACCAGAGAACCATATTCCATAACCAAATGTTTAGCTCCCACAGCCAGTTAGCTCACTTTATCATAACAGCAAGGAACTTAAAACACAATATCACAACATGGTGCCTCAGCATCCCAAAACCTCTCTGACCTCCTGCTGGGGTCTTCCCAAAAGCAAACTCACAGCACAGCTAAGTCACAGTCTGTTTCCTCTAACTATCATGATGGTGGCCATTAACAGCCATAACTGCCTTCTCTCTCTCTCTCTCTCAGCATTTCCTGTGACACAACTTGTTTTCCTGTAAGGAAGCTCCTGTCACCACATGTGACTTAGGCTTCCTGTGATGTAAGCAGGTCACATGAACTATTAATGGGTGGGAAAGATCTTCAAATCTAAATTCCTACACATGGATTAAAGTACAGAATTGGAATATACCTAAAGAGAAAGGGGAGGTAGAGAAAAAGGGGAATATGTAATGTACTCTGATCAAGTCCATGGGTAAACAATGAAAGAAAAGTAATTCCCAGAGTCTCGCAAGGATAGTAGATAAAAAATTTATTATTAGGCTTCAAATTTTTAATTCTTATACTTCCTTGAGTTTTAAATCCCTTTGTTAGTCCAGATAGGGGAGCTTTTTGTCTTTGGGATTGTTATCTCCTTTCTTCCTCTTTTCCCTTTTTTGTTGTTACGAATTTTTCATGTTTGCTAAGGCCATTTTAGTAGAAGATATGGATTTTAATGTGTTTTACACTTCATGTTGATTAGTGTAATGTACATTTTATCCCAAATTATTTCTATTATAGTTAGAAAGGTTTCTAGATGTTAAATATACATTAACATCTATGCATTAAATCTTAACATAAGGTAATAACAGGCTTCAGGTATGTTACTGTTTTCGTACTTTTTTTTGTTTGTTTTTGAGGGGGGAAGGCAGGGCAGTTGGGGTTAAGTGACTTGCCCAAGGTCACACACCTAGTAAGTGTGTCAAGTGTCTGAGGCCAGATTTGAACTCAGCTCCTCCTGATTTCAGGGCCGGTGCTCTACTCACTGCACCACCTAGCTGCCCCATGTTATTGTTTTTATTAATAATTTATTTAGTCATTTTCTTTTCTCCTGCTTGTTAGGAATATCTTCCGTGTTGTCAGTTGTTAAGAAATTTTTCTATATTTTATTTATCTTTGAAGTGAGTTCTTCTATGTGTGAATAATATAGTCATGCTTACATGGTATATAAATTTGGAATCTTGTTCCATATACATATTTACAAATTCTTGTTTATTTTTGTACAACTTTGATGCTTTTCCTCCAATTCATATTTCTTTGTGTGATTTAAATTTTTAAAATTTATAACTAAATAATATTTTCTTGTATGTATTTTATGATTATATACCTTTGGGATTAAGCTTAGAATTTCTCCTTTCTGGTGTCTTGTGTATTCTTTGTGCCTGTAGAAAGTTCTTTCATCAAAGCCACTAAGGAAAGATGTTCTTTAATTTCTTGTGTATTCTAGCTGTGGCAGCTAGGTGGCACAGTGGATAGGATGCTGGACCTGGAGTTAGGATGACCCCAGTTCAAATATGGCCTCATACCCTTACTAGCTGTGTGTCTTGAGGCAAGTCACTGAACTTCTGTCTGCCTGTTTCCTCATCTGTAAAGATGAGGATAATAAAAGTACCAAACTCCCAATGATGTTGTAAGGATAATAGGAGATAATATTTGTAAAGCACTTAAAAAATCTTAAAGCACTATATAAATGTTAGCTGTTATGAAATGCAAACCGTTAAAAAAAAAAGAAATGGAAACTATTATTTTCTTTTTTGGGTATCCTCTGAGGTTCCTGTTAATCTATAGTTTGTGCTTCTTGCTTTATCCTACAAATTTATTACTTTGTCTTCCAAATTCATTACTTAACCTTTTTATTTCTATTACTAAATGAGTTTTTCCTTTAATTAACACTCTCTCTAGTTGTCGCTTTGTCTGTCGTATTTTTTTTTGAAAACTGCTCTGGAGGCTTTTTTTGGTCCCTTAATGTGTTAACTATGCACTTTAATTTTTTCATTAGTAGCTCTTCTGTCCCATCCATTGCTGCTTCAACTTGGATTTCTGGAGGAGTTTTTATGCTTTGCAAAATATCTTTATTAAGTTGTAGGTTTTCTTTAATGTACTACACAGTTTTTCCTATCCCAGGATGGGAGTAGTAAAAGTGCCTAGGTATGACTTAGAATTTTTGGACCAGGTTTAAGATTTTGGTCCATTTATGGGGTTAGCAAGGGTTCAGGCAGTGTTTATAATCTGATTGTTAGAGGAAGGCCAAAGTAGAGTCCTCTTAGCTTGAGAAGTTGGGCAGTTTTCACGTCGGTGAGGAGGTTGGCTTCACCTGCACTACCCTACAAGTAGGATGCATAAGCCCTGTTGTCAGTTTCTGGAAAACAGTTCTGAGCTACTTCTAAGCCTGTAGCCTTCATTTTTTTCTTAAGCTTTGTTAAGGTGGGACAGGAATCTCTTCTTGCTGCTTCCCTTATATTCTTGATGGGATGACCTTTCATGTTGGACGAAAGGATTTGGGAAGAGCTGATTGCTCTGCCTTTATTATGTTTGTTTAACTTATAAGAGTTTGTCCATCTGTGATGCATAGGACTTCCTGCTGGTGTGAGTCTAATCCCTAAACTCCTACTTACTCAGTGAAGACATGGTTTCTAAATGCATAGTTATTCTTCTTCCTCCATTTCCTCAGCCTATCCTCATGTTTCTGAGGAGAATTCAGTATTAACTCTAGGTAGGAAAGGATTAACTAGCTGGTATCATAGAGGTCTTTGTTTCCAAATAGAAGGTAAAACAAATTTAGTAGAAAACTGTTACCTTGATTACCTGGCTACCCTTATGTGGACGTGGTTAGGGAGAGGGGAAAGGAAGGGAATAAGCATTTATATAGCACCTGCTATGAAACAGGCACTGTGCTAAGCACTTTCTTTTTTTTTTTTTTACAAATATTATCTCATTTGATCCTGACAACAATCCTGTGAGGTGGGTGCTATTACTGTCTACCTTTTACAGTTGAGGAAACTGAGGTAAACAGAGATTAAGTGACTTGCCCAGGGTCACACAGGTAGTAGTGTTTGAGGCTTGATTTGAACTCAGGTCTTCCTGATTTCAGGCCTAGCACTACACTACCAGCTGCCTCTGTATGGACCTTTACACTATCCCTGAGATGGAAGGAATTTGGATTTAAGGTAGTGTGATGTATAAAAAGTTCAAGAGACATAGTTTCTGAGTAATTAATCACTTGATAAATTATGCTAGTGAGTAATTAATAAAAGGGGTCAGTGGCACTCTTGAATGCCAAAGACCCCTCTTGGAACCCACTCAGCACTTATATGCCCTTAGAAGAGAGGGTGGCAATCAACAATTAATGAGAAAAATGAATATTATGAGAAGTGTATCCATTCTAATGAGGGGCTGATTACTTTCACTAAGACACCCTACCCCAAGCCTGAGTACAACACAATGGGTTTCCCCACTTGGGTGGGGTCTGAACAAGATTAAGATTGAGGAGAAAATTAATCCAATCTCATAGCAATGTCCTTCAGATGCTGGCTTGCCCTAGTAGAGAATGAGGATATAGAAAGGGAAAAAACACCGGATCTCCCCATTAATTTGTAATTTGAGAATCAATTTCTCGCAGTAGCTTTTTTATTTCAGTTTGATGTACACTGAACAGAAAATGGACATATATTCTCTGTACCTATTGAATCATACATAGTTAGTATATTTCTGTAGGCCCTGGTTTTCTTTTCTGTATCATAAAGGAGTTAGACAAGATGATCAGTAAGGGCCTTCTAGCTCTGATGTTTTTGAGTCAAATCCCTTGCATACAGGTATCATTCCTTTTGAACACCCTTCATCAACATACACTAGTATTGGCATTTATAGCACTTTACTGGTACTCAAGTGTATGTGTATATGTGTATTATATTTACACATATGTATATATATATACACACACACAAACAAAAGCATCTTTCATAAATGCAAAAAAAGATCTAAGGTACATAGATATAGGTGACTCTTATAAGCACACTCATAAAATTAAATTATTAGGTTACATTCTTTCATGGGTGGAAAAAGGGTGAATGTTTGATATAAAGTGAGCCATGGGTCAAGTAACATCAAGAAAGAATGAAAATAGATTATATCCTTGTCTGAAAATCACAGTTATTTTAAGGTACTTTTAAATTGGTGGTGGCAAGAGCTATGTAGTAGTAATGAGGTCAGAGAACCATATGATGAGGTCAGGGAACCGTGTGTTTTTAGGGGTTCTCAAGACCCCAAAATACCAACATGCCAGGTCCTGCTCGAATGAATTTCACTCAAGCCTTTTCAGCCAAAGAGAAAAAAAAAAGTTTATTGCAGATTTGCTATACTGGATAGTCTTAAGAAATCTCACCATTTGTGACACTTGTTTTCACAAGGAGGCCAGATTCAATCTACTGAGCCAGATTGAATCTGAGCCCCTTCATGGAGGCAAGATGAAACTTGTGGGAGGGATCTAGCATGGTTCTGGGGTGATGGGAGGAGGGGTTTAGGGAGGGTCTTGAGGAGGAGTCTAAGGAGGAGCTTGATGGGACTGGGATGAGGTCAGACTCCAGGAACCCAGAGAATGGGATTAAGGTGGGGGGGGGGAGAGAAGTAGTTGAGGGCTACCTGGAGAGTGTAGGGCTAAGCTAGATTAAGGGTAACAGATTTGGATTTAGGCACTTTGATAGGCTCGGGAGTGGGAAGTAGCCAGACAGTGGAGGGATAGGCTAGGTTAAGAGTAATTTAGAGTTTTGAGCCTAGCTATAATGAAAAGTTTATGGTCTCAGGCAAATGCCTAATCTAGTGGGAAGATTCAAGGAGAGTTCAAGGGTCTAAACACAGTCTAAACGCCATCAGTAGTTTGTAGAAGGATAATATGATACAATATGATATAACATAATAAACATTAACATACTCTGACTTTTTTCATTCTGTTTTGTTCTTGTAGATATTTTCTCTCAGATGTCAGATTCCAATGGCTTAATGATATTTAATAAGTTTGACCAGTTTCTGAAGGAAGTTTTGAAACTCCCTACAGCTGTTTTTGAAGGGCCTTCTTTCGGGTACACAGAGCATTCAGTACGAACATGTTTTCCACAGCAGGTGAGTCCAGTTGCTGTTATATAAGATTTTTAGGCTCTTAGTGCTAGAAGAGATTTAATCCTTTTACTTCGGGGTAGATTTGACTACCCAATTGCTTCTGAAATGGCTTCCAGAATACAAAAGATTTAGGGATGGAGCAAGGCAGGGTTGGGAGAACTGAAAAGTAAAATTGGGCCAGGGGACCATTTTGTAATCAAAAACTTTTTGTTTGTGCATGTTTCTAAAAAAGAAATCATGAAACTTGAAACATTTTAGGTTGTGATGGACCACAGCTTTCATTCCCTCTAGAAGCAACTTCCTAAAATTTAATCTAAGTTTTATAAATGGGCTGCTTTGGTAGAAGGTCCCCATACTGATGCAACTACACATCCTTTATGTAGACTCATTTTTACATTTAAGATAAAGTGTTCATACATGTCACTAGGCCTTTACTCAAAAGTTTAACTTAACTAGAAGAAGGTAGGAGATGATTATGTTCAGTAGTTCATCTGAAAAATGTTTTAATGAAATATAAATAAGCTCAGTGTGTGTCAGCAGGGTGATGTAATAGCCAAACATGCTAATTTGATCTTAGACTACATTGAGAGACATAGCATCTAGGGCTGGGTATATGACAGTCCTACTGTACTTGACCCTTGTCAGACCACATCTAGAGTATTGTATTCTGTCCTTGGCATAAAGTTTTAAGGATATTGACTAGTTGGGCAGTATCGAGAGGATAACCAGCATGGTAAAAGGTGGTGAGATCATGTTTTAGGAGGATTATTTTAATGAGATTCCTAAATATCCTTATATTTAGCCTTTTAAAAAAAAAGACTTGGGAAGGAAGTAAATAGCCTTCTTTAAATATTTTAAAGGCTTTCATATAGAAGAGGGATTAAATTTCTTCCTGGACTCAAAAGGTACAACTAGAAGCAGTGATCTTTCTTACAGAAAGACAGATTTTTAATTTTAATTTTATTTTTACTAATTTTTTTTTAGAAAAACAGATTTTTGTAAGGAAAAAAATTCTTAAGAATTAGAACTTTCCAAGAGTGGAATAGCGTTGCAGTCTAGGGGTCTTGAGAACCCAAAGATTCAGGGATAAAGGATGCAGGTTTGCCTTGAAAGAATTCAACCACTCAAGCCTTCTTTCAGTCCAAATAGTTTATTAAAATACCAGTTGGGGTGGTCGAGATTCCTAGTGATTCTACACATTTGATAGGGACTAGACTTTGTAGGGGAAAAGATTGTGGTAAGGTTTGGATGGGATTATGGAGTGGTGAATAGCCTAGGATGGGCAGGAGGTAACAGAGAATGAAAAGTTGGGCTGCATTGGGGGCCACAATGAAAGGAGAGTTGAAAGGATTATTGGGATGGGCTGATGCCTCAGGCAAACATCAGGGGTCTGGATTCAGGGGCTGGGTTCCTGAAATTCATGGGAAAGTTCAAAGGTCCAGAGCCCATACCCTGTCATTAAGAGATAGTAAGTTCAGTTTAATGTATTTCAAAGTATTTATTAAAACTTTCCTGTTTGCAAGTCACTGTTTTTTTTTTTCTTCACTAGATGTTCCATTCTACAAAAAATAAGTGTAAATAGCAATTATTTTCTGTCCTGGTTAGAAACTCTGAGTGTCTTTCCCCTCCCAGATTGATATCTTTATGCTGGTAAATTGAGCCATCTTTTGTCTCAACTCTTAACTGTCCCTTAATCTTTTAATGGGTGTTGCCTAGGAAAGACTTTAATTTAGAAAGGCCAAGGTCACCTACTACATCCAGGGCCATCACCAGTCCTTTTGACCTTTCTCTTGCCCCTGGCCTCTGATGACTGTAGGAGAGAGTGAGGCTGACGACTTTGCCCTGCTCTGCCCCACTCGTATCAATTCACTTGCAAATCAAGACATCACCCTTGTGATGTCATTAGTCCTCTTTAAGAGTGAAGAATGGACGACAACACCACACAACACTCCATTTCACATTTCCTAAACTTTGTGTGGTAGCACTCCATTCCTGCAATGCCATCTTGTTTCTTGCTACATCTTTTCCAAATTGAATGTCTCAAACTCCTGCCATGGAACTTGGCTGTTTGTTGAAAACTTACTAAGTTTAGCTGATCCTAGGCACTTAACCATGCAACATTCTCTCCTTCTTCCCTATCTCAAGCAGATCTCAATCGGCTCTCTTGTTTTCCATTCTGAAACTTGTGCTGATTGTTGAGCACCCACTGCATCTATCTGGGCCCAGTTAATTCAACCACTTTATCTTCCTTCCATGTCATTCTGCTTCCCCCTGTGTATCCTTCCAACCTCATTTCTAGCTTCTTATCTGGGGCCATGAAGATTGGTAAGATCTAGATGGCTCCAACCATCCAACCACACAATCTTCTTGCTATTGTCCCCTTTCTTCTATTACCCTTTTCCCACTTTTATTTCTAGGCACAGTAATAAAGTCAATATTACCTTTGCTTCTGGAAAGGGTCCCCTTCCCTTTGGTTGGAGAGGGTGGAGATAGAGAGCAGCTCTCGGCCCAGGCCAGTCATCTTTTCATTTTCCACCCAGATGTACTGCTCTGGACTTTGCCATCATACACCTTCACTGCTTACCTTCCCTTACCCTTACCTCCTTTCAATTTCCTTTTATGTATTGTCTTTCTCCATTAGATTGTAAGCTCTTTAGGGTCAGGAACAGTCTTTTTTTCCTTTTGTATTCCCAGTCCTTAGCACACTGTCCTGGCATATAGGTAGTGCTTAATAAATGTTTATTGACTGATTTAACTGTCCTATCATTCCACTCATCATCCCTGTAACTTAACTCTTGTATGTATTATCTCCTCCTCTTAGAATGTAAGCTCCTTGAAGGTAGAGACTAACGCTTCTTTGTATATTTTCAGTACTTAGTACTATACCTGGTACATAGTAAGTACTTAATAAACATTTTTCATTCATTCATTTGTTTGTTGAAATTTTATTTTTATTAGCTGAGATGTTTATAACCTGTGTAAATTATCACTGAATTCCTGCTAATTGTATTTTATGATGAGACTGTCTATGTATCCTTACTGGAATTGTGAGGTCTTAGCCCTGAAAAGCATTTACTCGTAGTTCTAAGGAGACACAGTTACTAAATTTGTACATGAAGTAGCATAGTGGTATATACAAAATAGTCATTAAACTGTATTTTTCTTTCTACTTAGCAAACTGGTAAAACCATTTTTTCCTAGCCAGTATTTATGGCATATGGAAGTATTTCCACATAGAAAGTTATTTTGAGAAGACATTATTTACAAATACTGTCAAATAAAATATGCATTTCCAAATGCTACTGGGCTAACTGAACATATCTATGCTTATAGCAAAGAATCTGTGCTCATGTAAAAATCTTTCATATTTACAAAAGAGGAAGATGATGAAGAAAGTGGAAATATGTCTCTCCGGCATTCTCAATCCAACTTTCCTCCTGGTGCTGATTTTGTAACAGCATTATCAAAATGGGTTCCCCATTAAATATGCTTAAGTACCCAAATACTGTTACTAGTTGTTCATAAAAGATTCTTAGCAGCTTTGTGGATGAGATGAAATAAGATTGAGAAAAAATGACTAAGATTTTTTCAGGAGAAATATCTTCTAGAACATTGTTGAAAATACAATATTACTAGAGTTCTTTACTTTATTGAGATCATTGTATTTTTTTTTGTCTAGCAGATTTTCTTTGAGCATGTTCCTTTTTAAAGGAGCATATTAAGTATATTAATAAAATCCATTCAAAGGAGAATGAATAGAGTAGTTTCTGCACAAATGTGCAGAATGAAGGAATTAGAAACCATGTCCTTGTTGCAAATTGATTCTTCTGTTTTTCTCATCATTCCCAAGACTAGTTTTAGTTCCTTTCATAATTTTCTTTTTGCTTTCTTATTTTGGTTCTTCTTATTTTTTACTTGTGTTTAAGTGATTGTTTAAGTTAATTATTTTTTATCCATTTGTGCATATTTCTCAGAACCTCTTAAAATGTTTCTTTTTCAATATTTTTGGTGTTTCAATTTTTTCATTTTCTCCATGCTATTAAAAATATATTTTAACACTTTTCTTTGAGCATTTTAAGTTGTGGCTGATTTTTACTTGTGTGATTTTGAATTATTTTTATTTGTCCAATACACACACACATACAGACACACAATGCTTTAGCTGTGGGGAAGTGCTTTAGATTGTCTTCTTAATTGATTGTCGTAATTTGGATAATAGGTCTTCTCTATCTTCTTGGTTTTTCTTGTGTGGGTGGTTAAAACAAACATGTTTGAGTGATTATGGATCATATTCAGGAATTTCTACAGTTTTCCTGGGCTTGATGTAATTAGCACGTGTCAGGGACAAACAGAAGCATCTAGAAGATCTCGTCATCTATAAAGCTGTCTTCAACTTAGATATTTCATAGATTTTCTCCATGACATTACAAACACATTAAGTGAGCATACTTTCTTCTGCTTTATGCCTCATCTGTTATTAATATGGAAGAAACATAATCTACTTTTGCATTTTAGTTCAGTTTGTCAGATATACATTATTTATTAAATGTTTAAGCATCTCTTTGGAAAGAGTTTCTATCCACACAATTGCTTCTATAAAATATTAAGAGACTTTTTCCTGAAGCCTTCCCCAACCTACATTTTATGCTAATTGTGAAGCAGATGATGAAATTATATAACAATGGTAAAACAGAAGCACATAACTTCATTTGGGATCTTTTCAGTTACAAACCAAAGAGGTCAATGTTTATAGTTGCACATTGCCTAGAATAAGATGTCTTCCTGAAAATAACTGTTCCCTCTTTTAGTATGGTCACTATTAAACAAAAGAGACACCTTTCTTCATATAGTTGACAAAAAGATATTCTTACTAGTCATTTAGTTCCTAAGCATTTATTAAGTGCTTATGGCATGCCAGGCATCATGCTAAGGACTGGGGATACAATGAAAGGCAAAAACAGTCCTTACCTTCCAGGAACTCACATTTTGATAGACGAACAGGCAAATGACTAGGTACAAGATATAAAGAGAGTATATGGAATGTAATTTCCATGAATAGGACACTGAGGTGAGTGGGATGACTAGGAAAAGCCTTCAAAATAAGGTGTTATTTGAAGTCAGTCTTAAAAGAAGGTATGGAAATGAAGAGGCAGATATGAAGGAGGAAAGCATCACAGGAGATAGACTGTGGTAAGACTTGGAGATGAAGGGCCATTTGTCAACAGCAGCAAGAAGGCCGTATTTCTGGATAGGAGAATACATGGAGGGGAATAATGTGTAAGAAGACTGGAAAGGTAGGAAGGAGCCAGGTCTTGAGCTTTAAGTAACAAAGGATTTTGTATTTGATCCTAGAGATAATAAGAAACACTGGATTTTATTGAGTATGGGATGATACAGGCAGAACCACATTTTAGGAGAATCATTTTGGCAGCTGCATAGTAGAGGGATTGAAGTAGGAGGAGAAAAAGAGTCAGAGAGACCAATTAGAAGGCTCTTACAATAGTCCAGGTAAGAGGTAAGGTAGTGGTTGTTTGAGTGGAGAAAGAGGGATGTATATGAGATACTGTACAAGTAGAAAGAATAAGATTTGGCAATTGATTGTATATACGGAAAGAGTGAAGAGTTGGTGATGGCACCATGGTTGAGAGCCCACATGTCTTGGAAGATAATGGTCACCTTGATAGTGATAGGGAAGTTAGGAAGAGAAGAGGGTTTGGGGGAGAATTCTGTTTTGGATATTCTGAGTTTGAGATGCATATGTGATATCTAGTTTAAGTTGTCAAAAGGCTGTTGGTAATTTGGGATTATGGCTCAGGAAAGAGATTAAAGTTAAATACATTGATATGGCAATCATCTACATAGAGATGATAATTGAACCTGTGGGACTTGATGAAGACCTTATCACCAAATAAGGTAGTATGGAGTAAAAACAAAAAGTGTCCAGGACAGAGCGTTGGAGGATACCCATGCTTAGTGAACATGACATGGATGAAAATCTGTGGACATTGAGGGGTAGTCATATAAGTAAGAGAGTAAGGAGAAACTAGTGTCATGAAAAGAAGAGAGGAGAGGTTGTATCCAGAAGGAGAAGACGGTCAGCATTAAAGGCGATAGAGAGGTCAAAAGGATGAAGATTGAGAAACGAACATTAGATTTATCAAGAGATCATTGGTAATGTTTGATAGAGTAGTTTTTGTTAAATGATTATGTGGGAAGCTAGAATGCAAAGGATTAAGTAGAGTTAGAGGAGAGGAAGTGGAGGTATTTAGTGTAGGTGGATTTTCTCAAGCAGTTTAGCTTAGAAAAGGAGGAGAAATAGAAAAAAGATAGCTATTAAGCATTGTTGGTTCAAATGAAGGTTTTTTTTTTCAGGATAGTGAGGTTATGGGCATATTTTTAGGCAGCTGAGATGAAACCAGGGAATAGGGAAGCAAAGAGAGAGTGGGGATGATATTGGCCACAATCTGTTGGAGAAAATATAGAACATGTAAATGGGTTGACTTTAGCAAGGAGAAAGGCCATTTCTTCATCCAAGGTAGGAGCGATTAAAGAGATAGTAGGGGAAGATATCTGAGTGATATGAGAGAAGGAAGAGGGGAGAAGGGCCCTCTCATTTGAATGGCCTTAGGTTTTTTGTCTTGTATTAAGCAAAGTTTTTTTTTTTTGTATTTATGTAGTATTTAATTTTCCCCCAGTTACA
Source organism: Trichosurus vulpecula (assembly GCF_011100635.1). Taxonomy (NCBI): domain Eukaryota; kingdom Metazoa; phylum Chordata; class Mammalia; order Diprotodontia; family Phalangeridae; genus Trichosurus; species Trichosurus vulpecula. The sequence continues at coordinate 208,954,213 of NC_050575.1, read as the reverse complement.
TGTAAAAAGTTTTTAACATTTTTTTTTAAACTTTGAGTTCCTAATTCTCTCCCTTCTTCTCCTTCCCCCTCATTGAGAAGGCAAGCTATTCCATATAGGTTATGTATGTATAGTCATGTGAAACATATCTACATAGACAAAAAAAGTCAAGAAAAATAAAGAAAGGAAAAAAACCACAGAAGTTGCTTCAATCTGTATTCAGACACCATCAGTTCTTTCTCTGGGGATGGATAGCATTTTTCATCCTAGGTCCTTCAGAGTTGTCACAGTTGTCAGTTGTATTGCTGAGAATACTTAAGTCATTCACAGCTGATCATCTTACAGTATTGCTGTTACTTTGTACCTAATACATTTCCCTTTGCATCAACCCATGTAAGTCTTTCCTGTTTTTTCTGAGAGCATTCTGCTCATCACTTCTTATAGTACAATAATATTCCATCGTAATTATGTACCACAACTTATTCATCCATTCCCCAGTTGACGTGCATCCCCTCAATTTCTAATTCTTTACCTCCAGAAAAGAGCTGCTATAAATATTTTTGAACATATAGGTGCTTTTCCTTTTTGTTTTTTTAATCCCCCTTGGGATACAGACCTAGTAGTGGTATTGCTACGTCAAAGGGTATTCATGGTTTTATGACCGTTTGGGCATAGTTCCAGATTGCTCTATGGAATGGTTTAATTAATTCACAACTCCAACAACAGTACATTAATGTCTCATTTTTCCCACATCCCCTCTAACATTTGTCATTTACCCTTTATGTCCTATTATCTAATCTAATAGGTATGAAGTAGTACCTCAGATTTGTTTTAATTTGCATTTCTCCAGTCAGTAGTGAGTTAGAATATTTTTTCCATATGGCTATAGATAGCTTTAATTACTTCATCTGAAAACTGATTGTATCTTTTGATCATTTATCAATTGGGGAATGGCTCTCATTTTTACAAATCTGATGCAGTTCTATGTATGTCAGAGAAATGAGGCCTTTATTAGAGAAACTTGCTTCAAAAATTTTTTTTCCACAGTTACTATTGCTTCCCTCCATCCTATTTCCCCTACTCCCATTTATTCTATTCTCTCTCTCCTTTTGCCCTGTCCCTCCTCAAGTGTTTTGCTTCTGATTACACCTTCCCCCAATCTGTTCTCCCTTCTATCACCACCACTCCCTTCTCTTATCCCCTTCCCCTTCTATTTTCCTGTAAGATAAGAGATTTCTATACCCCATTGCTTGTGTTTCTTATTTCCCAGTTACATGTCAAAACAATTTTTAACATTCATTTTTAAGACTTTGAGTTCCAAATTCTCTCCCTTCTTCCCCTTTCCCACCCCCATTTAAAGGCAAGTGATTAGATATAGGTTATACATGTATAGTCATGCAAAATACTTCTGTAATAGTCATGTTGTAAAAGACTAACTCTATTTCCCTCTATCCTATCCTGTTCCCCATTTATTCTATTCTTACCTATTACCTTGTCCCTCCTCAAAAGTGTTTGCTTCTGATTACTCCCTCCCCAAATCTGTCCTCCCTTCTATCAACGCCCCCCACCCATTCCCCCTACTTTCTTATGGAGTAAGATAGATTTAGATACCCAATTGAGTGTGTGTGTTATTCCCTCCTTAAGCCAGTTCTGATGAGAGTATGGTTCACTCATTCCCTCTCACCTCCCCCCTCTTCCCCTCCACTGTAAAAGCTTGTTCTTGCCTCTTTTATGTAAGATAATTTACCCTATTCTACCTCTCCCTTTCTCCTTCTCCCAATACATTCCTCTCACCCCTTAATTTTATTTTTTAGATATCATCCTTTCATGTTTGTCTCAACCTGTGCCCTCTCTATCTCTATCTATATATCTATATATCTATATACATATATATCAAGAATGTATTAAATTCCTCCACGTCATTGAATATCAATTTTTCCCCCCATGCATTACACTCAGTTTTGCTGGGTAGGTGATTCTTGGTTTTAATCTTAGTTCCTTTGACCTCCAGAATATTATATTCTAAGCCCTTTGATCCTTTAATGTAAGAAGCTGCTAAATCTTGTATTATTCTGATTGTGGTTCCACAACACTTTAATTGTTTCTTTCTGGCTGCTTGCAATATTTTCTCCTTGACCTGGGAACTCTGGAATTTGGCTATAATATTCCTGGGAGTTTTCATTTTGGTATCTTAGGAAGTGATTGTAGATTCTTTCAATTTCTGTTTTACCCTTTGGTTCTAGGATATCAGGGCAGTTTTCCTTGATAATGTCTTGAAAGATTTAAGCAAGGTTCTTAAAAGAAATTATTAGTAGGAGCAGGTGTCACTGGAAGCTTAGAGAGACTGAAAAGTAGACATATAGTTTGGCAGTAATATAGTCTGATTTTTTTTAGCTTGAGTCTCTGTTATCTCCCTCACCTTACAAATTGATCCTGCAGTACCTTCACAATTAAGTCACCTCTAGCACACCTCTCTCCCTGTGTATACTTGATCTAATTCATCTGTTTTTTCCTGTCTTTTTTCCTTCTAGTTCCATTTATATCTGCTCTGTAAAAACATCTGAGGCTGTGCTGATTGAGACCAAATGTGGTGGTTCTGCTGTTTTTTGGTGAAAAGTTATAAAGATCTTTGCAGATATTTTCCACATTTCTTTTTGTCATTCTACTTCCTATTTCTTTGTTGCATATTCTATCCCAATCCTTAATTTTGGGTTTTTTTTTAGGGGATTGGATTTGTGATTTCCTTCATATTGGCTATAACTATGTAAGATTTTATATATTGTATTTATAGATCATGATGAAATAGAGGTGGTATTATATAATAATACAGAAATAAAAGGTCTAGGCTTGTGGAATTGCAAAAACAATAGCTTATATATGACAAAGGATTGTAAGGATACTAGATATCAAAATATGAGTATTGGAATACTCAAGGGCAAGACTATAGTGGTAAATTCCTATTAAGATTGAGAAAATTAACCAGGTGAGTCTGCTTTTATTAGCCTAAAATAAGGAATTAACAGTTATATGCTATTATAAAAGAGATGTAGTCAAATCAAGATCAGAGCAGAGATGAAAACAACTGAAGATAAGAAAAAAATTGGAATGGTAAATCTAAGAGCTGAATTTTTAAAAGGACATTGGAATTAATTATCTTTTTGCTGGGTGACTATTTTATCACTTGATTCCTTATTCTGATATGCAGTATCTTCATTTTATCATCTTTATCATATGGTATTTTTTAAATGATTGAAAAATTATGTTGGTAATATGATATTTTATAGCAAAGGCTGGATGACCATTTTTCCAAGATGTAGGAGAGATTCACTTCCAGTTTTGAGTTGGACTAGATGACATATAATGTAAGATAAACAATTATCCTAATCATTGAAATTACTAATGAACAATGAGTCGTCAGAGCAAAATCAAAAGAACTTAAGTCAGTTATTAGAGAAGATTATCCATCTCTATTGTAATCAATTGGGGCTCTAAAACTAAATGGAGAATTATTTACAAAAATATAAAATACTAAAATGTATAAAGGAAATTTATAGCCTAAATAGATCAATCTGAGAGAAATCTTTAAGACTTGTGAAAAGATACGAGATTTACATGGATTTACAAATAAATGCTGGACTGTTTTAGAATATAGAGAAAAATGATATGTTATTCAGTTCCTTTTATGAGGCAAATATAATATTGATACCAAAACCAGACAAAGACAAAGTGAGAGGAAATTAAAGACTAATGTCATTAAGGTAAATTGTACCAAAATGTTAGAACATAGTTGTACATTAAAAAAAAATCCATAATGACCAAAAAGGATCTTTTAACTGGAATGCAGGAATGACTTATTACAAGGAAAACAGTCCCTACCAAACATAACAAAATAAAATAAAAGATACACTATTATATAGCATTTATTTATGTTATAAATTCAAAACAGGAATGGAAGACTTTTTCTTTTTTTTTATTTTAAGAAGGCTTTTTCTTTACCATGATTAAAAGTATATTATAAAACTGCCAAGTAATTCAACAGAGAAACACTCATGTTCCAGTAGAAAGAAGTATCATATAATGCTCTCTGTACTTGCTTTTCCTATGTGACATAGGTTTTGAAATGTTAGCAGTAAGAATGGGAGGAGAGGAAGGAGGGGAACCACTGGTCCTATGATTTCATTTGTATAGAGACATTTCTTGGTGAGGTAACACCAGCCACCTTCCTACCCTGGAGGAGCCTCCACCTTGAGGCCAGGCTTTATCTCATTCACTCTTTGACTCACTGCAGTTTCCTTCCATCTTCTCACTAGCTACCTTGCTGTCACCTTTCTTGCTCTGCCTCTCTCTCCCTCTTCCCCCCCACCCAGCTGTCCTTTATTTTTCATCTTCCCTCTTTAGAACGCAAGCTCCATTAGAGTAAGGACTGTCTTATTTGCTAATATTTGTATCCCTAGGGCTTAGCACAGTGTTTGATCTCTAGGAAGTACTTAATAAATGTTTTTTCTATCTAGCTGTGGCCTTTATAGACTAAGGATCTTCATCCCAATTCACACTCACAACTAATGTGTCAAGCCACCCCTATCCCCAAGCAAGTCTATCCCTCCTCCTTTGGATTCTGGGGGTACCCTTAAGGCGTCAAGGTGATTTTTGTTAATGCTGTCAGCTCAAGGACACATTTTTGTGTGTTCTCCCCATTGTTAATCACCAGTGATTAGAATTCCATTTAACTAGTTAACATCAATTAGTTTTCACAAAGGGATATTTGCTGAGGAGATATAGGAAGACCAATAATGTAAATTTTCCCTTGAACTGGGGAGTGTTCTATCCCAAATCAGTCCTCAGTGATTAGAGCCTGGTTACATTGAACCTGGTAACATCAATTAGCTTTTTTAAAAAAAGTTTTAATTCAGTTTTGTTTTCAACTCCAAAATCTCTCCCTTCTTCCTCCCTCTCCTTGAGGGTTTTTCATTGAGAAGGCTGGAAAACACATACATTATGCATATGTGTAGTCATGCAAAATGAACTTCTGCATTAGCCATGTCCAGAAAAAAGAAAGAAAGAAAAAGAAAGAGCAGAAAATGTGCCTCGATCTGTACTCTGAGTTTATCAGTTCTTTTATCTGGAGATAGATAGCATGTTTCATCATGAGTTCTATGGGATTGTCATTTAGCTTTTACAAGGGAATATTTCCTGAGAAAATATAGCAAGAGTGGAAGCATAAAATATCCCTTGAGCTGGTGTGTGTGTGTGTGTGTGTGTGTGTGTGTGAAGTTTTCCATCTATCACCTCAGTCCCTAGGAATAATGGTCTCCCACATGAAACATTTGCAACCAAGCACTCACATCCCCAGTCTCCCTTCTCTTTGTAGCATGGCAGCTGCATGAACTGGTGCTTCAGCCACTGCTAGGTGCTTCCAGCCCTCTGTTCCTGCCTTACTTGGGCTCTGGCATGGATTCTAATGCCTTGATTTTCAGGTCTCTCTTCTGACACTTTGAAACTCAAAAGGTCATAACCATCACTAATACTTTTTTTTTCCTAAAAGCAAGAGAGAACCACCACAAGGAGACAAAGAATAGAGGCCCTATTCACAGGCCACGTTGTTGGACTGGGCATGGAAGAAGGCACTCTAAACCTACTTTGCTTTTGCAGAAAGAGGGCTCAAGGCCATTCTCTCACTTGGAGGATGCTCACTGCAGCATCCTTACCATCAGAGTAGGAAAAATGGCAAATTGTCTGGTTAGTGCTCTGTGTAAGCAATTTCAGTTTGAGCTCAACAGGGACTGTGTGTGCTCTGAATTAGGAAGCTGTACCTTTCCATTACAAATTACAAGTTCCCCATCCTCTTTCACATGTGTTGGCAACAGTCAGAGCACACTCTGCCTGCTCTGAGTATGAAGCTTCTATTGGTCAGGCTCCCTTTACATGTCTGTCTATCAAGGAAGATCAGTACCTCTCAGAAATTCTTTAGCCTTAGACATTTATTTTTTGTTCTTGTTTTTATTTTTTTTTAAAACTTAAATCCAGGATGGATGCCTGGTAAAATAAATTCCCTGGCAGAGAGATAATCTTTAACAATAGGCCTGAAATTGGGACCCCAGCCCTGAACTAGGAGGAAAGTTTCCTAATCATTTCCCTTTTTTGTGGTTGGAATTGCCTGTGGTATTTTACTACACACCCATATTACCCACAGATGGACACAGGGAAAGAGCCACATCTGGGTTAACTAAAGATTTTTGTGAGAAGTAAAATTGTTGTTAAGTCATTTTCAGTTATATCTGGCTCTTTACGACCCCATTTGGGGTGGTTTGCCATTTATTTTACGATGAGGAAACTGAGGCAAACAGGGTTAAGTGACTTGTTCCGGATCACACAGATAGTAAGTGTCTGAGGCGAGATTTGAATTTAGATCTTTTTGACTCCAGGCCCAGCACTCTATCCATTGTGTCACCTAGGTGCCAGAAGTAAAGTTAGGTCAGTAAAAACACAGCAGCAGTGTGATAAGCTGGTGGCCCATGAATAAATTATTGGAGTTAAGAAGACCTGCATTTGAAGTCTATATTTCAAAAAGTCCTCAGTGTTAATTGCCCAGATCTTTTAGAACTGGAAGGCAAAATGAAGATAGATTGATTCAACTGATCATGTCCTAAAAGAACCCCAAAATGAAAAGTTCCTGGAATTTCATGGCCAAAATCCATAGCATTCTTTTGTAAAGAAAAAAGTACTGCGAGCATCCAAAAAGAAGCAGTTTAAGTGCCAAGGAACCTTAACAAGACTTGGCAGTTTCTGCTATAAAGAGCTTTTATTATAAATACAATACAATATTTCAAAAGGCAAAGGATACAGGCTTACAACCAAGAATTAATTACCCTGCAATTTTGGGTATATTTCTACATGGAGGAAAAATAGACCTTTAATATAAGAGAGAATTTCAAGGGGTTTCTAATGAAAAGACTAGATCTGTGTAGAAACTGAAATGTAAACATGAATAAAGAGAAATCTATTCAGCTAAATTTATTTGAACAGTTTTAAGGGGTTGAAGTAGTGCTAACATTCTAATAGGAGGAGAAGAAACACATGTTCCTTCTGAACCTTGCCTTCAAGGTATATTGAAGGAATTAAATAGGAAGAACAAAGGTCTTGGGGTGAAGTAGTTTGTTATTTTTCTGAGAATTTTAAGATAGAAAAGAGAAAGGAGTAAAAAAGGAAATACAAGCATAGAAAGGATGAAAAAGGTGAAATGATTAATTCTCTTAATTGGGGTACATAAATATACCATCATGGAGGAAAGGGTCGGGGATAGGCATCAGATGAACCTCATTCTTATCTAAAATAGATAAAGGAGAATTGAAAATGCACACAGTTTGAAGAAATATATCAGACTCAACAAGGAAACAAACAGTAATCAGGGAAAGGGAGTGAAGATGGAAGAAATGCTGGAGGAGGAATGGTAGCAAGTAAAGCAAACTTCCTGATCTAGAAGAAGGGATTGTAAAGAAAGAGAAGAAAAAAAACCTAGAATCTAAGGGGGTGTCCACTAATTGGGAAATGGCTAAGCAGCTTGTGGAATATGAATACATTGGAATACTATTATGCTATAAGACATGATGAAGAGGACAGTTTCAGACAAACCTAGGAAGACTTGTATGAACTGATGCCAAATGAAGTGAGCAGAACCAGGAGAATAATTTATACAAGGACAACAACATTGTAAAGAAAAAGGACTTTGAAAGATTTAACTCTAACCAGTGCAGTGACCAACCTTACATATCCAGAGGACCCTGTCATATGAGGCATATTATTCATTTCCTAAAAGATAGGTGATGGACACAAGATGCAAAAAGAGGCATGCCTTTTTAGATAAAGCTGTTGCTTAACTATGATTATTAGCAATTTTTTTTTCATTCTGTTGGATGTTTAGTGGAGTGGAGAAGGAGGAGAGAGGGTTAGCAATAATTATGCCAAAAAAAGGGGATCAGTGAGACATTTATTTTTTAATACATAGGAGGGAATAGAATGAAGTTCAGAAGTAAGCACAAATACGCAGGATAGTTTTGAAATTAGTATGTGGAATTATTACATCCTTTTAAAAAAACAAGCACTATAAAATTGAAATTCATAGTTTCACATACAATCTTATTGTTCTTTGTGAAATAGTCTATTTTTGGTGTTTAAGTTTAGAAAAAAAATTAAAAAAAATACAAGGTAATACACTTTTGCTAGATTTCTGGATAAGATAGTGACATGAGAAATCCTAAAGAAGATCAGTACTTCCACAAATACTCCAGCAATGATCTAAAATGCAACTGAAGTTACAATGAATGGAAAAAAAAATAGTACTAAGCTTATTCATCCAGCCCAAGACTCTACAAGTATGGAAGTGAAGCAACCCAGAGAGGAATAAGACCTGGGACTTAAAGCTAGTGGGGTCTAGGCCATAGTCTGTCAGAGGAATGGGGGACAGAGGTAACCCTTGAAGATCACTCAGAGACAGGACTGGGCAGTGCACATATATAGGAACCCTTCACAGACACTTGAAATTGGAGCCCTCTTGGCCTTCGTCTCCTCTTTTGAGGAGAAAAAGCCAGTGTAGTGCCTGGACAACCTGTGTGCTGTACCACATTAGGAGATACAGCCAGCAGCTAATGGGCAGCCTGTGCACTGGTGGACCCTCTGAGAGGCATGGAACCAGTATACCTATTGGAAATACCAGAAAAGACAACATAACTGCCAGAGAGTTCCAGTGTGGGAGGCCTTGCACAGGCTTGTTGGGAGCCCTACATGGGAGAAAGTCAAATGCAAATTGGAGATAATTCACAGAGAAGACATAGAAAGGCCAGGGCCAAAAATCTGCTTTGGGACATGAGACAGTGGACCCAGAAGACAGGGATGATGGCAAAAGGTAGAGCGTAATCCTAACCACCCTTTCCAGATGTACAATAGGAGTGTGTCTTGATTAGAGAGGGGATAGAATCAAGCTGGGCTTGTCAACTCATCTTAGATTCTAGTAAGAAGTGACTTTAGCCTTATCATGAATTTCATTATTCAAATTTAAGGTAGAATTCTACTCAGAATGAGAGAGTTATAATTATAATTGTGTTGCATTAAAGCACTTGCAGGAGATTTTCAGCATCTGATTCTAAGTAGAACTGGGTACAGTGTTATGTTATAGAGGGCAAGCTTAGGAGAGTGGGGCTACAGTCTTCTGTGTCAATTCAAGGTTGCCTTCTAGACATTGAGGCTGGAGATATGAGTAAACAGAAAAAAAATTATGTAAGCAGCTAAAAAGAAAAAAAGTTTAAGTACCAAGAAACCTCAGTTGGGAACATTTAAGACTGTGCTATACAACTATGTTAAAGAAAAGAAAGTCTCAAAATATGATATTCCAAAAGACAAACAATAAAGTCTTACAACCAGGAAAAACCTGATCTTCAAGACTGAGTATAATCTCATGGGGTGAGGTTGGGCATGGTCTTTAGTGAAGTAGAGGATTTTGAAACATTCCTAATAAAAAGACCATACCTGAACTGAAATTTCAAGTATAAACAGCAGTCAAGAGAAACTTAGAAAAATGTATACATTTGATCAATGGGAAGGGGCTAAATAACCACTAAGTGCTTATTTATCTGTCATTAAAAAATATTTATTAAGGGTACTATGTGTACTATGCTGAGAATTCAAAGACAAAAGTGGAACAGTCTCTGTCCTCAAGGTTTACATTTTGACGGGGAGATATGTGTGTGTATACATATTTTTACATAATATATACAATTGAATACAAAGTAGTTATGGGGAGGCTTCATCAGGAGAGGCTTTCTGCGTAATTTGGTGCTTGTGCTGAGGCTTGAAAGAAATCAGGCATTTCAAGAGATGCAGGTGAGGCAGAAGAGCATTCCAAGGACTGGTAGACAAGCAGTGCAAAGGTATACATACAGACTGGAGACAACGTGTTGCATGTGCAGAAACCACAAGTGTACCACAATGGCTAGATCATAGATTATGTGGAGGGCATTACATGTAAGAAAGCTGAAAAGATGGGTAAGATTGTGAAGAGATTTAAATATCAAAAGCATGAGTATATATTTGATTCCTAGATTGTAAAGTTATTTAAATGTCAAACACAGGAGTTTGCATTTGATTTCCAGCATCTGGCTACATGCTGGGGACAAGACTTCTGCTTCACACCTCTGGCTTCCATGGCCTCCTGGACTTTTCCAATGTAGGCCTGTCCCAAGGCTAGTTTCTACTTCCTATCATCCAGGGCCTTCTTTAAGAAAGGCAAGACACCATTGCCTCCTGACTAAGCTCTCAAACTTCTTGCTCCTGGCTGCTGTGAGTCTGGCTTCCTGAGTCTTCATAGCATAGAGTATCACTACCTGCCATAAGGTTGGACCTCAGTGGAGGATCTCAGACATATTTCCTTCAAGGGACTGCTCTCCAACCACTGATATTTTGCCTGGGCTTAACGCTCAATGGTTAGCATACTTCTACTCCCTTGTATATCTCAACTGTTGATATACAAACATCTTAGGTCTTACTCAGTCCCCAACTGTGTGCTCTTTTATTCCCATTCACCTCAATCCTACACCTCTAATGTCTTGCTCCACATCTGCCTACCCCTTTTACTTTCCCCTCTTGAATGCCTGCTTCAAGTTTAACAAACTTTTTCTCATCTTAAATCTCGACCTATCTCACTGGCATTGACTAGTTAGCAGTCCTAGTACCCTTCTGCTGACACTGCTTCCCTCTCTACCCTTTCTAGTACTGATTATACTTGCTTTCATCACCTCAGACTGACTGGTTGAAGGCTGGGAATTGGAATTATCCTTGCTTCCCATTGTCCTTTTCTGACTGTCATCATTCAGCAAGGTCTCCTGGGAGGTTCATGCTCATTCAGATTCAAATTCCTGAGTCCAAATTTATCATTCAATCCAGATCCTGGTGGTTCTTATTGATCAATTCTCGTTTCTTCCTCAGTGAGGGGGCTTCAAAATATGTGTTAATACTCCTTCAAAAATCCTAAATTCTAAGTTCCTTAATCTGTCAGTTTCCATGAGCTCCTCTTCTCTGTCACCTGAGCTGCACACAGAGATGGTTATAGGCTTCATTTTGCCATCACCTACACAGTTTTTCTATTTCCATTTCAGGAAATCCAAAATTCTTTATCTGATAATTTTTTTCCATCATTCCATCTTTACCTATGCCTATTGACCTCTAATTCTGTTCTTCATTGTCACCCTGACCTCCATTCTCTCCGTCCTTCAATTCTTTCACAGACTATTGCCCCTGTACCCATTATAACTCTTCTGTTCTCCCTTGTTGAACCAATGCAACCGTATCTATTTCTTTTCTACTAAATTATACTCTTCCCTTCTCTATCTCGACCTCTCATTGAACCAACTCAACTATCTTCTACTTTTAAATCCTCTGTGTCCTTGTACTATCACTTATCACAATTTATCACATTCTAGCCCTGGATTACTCTCTCCATCCACCTCCTTCATTCCTTTTCACATGCAGCTGTCAGAAGCTGGAGGAAATCATGAAGCTGTGGCAGTTGGGTTCACTATAAATTTATGTTATATAATCTCAACTGACTTCTCACTGCAGCAAGGCAATCATTCTAGTCCTTCCTGCTCAGTTTGCTATCCCACTCTCTACAGCCACCGTTCCAAAGCTTTTCATTTCTCCTTAGATGTCCAGTCTCGCTACTTCCTCCACCCTTTCTGCTAAAGATCTTGCCTCTACACCACTAAAAAAAATTGAAGCTATTTTCTGTAACGTCTCCTCTCCCACATCACTCAGACATCTTCCTGCACTATTTATTTATTCTGTACTATCTTGGATGAAGAGATGGCCCTTCTCTTTGCTGAGGCCAACCACTCTATATGCCATCTTGATCCCATTCCTTCTCATCTTTTCCAACAGATTACCCACACTTTCATTCCTCTTCTTTTATGTTTAATCTCTCCCTACTTAATGGCTCCTTTCCTGCTGTCTACACATGAGCCCATGTCTCCCCGTTAGTCATCATCCCCTTTGCACAGCAACTGGGTGAATAGGACATCTGGACTTCCTACTCTTCACATCTCTTTCCTGTCTTTCTCCTGGGCATTTCTTTTCCCAGTTTGACCTTCCTTTTTTGTTTCAAGAACTTTGGCGCTCTCTAGCTCCTCTGGTACATCAAAGCATGTGTGCCTGAATTGCTGGAGGAGAGGCATAAAGTTTCAGTGTCTGCAAACCACATTTGGATGACCCAGAATCCTCTCTTCACAGCCATTTCCTTCACTTTCATCTATCTGAGTATCCCCAGCCTTCTTTAAAAATCACCTGTTTAGGTTGGGGGAAAACAAGTACTGTAATGGACCTTTTGATTAATCTAGCCATTCTACTAGGCAATTTGAAATTATGCTAATAAAGTGACTAAAGTATCCATGCCCTTTGATTTAAATAGAGATCCCTCTACCAGGCATAAACTCTGAGAAGATCAAAGATAAGAAGTTCCCCTATCCACTAGAATAGTTTTAGAGCCACTTTGTGTAGTAATAAAAAATGTGACACAAAATAAGATGTCTGTTTGTTGGAAAATGTATCAACAAAGTTTGGTACTTGAATTTAATGGAATATTATTACACAGTAAGAAATGGTGTGTACGAAGACTCCAGAGAAACATAAGGAGATTTGTAAGAACTAAGGCCACGTGAGGCAGAACCAGGAAAAAAGTGTGTAAAATGTCACCATGGTGTAAGTGGAAAGAACAACATTAATAAAAGAAGTAACTGAATGCTTTACATTTAGAATATTCAAGCTTGCCCCAAAAGAAGAGAGGACGAAATACCTTTGTATTCCTCCTTTGCTGAAGTGGGAGATAACTGGGTGTTTAGCATTGTATATACTGTTAGATTCAGTTGATGTATCAGTTTTGTTGAACTTTTTTTTCTCTTAAATTTTTTTCTTTATTATCAGGCATGGCTCTGTAGGGAGGGGAGGTAGAGGTCAACACACACTGCAGACACACATACATGTACACACACTCACACACATATTCCATCTAAGTGGTGCAGTAGATAATCGAGCATGGCACTTGGAGTCAGGAAGATTCATTTTCCTGAGTTCAAATTTGACCTCAGACACTTACTAGTTCTATGACCCTCGGCAAGTCATTTAACCCTGTTTGCCTCAGTTTCTTCATCTGTAAGAATGAGCTGGAGAAGGAAGTAGCTATATTATACAACTTTGCCAAGAAAACCCCAAATGGAGTTATAGACACAACTGAAATGACTGAATAGCTACACACACACACACACACACACACACACACACACACACATGGAAATGAAGATGGTGTTAAAAAAATATAGTCACAATTTCTTTTTTTCTCAAGAAGAAAAATTCTATCAGGGAGTGTTCTTGTGAATAGTTGTCTTGGACAGGCAGGCTCTCTGATCTCTAGGACTTGACTAAACCTTCTTAACCTTCTCCCTTATGTAAAATATTTGCAATTCCTATAAATTACATGGGGTACCCTGGGCTAGCTATAGCTTTAACCAATAAGCATTCATAAACTAACATATTACAGTTACAGGTAATGAGACTAAGCATATAGACCTTACATAATACATTAATATACAGCATCATATCAGAATTGCATAGAGCAATCAGATATTAGGTCACATGCAGAAATACAATTCATGCACATGTAACAAAGTTGTATAATATAGCACAAAAGAATTGTATAAACCAAGCATAGGTTATATACAACATATACAACATTACATGCAACCAGTCATCAATGGTTATTAACTCACTATATTTGTAACCTTTGTAATGCTAAATTTGTAATCACATCCCTTCTGAAGTATCATAAGTCAGCCTAGTCACTGGCAGAGAATTGTAGAATCCTTGGAGTTCCGAGCTTTAATTTTGTATCTCATTCCTAGTTTGCCTCTTCTTGTTTCTTCCTTCCCCTTCATGCTGGTGTCTCCAGCCTCCTTTCAGAGCTCTTACCTCAGAGAGGCCTCTGTACACTATTGGGACAGGCGGAGTGTCTCCAAACCCAGTGACTTGTGGGATTGAGGAGAACGAGAGAAACTCCTCATTTCTGAGGTAGTAAAAGCAGTCCATGTGCTACTAGGATATAAAGCCATGGTGGTTAACAGAAAGAACGCACTGAACTAGAGGCAGGAGGCCTGTGTTGTAATTCAGTCAATCAACAGTCGATCAATGGGAGAGGTTACAGCAAATTAAGCATCTGTTATGTGTGAAGCATTCTACTAGGTACTGGAGATACAACTACAAAGAAGCAAATAATTTTGATTCATAATGACCTTATATTTTCTATCTTGTTTTGTAATTCTGCCTCTGTCACTAACTTGCCTAGATTTCCTCTGTATGACTTTTCACTTTTATAAAATACAGGATGAAAAAGTGTGATATTTTATTATAGAATTTTTGTTAGGATCAAATGAAATATACACACACACATATATGTGTATATATATATACATACAGATATACACACTTCCCCCCCCCCCCATTTTAACATGTTTATTGCAACAGATACAATTTACATGACTAGGTTTTTTTTCCCCCCTCTTTCCCCTCCCACAACCATGTTCATCGGGCTATTTCCTTATATTTGAGCAATCATGTACTTTTAGCACACATACCCAGCAGTACTGTAAGTCTATTCTTACAGGGTACAAATGGAAATACATTTCAATAATTTATACAAACAAGTTGGTTACATGTATATATACCCATATATACCTATACACACATACATATAGGCATATACCATATGTATGTATGGTAGTATTTTGTTTTTGTTATTATAATTTCAAATGTAGTAAAGATTTGAATTGTTCTGGAAAAGAATTTAAATCTTAAAAGCCTAGTGCCTTGTAAATAGTAGGTTTTTAGTAAATGTTTATTAAATTTGATTAAATGTTTGTATTGGAGAGATATTTGGGAAAGGAAAAATATCGTTTCTGTTAAGGAAATTGTTTTCTGTTCTATTTACAGAAAAAGATAATGCTAAATATGTTTTTAGACACATTGATGGCTGATCCTCCTCCCCAGTGCCTTGTGTGGCTACCTCTCATGCATAGACTTGCCCATGTTGAAAATGGTAAGTAGAATATTTAATGATCTTTCTTTACTCTGTAAAAAATTGTATATGTTAATTATAGATAGGAACTTAAGTATTATAATGATGATCATGACTGACATTTGCTGTCATTTCATGATTTTAACTCTATAGTTTCTATTTTGACAAGCCTTTTCTTCTCAAGCTAAATCTGTAACTTTTAGGTACATTGCCACCAGGTGGTACTCAGGTACCATGGCTACATAGGCACATTTTTTTCTGGGCTTACATGGAGTGGCTTTTTTCTTGAGCCCACTTGATTTATCCGTGGATTTTCTACTCATTTTTGATGTCAGGAATACCTTTCTTCCTTAAAGCAGTTGAACTTAAAATCAAAAATACAGACATTTAATGGTTTTTTTGGAGAATTTTTAAGGATATAAGTGCCTCAAGGACAATTTGGTACTGTTAATGTTGGATTTTTTTTAAACTTTGCTTTTGTCAATCCACTTTTAATCTTAGGTTGGGAATCAAGTCTTTTCCAGCAATTTATCTTTAGTTTTTGGGTTTATTTCTCAAAGGTTCTTTATACTTTTTCTCTGATTTAGTCAGTGGTAGTTACTTCCTTAGCTAGGATGTTAGATCTTGTAAGTAAAGAAGATTTTGTTAGCCTTTTTAGGGTTTAGTTCCCAGGCTCCATGGCCGTAACAATCTCTAGTTTCCCAGTGTTAGATGATATTTCCCAGGTTCATGACTTGTAAACAGTCCTACTGCGAATGCACATTGAGATATGGGGGTGACGTAATATGATTTTTAAAAATTTTTTATCATTTTTATTTAACATTTTAGTTTTCAACATTGATTTCCACAATATTTTGAGTTACAAATTTTCTCCCCATTTCTACTCTCCTCCCCCATTCCAAGATGGCATATATTCTTATAGCCTCTTTGCCCAGTTAGCCCTCCCTTCTTTTACCCCCCTGCTCCATCACCTTTCCCATTACTTTCTTGTAGGGCAGGATAGATTTCTATGCCCCACTCCCTATATATCTTGCTTCCCAGCTGTATGCAAAAAACAACTTTTTTTAAGCATCTGCTTTTAAAATTTTGAGTTCCAAATTCTCTTCCCTCTTCCCTTCCCACCCATCCTCCCTAGGAAGGAAAGCAATTCAACATAGATCACACATGTATCGTTATGTAAAACACTTCCAAAGTGCTCATGTTGTGAAAGATTAACTATATTTCCTTCCTTCCTATCCAGTCCCCTTTTATTCACTTTTCTCCCTTGACCCTGTCCCTTTTCAAAACTGTTTGCTTTTGATTACCTCCTCCCCCTATCTGTCCTCCCTTCCATCATCTCTCCTTTTTTATCCCCTTCCCTTTACTTTCCTGTGGAGTAAGATACCCAATTGAGTGTGTATGTTGTTCCCTCCTCAAGTCAAATAGGATGAGAGTAAGATTCACTCATTCCCCCTAACCTTCCCCCTCTTCCCTCCCAACAGAACTGCTTTTTCTTGCTCCTTTTATATGAGATAATTTACCCCATTCTATCTCTCCCTTTCTCCCTCTCTCAATATATTCCTCGTTCACCCCTTAAATTTATTTCATTTTTTAGATGTCATCCCTTCATATTCAACTCATCCTGTGTCCTCCGTCTATATTCCCTTTAGATCCCCTAATACTGAGAAAGGTCTCCTGAATTACACACATCATCTTTCCATGTAGGAATGTAAACATAACAGTTCAGCTTTAGTAAGTCTCTTATGATTTCTCTTGTTTACCTTTTCATGCTTCTCTTGATTCTTATATTTGAAAGTCAGATTTTCTATTCAGCAATGGTCTTTTCATTGAGAAAACTTGAAAGTCCTCTATTTTATTGAAAATCCATCTTTTGCCTTGGAGCATTATACTCAGTTTTGCTGGGTAGGTGATTTTTGGTTTTGATCCTAGTTCCGTTGACCTCTGGAATATCATACTCCAAGCCCTTTGATCCCTTAATGTAGAAGCTGCTAGATCTTGTGTTATCCTGATTGTGTTTCCACAATATTCAAATTGTTTCTTTTTGGCTGCTTGCAGTATTTACTCCTTGATCTGGGAACTCTGGAATTTGGCGACAATATTCCTAGGTGTTTTCTTTTTGGGATCTTTTTCAAGAGGTGATCAGTGGATTCTTTCAGATTCTATTTTACCCTTTGGTTCTAAAATACCAGGGTAGTTTTCCTTGACAATTTCTTGAAAGATGATGTCTAGGCTCTTTTTTTGATCATGGCTTTCAGGTAGTCCAATAATTTTTAAATTATCTCTCCTGGATCTATTTTCCAGGCCAGTGGTTTTTCCAATGAGATTTTTCACATTGTCTTCCATTTTTTCATTCCTCTGGTTCTGTTTTATAATATCTTGATTTCTCATGAAGTCACTAGCTTCCACTTGCTCCAACCTAATTTTTAAGGTGGCATTTTCTTCAGTGGTCTTTTGGACCTCCTTTTCCGTTTGGCTAATTCTGCCTTCCAAGGCATTCTTCTCCTCATTGGCTTTTTGGAGCTCTTTTGCCCTTTGGGTTAGTCTATTCTTTAAGGTGTTATTTTCTTCAGTATTTTTTTGGGTCTCCTTCAGCAAGTCATTGACTTGTTTTTCATGGTTTTCTTGCATCACTCTCATTTCTCTTCCCACTTTTTCCTCTACTTCTCTAAGTTGCTTTTCCAAATCCTTTTTGAGCTCTTCCATGGCCTGAGCCCAATTCATATTTATCTTGGAGGCTTTTGATGTAGGCTCTTTGACTTTGTTGACTTCTTCTGGCTTTATGTTTTGATCTTCTTTGTCACCAAAAAAGGAATCTAGAGTTTGAGTTTGAGTCTGCATTTGAGTCTGAGTTTGTTTTCTCTGCCTGTTCATGTTTCCAGCCAACTACTTGACCCTTGAGCTTTTTGTCAGGATATGGCTGCTTGTAGAATAGAGAGTACTTGGTTCCAAGCTTTAGGGTCCAAGCACTGCTGTTTTCAGAGCTACTTGTACTCCACCATCATCCCAGGCTCTGTTACCTTAGCGCTCCTCCTCCCCCAAGAACTGCCCACCAGGACCGCAATACAGATCCAAGCAGGGCACAGCAAGAGAATCTGTCTTTGTGCCCACAAAGCGCCCCTTGCATTCCTGCTCTGATCCACTGCTAGAATCCTCCCACCATGTGAGACAGGGATTAGGGAAGCTGCTGAAGCTGTAGCTCTGGAAGCAGCCTCAGGAGTTTCCTGCTGCTGCTATTGCCACCACTGCATCACCTCCGCCACCCCCAGGTCTGGTGGCTGGACCACTCTGAACTCAATCTTGCAGTTTTCCCCTAACCTGCTTTTTGGCGTTTGTGGGTTGAGAAGTCTGATAACTGCCACAGCTCACTGTTTCATGGCCCTAAGGCCTGTTCTGGCTGGCTGATTCCGGGTCTGGTCTGTTGTGGCGTGGCCCATGCTGGGCTGTCTTCCGCTCTCAGCACCGTGGGATAGACCCTTCCCGGCCATCATCCAGGCTCTCCTGGGCTGGAGACCTGTTTCCCTCTGTTATTTCATGGGTTCTGCAGCTCTGGAATTTGTTCAGAGGTATTTTTACAGGTGTTTGGAGGGATTTGGGGAGAGCTTAAGTAAGTCCCTGCTTTCTATTCGCCGTCTTGGCTCTGTCCCCTATAATGTGATTTTTTTTTTTTACTATGCTTACACTGAACGATGATATTGCTAAAGTTAATTTGTGAGGCTGTTGCTGGCAATATGCCTTCTTTGTCTGTTGCATTGTAAAGCAAATGGGCACTGGTCAGTAATTGTGGAACCCATAGGGATTTGGGATTTGGGTAATGCACGGAGTAAGGCATGTACCTGCCTCAAGTGGCCCCTATTGAGGCTTCAGGGGTTTAGGGGACTGCACAGGCTGGAAAGCTGTGCCAGTCTCAACTGGCCCTGTTGAGACATAGGGGTTATTGCCCCTCCCCCTTCTTGCTAGCCCCTGCGAGAAGGGTGTTTAGAGAATGCTATTATAAGAGTTGGTGCTCCCATTATCAGCAACTTGCTTTGAGTAGACTAGAGTAAGGTAAGCTTATTTAACCCTTCATTATGACTCTGTTCCTGTCTTCCTGTCTGCCCGGATCAAGAGGGAAGCTGTGCTAGTGCTAGATACCTGCTAGTAGCCCTCCTGTGTGTTTACCTGTCTAACAACTGGCATAGTTAGTGTTACCTGGGAAGACTTAAATCAAAGAAAGGCCTTTATCTTCTCTACCTTGTTTCTTGATGCGACTATTCCTTCACTCTTCTTGCCATTGAAAAACATGGAAGACTCCTTGTCTGTTTTTTTTTCCACTAGAGAGATAGAAGTCCTTCCTCTCTTTTTTAAGTAAGCCAATATTGAGTAAAACAATATTTTAGCTTCCTTAATTAGGACTAGGTATAGCTAGTTTTGCACATACTTTGCTTAACCAACTGTTGCAGCTAGAAATAATGAGTTTTTCAAAACTTTGAATCCTTGAATCTTTTAAACGGATTGAACTCTTTGAATATTTTGTATAGATTTAAACTGGTTTCATGACTAGCTTATTAATTTCTGTTATCAGCAATACTTCTTTTAAAGTCTTCAGAATTTGTCATTTGTCTCATATCCAATTCATTTATAGGGAAGAAACATTATAATCAAATCATTCTGCATTCAGTGCTTCTAGGTAAACACACATAAATCTCAGCACTTTCGCTAAACTGTGGCACTTTGTTTTATGATGCCTTAGAATATCTTTTAATTATTTTTAAAAAATTCCCTTGAGTCATTTTTATAACTCTAATCTTAGGAATAAAGAATGGAATGAAACCGCAGTGATTCCATGTATTACCTACTAAATACATTAGCATTTACCTAAGTACTTAAAAATTTTTCTATTATGTGAAACAATTCCAAAACATGCTGTTTTCTTAGTGTTTTAAAACTTTAGAGTAATGGATAGGATGCAGGAAGGCCAGAGTTCAAATCCCACCTCAGAAATTTATTAACTGTGTAACCCTGGGTAAATCACTCAATGTCTTGGTTCCTCAGTCTCTTCATTTGTAAAATGAGAGTATTGGATTTTATATTTTCTAAGGTCTCTTCCAGCTCTAAATCTACATTTCTCACTGTATTCCTTCCTCCAAATTCCTCTCAGCAAGTCATGCATTATTATAAAGAATTTTAAAGGAAGAAGAAAAAAGAAGTTCAGCAAAACTAAAAAGTTTGATGTTGTATGCAATGTTTCACAATGTCCCCCATCAGTGGTCTTCCACCTCTACAAAGAAGTGAGGGGAGATTTATTTTCATGTCTCTTATTTGGGGCCAGGTTTGGTCATTATAATTTCATAGTATTACATTTCAGTTATTTTGGGTTTTTTTTGTTCTTTACATTTACATTATTGTGATCGTTGTGGATTTTTTTTCATGTTTTTGGTAACTTCACTTTGAGTCAATTCATATAAGACTTTCCATACTTTGTATTATTTACATTAATAATTTCTTACAGCTAAGTAATAATATTTTATTACTTTTATATTCTATAATTTGTTTAACCATTACCCATCAATGAGCCTTTATTTTGTTTCCAGTTCTTTGCTTTCACAAATAGTGCTGCTATAAATATTTTGGTGTTTAAGGGAGAATGTTATTTTTTTTGCTAACCTTCTTGGGATATATTCCTAACACTGTAAGCTCAGGGTTAAAGGATGTGATCAAATGAGATAATACTTGGAAAGTGCTTATCACTATGCCTGGCACATAGTAGGCACTATATAAATGTTATTATTGTTGCTATCATTATTATTACCCGGATATTTTAGTCACTCTGTGTGTAGTTCAAAATTGCTTTCTCTAGGGTTGGACCAATTCACAGCTCCACCAAAAATGTATTGAACTCTTAAATTTTTGGAATTTCCCTCACCTGCTCTATTCTTGAAGAGACTAGTTTTCCTAGAGAGAATATAAGTTCTAAACGTATGGAGATTAGATTGAATTACAATTCTGTTCATCCTTGCTTTGCATGTTAGATATATTCTTAAAAAAAACTCTGCAAAGCTCATGTTTGTATAACAAATTGTACTTTCCTGTTGTCTTCCATTATATGTACTTAGAGATATGATCTTGTAGGAAACAAATTTTACTAACAGTTAAATGTTTAATTAGAACCTTCTATCACAGAAGTATAGCTTACTATGTAGGTATTGTATTGCATATTATGATGTGACCTCACCACCCAATGAATTAATGGCACCTGAAATATATCATAGTTTAAGAGAGAGCTGGGGAGGGACACCAATAAAGTACATTAATCTTTTAAAATCCCTGGAGGTCTACACTGGAGCAATCTTACTGAATAGGCACTGCACTGTAGAAGGTGCCCTGCTCCTGTGTCTCTGTGTCCCATGATGTGGGGAGAAAGTAACAAGTGGTGGTATAACTCCACCCTCCAAGCCTCCCTGTAATTGCCCATTTGTTGGTGTGGAAATATTTTTCTTGGTTTTGGTCATGCATATAATTTTCATTTGCAGACTACTTGTAATATAGGTGTTCCCAGTCTTCTTTTGTATAGAACTGTCTCACTTATAGTTATAACTCAGTCATAGTTATAACATTCCTAGAGGGCAACAGTAAATTTGAAAATGGAATCTTAGTTATTCCTTTCATCTTTTCCATTACTCTATTCTATGTTATTCTAGCTTTCTGAGACCTAGGTTTTAGCCTAAAGAAAGAAAACGTTTGTATGAGTCTATAATTTCATCAAATTTAATAGAAGAATCAGGTGGATATTACAGGAATAAATCACTCACCCAAAGTTAGATATAATCATATGTCATAAAATTGAATTGGCTTCTCATATTTTCCTGACCACAGAAATATGCCTTGGCTCTGAACTTGAATTTATGAATTATGAATTTATGAATGTGGATTTTTAAGGAATATTGAAAAGTAAAGAACATTTTAATTTTTATATGTTAGCTTCAATTCTGTTCACAATTTTGAATGCTAACAATTGAATACGCGGTGTTCTTTGTCAAAAGCTAAGCACAAAATGGAGACTCTTGATTGAAATGTGGATGAAGATTCTTTACAGAGAGTGAACAAGGCAGAAAATGTAGCTTCATGCCTTTGAGAAGTTAAAGTACCCTATTTCTTGATATTTGAATAGCCTCAGTAGTTTTGGTCTTTTTTTAATGCCTATGTGAATGTGATTTCTTTTGAAAATATTACTTTGTATTTTACATTATAGACAGCTCCCAACAATCAAGTGTTATGAAGAAAAGAGGGGCTTCTGTTTTATAGGTGGGGAAAAGTAGTGAGGTAAAGAGAGATTAAGTCACTTGCCTAAAGTTGCACAGGTACTAACTAGTAGAGTAGGAATTAGTGCTTAGGGGCTCCTGACTCCCAGATTCCATTCTTCATTCACTCACAAGAGAATTATGTTTTGATTTTTAAAAATTGTTTACTCAAGGACTTTCAGAGATCCAGAGAGGCCTGGGCCATTTCTAGCTTTATAGACCCCTAGATCAGAGGTGGGAAACCTGAGGCCTTGAGGCCACACATGCCCTTCTAGATCCTTCAGTGTGGCCTTTTGACTGAATCCAAATTCATTTGGATTCAGTCAAAAGGCCACACTTAGGGATAAAAGCCACATGTGGCCTCAGGACCTCCCCACTCCCCCCGAGGTATAATAATAGTTATTATTATAATAAAAATGAAGATACTTTTGGGTACCCAATTTTATTCTCATGTAAGATGTAATTTGAAATGTATTTTAAAAATTTAACATGTTTTTATGTACAAATGTACTAGTTACTATTTTAACTAAATTTAATATTAAAGAAAGATATTTCAGATAAAAGAAAATATGAGGAGGAAGAAGATAGAGAACATCATAGCTGGCTTTCAGTTCTATTTTAGATTCAGTCATTGATTTCTTTTGTTAGTTTCAGCTCTTCCATTCTGTCTTCATTCACTTAAATAAACAATGTTTTTCTCTTTCTCTTTACCCCACCCTTTTTGCTTCCATTCTCCAAGTCTTCCATCCGGTGGAGTGTTCGTATTGCCGATGTGAGAGTATGATGGGTTTCCGATATAGATGCCAGCAGTGCCACAACTACCAGCTCTGCCAAAACTGCTTTTGGCGGGGCCATGCCAATGGGCCTCACAGCAACCAACACCAGATGAAGGAACACTCCTCTTGGGTAACTTCACCTTCTATTTTTGCCTTGAGTCTTTGCTGAACAAATGTCCAGAAGCATCCAGCTTTTAAATAGCCAGATATTGCTAGTAGTTTAATAAGTACTTGGCACATTAAATCTTCCATCTGTAAAATGAGTAGATTGGTCACCCTTTAGGTTCCTTCTCGGTGTTGAAATCCCTTTATCTAATACAGTAAACTAGAATGCCACTAGTTTAGAAAAGACTGCTTCACTACTTGTCTCTAAAAAGATTGATAGGTAATATGTGAAAACTCAGATAGAAGGTGCATTTTTATATAAAGAAAGGTCACAGAATTTTAGAGTTGGAAGGAGCTTCAGTGGTCATCTAGGCTGAACTAGATCTGAAAAAGAATCCCTTTTGCATTCCCCAGCCAAAGTTTAGCCAGTGAAATGAGACATAAAATTAATTTCTTTCTGGAACAAGAAGTATGAGGCTTTTTTAATCTTTTGAAAATTGAGTCAGAAAGATGGCCCTCAAGATATTTGGACATCTAATTTAATTCAACAAGCATAATTTCTAGCTTTGGGTAGGCATTAAAACATTTTACAGTATAAATTCTGGTCAAGTTTTCTTTGTATCTTATATAAAGTTGAAATTTTAAAAGAATTTAATAAACTAGGTAGATTTTTGCCTTCAGGCAAATGTAAAGGTACTGTACTCAGGTATGTACAGTTCATATGAGAGCAAGGTTCTTAAATCTATGTAGCTTACCAGAACTCATCTATCAGGAATCCTCAGTTAACTAGAATTTTTT
Source organism: Trichosurus vulpecula (assembly GCF_011100635.1). Classification (NCBI taxonomy): domain Eukaryota; kingdom Metazoa; phylum Chordata; class Mammalia; order Diprotodontia; family Phalangeridae; genus Trichosurus; species Trichosurus vulpecula. The sequence continues at coordinate 208,930,172 of NC_050575.1, read as the reverse complement.
TCTTTTCTTCACTTGAATGACAGTTAAAAAGAAAAATTTATGAGGCCTAGGGCTACTAGGATAGAATGTCATATGGATTTTCAGATATGATCATTCAATCAGATTCTTTTTTAAAATTGTTTTCCTTTTTCACAAGGGAGGGTTCATTCTGGAGGGTGAATGGAAAATGATTGTGATGTAAAGAAAACGGCATAAATAAGACATTTTTCAAAAAAATGTAACCAGTTCAAAACAAGGGTAAAATATAGTAAACTTCCAGAATATGCCCTAAAATCAATACAAATTTTCTGTGCCTTTTTTGAAGCAATGATAAGACCAGTCATGGTTATAGATTCTTTGAGGTGGAAGGGTCTTTTTATGATCTATTTTCAGTTTTTTCTTTTTTGTGGGTTTTTATTTTTTTGAGGGAATCTCTGACTTCAGTGGTTAGAAACACCAGTGAGGAATTTCCCTTCATCAATGCAAATTAGCAAATGCTATGCAGCTTCCTCTTAGAGAATTGCTTAAGGGCATTGAGAAGTTGTGTTGATTATATGATAATCTTTAGAAATCTCTTAGTGCTGTGAGAAATTATGTTTAAAAGTTTAACTGAGGTTCTACAAGATGCTAAATTACCAAAGAAATAATGTTTTATGTACTTGTTAGGAAAATGAACTCATGCATTTTACTTTTAAAAACTTTGTGATGTTTTAGTTTGATAAAATACAAAATTCCCAACAAACAGTCACACTCTTATGAAATGTACTCTGCATTCCCTAGTGAATAATTGCAGTTGATTTATCCAATGTGAATTGGAAAGTGGGTTGTGTTCTTTAAATTGGATGGTAGTGATGCTAATGAAAAATACAAATTAGAAAAATTTCTAGTACCAAAGATTTGGGAAAATTTTTTAATTTGGGAAAAGTTTTTAATTTACACTTTAGAAGAACACTCTGGGTTTGGTTCACTTTATTTTATGTATTATGGCAGATTTTTAAGTTAAAAAAAGACATGTAATACTTTATTCCTACTTTTCTGAGCTGTGTAGGAATTTATTTAAATTATATATATGTATATATGTTTTTTAATCAATAAAAATCTACTTTATTTCTCTCTTTCTTCCAACTTCCTCAACTATCCCTTATCAATTGAGAATGAAAGAAAAGCAAAACCCATGTCACAAACATGTTTAGTCAAGCAAAACAAAGTTTTGCATTCGTCATGTTCTAAAAATTATGTCTCTTTTGTCCTCTGAGTGATTCACCACTCCATTAGGAGGTGGGTTGCTTGCTTCATTGTAGGTTCTCTGGAATCATGGTTTGTCATTGCACTTATCATAATACCTAATTCTTTTAAAGTTGTTTGTTGTAATGTTGTTTTCGTTGTAGAAATTATTCTCCTGGTTCTGTTCACTGTATTCTGCATCAGTTCACCTAAGTTTTCCCAGGTTTCTCTGAAACTATGACTTTCATCATTTCTAAAATCGTGTGTGTGTGTGTGTGTGTGTGTGTGTGTGTGTGTGTGTGTGTGAGAGAGAGAGAGAGAGAGAGAGAGAGAGAGAGAGAGAGAGAGAGAGAGAGAGAATGTATTCTTTCTTCCTTTGACCAGGTCAAATAAGAGTGAGGTTCAAGTGTCAGCTGCTCCTTCACCCACCACCTCCTCCTCCTTGTTTGTATAAATTGCTACTTATGCACCCAGATAACATGAGATAATTTTCCCTAAGCTTCTTTTTCCTTCTTCCTCTAGTATATTACTTTTCTCTTCTCTTTCCATTCTTCTAAGATCACAAAGATAGAACGATTCCTAGGTCTTTTCTTCTTGGAGTCTTTCTGTGACCCCTGAAGGTGATTAGGGGTCAGAGAGAACACATGAATAATATCCCCATATTTTAATGTTAGCAGTGTATTTTTGCTTAGTCTCTTATGATTGAGTGTTCATGTTGGCCTTTTTATATTCTTCACTCCTATGTCTACCCAGCTCTGTACTTTTTTGCATTAGGAAAGATTGGAAGTCTTCTAATTAAGGTTCCAATTTTTCCTCTGTATGATTATAGTCAGTTTTGCTGGATCGGCTATTCTTGAGTATAAGTCTATATATCCTTTGCCTTCTGGAATATTATATTCTAAGCTTTCTGCACCTTTATAGTGGTGGCTACTAGCTTGTGTGTGATACTACTATATACGTCTGGAGAAATGGTCTGGGCTGGTCCTTTTGCTACTTGTTTGGAGGTATTATGTGTTGTGTCATTCAGGATCTCAGGGACAGCTCAGGCTGGGACCTGTAAGTTTTCAGTATTCCCAAAGTGATCTGATCTAGGGCAGAGTCTGATTGTTGCTTCTCTGGTCTGAGTTCAGTAAGTTTCTGATCTGGGTTTGGGTCTGAGCAAAGTAGATGTTGCCGGACTCAACCTGTATTGCCAGGGAGGAAACTGCTGGTTCAGAGGGATATACCTAAGGCTTCCATTTGGTTTGTGATTCCTGCCCTGGTTATTCTTAGGGTGGCTTTAGAGTGGGCTAGAAGCTGGACTCTGTTCTGCTCTTGGGTTGTGAGCCACACTACTGCTGCTTGCTTTGGGACTTTCTCCTCTTTTGCTATACTGCCTAAGGCCTGATACCACTGTCTACCCTAGAATGCCACCCCTGGGCAAGGGTCCCCCTGTCATCCATGGGTCTGTGACTTGGAACTTGGTAGTGAGCAACAGAGCTGCCAGGTGGCACCAGCACCTGTTCTGCTTGAAGAACCCTAGCATATATCTGAGACATTCTTTTGCCCTGGAGCTCATCCTCTCCCTTGCTCTGGGCTGCTGCATGTATCTAACCAGATCATATGGCTAGTATTTATAGACCTCAGTCTCTTTCCATATGATTCCCTGTGCTGGAAAAGGGACTTACAGATTTTTTCCTGGGTTTCACTATCAGGAATCTGCCATGTTTTTTGGATCTGTCCAGAGGATTTTTGAGCTGGTGGGGCTTACTGTACTGTTTCCTTTTATTTAGCCACCTTGGCGCTATTTCCTTATGTGTGTGTGTGTGTGTGTGTGTGTGTATACACAGTCACATGTTACTTTAATCATATTTTATTTTTTCTAATTACATGCAAAGATCATTTTTAACTTTCAATTTTAATAACATTTTGAGTTCCAAGTTTTCTTCCTTTCTCTCTTCCCACCCTTCTCCCTGAGATTGTACGCACCTGACATAGGTTATGTATGTGCAGTCATGTAAAACATATTTCCGTATTAGTCATGTTGCAAAAGAAGAAACAGTTTGCAAAAAAATTACTGTTTGCAAAAGGAAAAAAAAAACACATGCTTAACAGAATCAACATTTTTTTTAAACATGTAGTCTTAGTATATGAATTGGAAGGTACCTCAGTGGTCACATAGCCCCATGTATACCTGAAAGAAACCCCCTCTGCTGGATCCCAGAGGCAACCTCTGCTTGAAAACTTTTGCTGATTGGGATCCCAGTATGTCCCAAGACAGTCCATTCCACTTTGAATCAGATCTAATTGCTGTGTATAGAGCCAAGATTTACCTCTCTGCAATTTCTACTTAGTGCTCCTACTTCTGTCTTCTGAAGGCAAATAAAGTAGACCTGTTTGTTCTTCCACATAGCCCTTCTGATACTGAAGAGAGCTACAATGTGTACCTATATCTTTTCTTCTGGCTTACTGTTCCCTGTTCCTTGACACACTGTTCTTGGGCAGACTGGTCGATGAGTTCCCTGTGTATGTTTACACAAACAGCTCTTCCTTTTCTTACTTCCTAGAATGACTTGTGTCTATGTTGTCAAAATTTCATTATTGAGAACATTCTATCCTTCTCATGTTGACTTCCCATATATAGTATTTTAAGCTGTGACATCATATAGATCTTTTCTTTGAACTTAATTTTACCAAAACTGTGGATGCAAAATCAGACTAGATTTACTTTCCTTTTCTTTTGTTACAATCTGGTCAAACCTAATTACCCCTGCTTAGGATAATATTTTTAAATGCATAAAATAAAATACATAAGATTACAAAGAAAACTAATTTATTAAAAACAATTATCAAACTAGTTTTAAAAAAACAACCAATTCAGGGATCTTGGGTAATAACCCCAGGTCTGCAATGTGGCCATCACCTAACAGTTTTCCACAAGACATCCAACATCATTTAGTTCTCTGCTGGCATGTCCAACCACAAAGCCAGAATCCACATTCCCAGTATAGTTGGCCAGAAAAGGAAGGACGACTTTAATGACTTCTGTTGCTCTGCTAAAGGTCTCTATGACCTTTGTGCAATGACAGAGAAACTCATCCATACATGTCTCCTCAATGAGGAGAAAAACATTTTCAGTACAAAAATTAATTGAAGTAGAGCTACCACTACCTTGTGTGCCTCCCACCTCATAATTCTTTCCTCATGGTCTAATACACCTTACCTCTAATTTCTTTCAGATTTCCCTATCAGATATAATTTAGAGGGTGCAAGACAGCCTTTTTCGTGTAGTTACCTGTCCTAGAATTGGGAATAGAGGAGAGAAAAGCTAGGCATGATCTGACATATACCCAAGATTTTGGGAGAATAGATTTCAAATATTTCCAAGGAAAGATAGGTAGAAACCCAGAAGTGAAAGTGATGTGGAAAGCTGTGGCCATAGATGAAACATTTCATATTTCTCCTCCTTGACATCTTTGTGGCAAAGAGAAGTAGACTTAGAGATTATCTAGTCCAACTATTTCCTTTTAAGGATGGGCAGACGGAGGCCCAGAAAGGTAAAATATACAGTCCTTTCCTCTACTGTCTTACTTCTCGGTCATTTTTGAATCTTTTGCAATTTAGCTTCAAATCCCATAGTTTGACTGAATCTCTTCTTTTCAAGGTTGCCAGGTGTTTGTTAATTGTAAATCTTGGTGGCTTTTTCTTAGTTCTCATCCTTCTTGACTTCTCTGTTGCCTTTAACACTGTTTGATCCCTCTCCTGGATACTTTGTCTTCCCTTGGTTTACATAATCCTGGTTTTTCTTTTATCACTTTAGCCAGACCTTTGCCTGATCATTGTCCATGTCCTATCTTGTTTAATATGAAGGCTTTCCTGGACTCTACTTCCTCCTGCCTTCATCTACTAGTACCATGTCTTACAAGACTATTGTGTATATCTTTTGTATATATTTTTGTGGATATATATTGTCTCCCTTGTCCTTACAGGCATGGACTCCTCTCCCCCATATTCAGTCCATTGTCAAGTCTTGCCAGTTCATTCTCCAAACATCTCCCAAGTCTGCCCCATTCTAATTAGCCTTTTTGCTGTTGGTCTCTTCCTTTTGCAGTTAGTCCATTCTCTCCATAGCTGCCAAAGCAACCTCCGTAAAATACAAGTCTGACTGTGATTCTCACCTACTCATAACTTATCCATGGCTCTCCATTGCCTATAGGATAATTTGGCAATTCCTCAGCTTGGTATTTAAAGGCTTTTACAGTCTGGCTCCATTCTACCTTTCCAGAATTATTTCACATTTCTTCCCTTTACTCACTTGACCTATGTGCTTTTCCCTTGAAATTGGTATTGCATTTTTGTTCCCCAAGCTTTTGTCAAAGCTATCTGCCCCATGTACCTGGAAATATACATCTTCCCTTCCTCCTCTACTTAGAATCCTTAGCTTCCGTCAAGGCTTAGCCCATGTTCTACTTCACACAGGAAACCTTTGCTGATCCCCTTAATTGTTAGCACTTTTTCCTTACTCAAATTATCATGTATTTACTTATCTTTGTAAATGCCTGTACCCCACACCTAATACAATGCCTTTCATAGTAGGCACTTGTGTTGGTAAGCAAAATGGACTCCTTAGCACTTAGTTCAACAAGTGCCCTTGAAGAGTTTGGCTTTTGTTTCCTTTGTTCAGTGTATTTCATTGAGTCTTACTAAGTGCTAAGCCCCAGGCCCAAACCCTTATTAGGTATAAAACCTATGTGGGTGTGGATTGGCAACTAAGGTGGGGCCCAAGGTGGGGCTAACTCCAGGGAGGGCCTAGTTTACGTGTCTGGGACAGCATAGGCTTTTAGACCATGTGGGTTTAAGTCGCCGCCTCTTTGTGACGATTCTAGGTCACATGGGTGAGTTGCATGTGTGACTCACCCCAGATGCTGAAAAAGATATAAAACTAGGGGTTGGCCTCTTCTTCCTTGGAGCTCATTCCTGCAGCAGTGGTGGCTCGTGTGACTCTGGGCCAGCCCTTGTTCTGAGCTCCTGGGCTGAACCTAGATGTTGGTAACTATGAATCTGTATTGGGTCTGTCTGTTGATGTTTGTACTTTGTAATTTACTCTGAAGTTCAGTGTGCTGGTCTCTTCCCCTGAACTAAGTGAATGATATTTGTATGCTGAATTAAAGTAAGCTTGTCAACCCCTTCACCTTGCTTTCCTTAGTTAAGCAGATCAAAAGAACCTGTGCTGTTGGCAGCTTTCTGGGTGCTGGCTGTGGGTGGATCTTACACCCCCACAGAAGCTGCTAGCTGGATTGTTGAAACAGCACTTAATAATTTTATGTTGAATACTGAATCAAATAGTGTCAGAATTTGAACCCAGGTTTCTTGATTACAAATTCAGTGTTTTTGACTGTACTATGCTGGTTTATTTTCTGTGGGTCCGTTTTGGGGTCCATTATGTCTCTTTGAGATGGAGGAAGCAGATCTATACGGGGTATTTCTTGTAAGGTTATAGCAATAGACTTTAAAAGGATGGAATGTCGTTTGTTTAATTTCATTGTGTATAGTGTCAGACATTCTGTTGGGCCTTTTGGCTACAGCATTATATTTGAGTTGTTCAGGAAACCTTTTATGTTGATACCCAAGTCTCTAGGTAATAACCAATGGCCAGGAGCTTATCAACCAACATATAAAATTTGAATTATCAACAAGTATAACATTGTTTTATATTAGACTTGCTCACATTATAACTTATCTGCCACTCTTTTGCTCACTCACATGGCTTTATAAGATAATCTGGCTGGTTAACACTACTGGGATTTTGTAACATGAAAGTGTTTTGGGTCTTCAGCAAAGTTGAAAAACTTATTAAAAATGATAAATGATTATTAACCCCTGGGGAAACTCACTGTTACACATCCCTACCCTCTGTTTCATATCTTTAAACTAGTTAATTCTCCTTTGATGACTAAACTCTTAAAATCACTTGATTCTTTTTGAAGAATCAGATTGTTATTTTGATATTATTGTTTGCGCCTTGAAACCTTGAGTATACACATTTTTAGAATGGTAAATATTGTACTTAATAGAAGTTTTACTTTTTAATGGAATTTTGGCTCATTCCAGTAAGGTATTCAAGAAGAACATATTTACTACATTCAGGCATGCTCTTTTTTTCATAGTGGGATAATATTTATTGAAATGACTTTATGTTTTAATTTTGAATTTCTGAGATATAGATGCTGAAAATATTTAGGGTAGAAGGAACTTTGCAGATCATATAATTCAGCTCCTTTATTTTGCGGATGAGGAAATTATGAGACATAAATGAAAAAGGCTTGTCTAAGGTCACAAAGTGAGGGTCAGTTAGTGGTAGGTCTGGGGCTATATCCTAAGTTTCCTGACTCTCAGTCTATGCCTATTTCCATAACAATGAGCTACAATGCCCATGTTTTAGATAGCTTAGCATGTTCAGACTCCCAGGAAAGTGTATATGGTATTGTACTGGAAGTGTGACCGATAATTTGATTCTGGTGACTTGTTCTGTAGCATTTAGGAATATGAGAAATTCAGGTAATTAAAAACACTTTTAATACTCTTTTTATATGTTTTAAACATTATATGTATATATATGTATATTATATTTATATATAAATATGTATGCATGTATTTTTTCTTAGGCACAATTAAAATGACTTTAGGTAATATGTATGCTCAATACATTTATAAAGCTTTTAAATTTATTTTTTGAGTTGAGTTTTACATGTTGCCTTCAGCTTATTCAGACTCCCAACCTGCATTTGTTTTTGTCTAAAGACCTGTTTGTGTTTATGCCTGACAGAAATTCTTAGACCATTTCATATTTCTTCCCAGCAGATGGCAGACTCCTCCACTCAGCAAACTTAGCTGGCTTCATTCTTTTTGGTAGCAGTAATTAAACCAATATAAATTGGTTTAATAGACTCCCTTAATATAATACTATGTTAACACATTTCTTACAAACTCTAAGAAACAATTTATACCAGCTCAGTGGAGTTGTTTGGTTGTTAGGATACCATTTAAGCCAGTGTCTAGTGGAACTGTGGAAAGAGCAATGGATTTAGATTCAGAAGACTGGGTTCAAATTCTGGTCCTGCCAACCACTTTTGTGACCCTGGGCAAATCAACCCCTCTAGGCCTCAGCCTCCTTATCTATAAAACGAAGGGTTGGACTAGATGGTCTTTGAGGTCTCTTCCAGCTATAAATCTGTGATCCTATGATAGAAGTTGTGGGAGTGAGTTAATGGTCTTATCTAGACCTTGTGCTTAGTAAGTATTTGGTAACTTACTCTTGTCAAGAGCAGGATGTCTTGTTCTTGTAGCTGGACATTCACCATTTGCTTCATCTCCCTTAAATTCTATCAAATAATATGGATCCAGTGTGTCTCTAGTTCATCATGCTGTTGCCTGGTACTAATCATCTATTCAGTGACTCACTGAAGGACCACTATGTACCTAACACATTATTAAACACTCTTGGAGTTACAGAAACATAAGAAATAATCCTTACCCTTTAGGAGTTTGCAGATTTTTGAGGAAGACTTATACACTTGAACTGATTAAACAGAAAGACATATTTCAGTACTTAAAGGATCCCTGTTTTTTTTTTATCTTGGGTGCTTCATCTGCTAGCACAGGCCATAGCCCCCCTGAAACTATAATAAATGGTCCTTATGAGTTCCTATGGCAAAATAAACTCATCCCTTGAGGTTCAGCCTTGTGCTGTTGAGCTTCAGCCTTGTGCTGTTGAGCTTCAGTGAGGCTAGTCCTTACATGATAAAGACAGCCTGTCACATAGCCTATCTTGATACGACCTTCCAATCCTTATGTCCTTTGAGTGTATCCTTTTAGAATCTCTAGGGTAGGAGTACTTTTTTTTTGTCTTTAGCTCCTTTGGCAATCTGGTGCTCTGTGGTTTCCTTTGCAGAATAATGTTTTTAAGTGCATAAAATAAAAAAAAAATAGGATCACAAAGGAAATTAAAGATTTTTTCTTTCCAAGTTTATGGACCCCCGACATTTATCCATGTAATGTGGAGTGCAGGTTTAAACCCCCGGGTTAGGGTCACCTCCATTCCATTATGAGGCTTAAAGGAGGACGTAAGTAGAGGGAAAACCAAGATAATATATCGTGTCAAATTATGTAGAATAGTGAAAAAGGAGTTAAGAAAGGAATCAAGATTATCTATATTAGGGCAGATATATATGTGGAGACAGGTATGAGGTTATGGCATGGTATGACCCAGGGGGCAGTAAGGAGAATTTTTCACCAATCATTCAATTTTCAACAACCAAGCATTTATTGTGTCTGCTACATTCCAGGTAATGCAGTAAGTGTTGGGGATACAAAGACAAAGCTGGAACATGCCCTGCCCTTAAGGAGCTTACATTTTATCAGGAGAGACAAAATGTACCCATAAAAGTGGATATAAAATACATATAAATGAAGTATAAGTTAAATTATTTTTTTCTCCTAGCACCTCTCATCAAGAATTATGATTATAGGTGATGGTACTTGAAAACTACAGCTGTTGAATGCTGTCAAATTCTGGCTTCGTCCTTGGGAGCTCACTACCTTTTAATTGACTTGTTCTTCACAGACAATTGTTTATTTTTATTCTCATTTGCTATTCTTTATCTCTTCTGCTGCCAAGGTCCAGAATAGATTTCTTTAATCAGTCTTAAAAATAAATATCAAATTTTTATGGATCTAGCATGTGGCTCTGAAATCCTATGTAACTAGCCAAAGGATGGCATGGAAAGCCTCCTGCTCTGTTACCTCTCCTGCTTTGGTGGCCCAACCCTTAACTAATCATTAGAACTAATGTTCTTGCTACTTACGGCATTCTAGAACTTTATTTTCTGGAGCGGGGATGGTTGGGGTTAGTTAGTGTAGAGATGGTTGGGGGAAGTTAGTGTAGATGGTTAGTGTAGAGCTTATTCATCTGGGGGATTGTGTCTCCCTTGTTGTAAAGCCTCGTGCACTCTTCTCACCTCCACACCCAGCTGCCTCCACCACATCCTAAGAGATTCATATAGTGTGCTGTGAAATAAACAAAATTAACATTTATTTTTCTTCCAGCATAAGTTATTACTTGCCCTGAGCTGTTCATAAGATTGCTTTAAAATTGAGGCAATTGAGTGGAGATTATGGAGTGGTTTGGGGGTTAGGAAGGTTCTTCACCCCCATGTGACCTCCATTTTATATCTGCTTTCAGAGAGGAGTTTCAGTTGTGCTTAAAGTTTTGTGGAAATACAACATCTTTGGATAGAGAAGTTAGCAACTTGTTTGCTTGAGGGGAGAGTATTTTTGACCTTTTGTTTTTATGGAGAAAAGTATCTCTCCATAGAGAACTTAGCATCCCATAGCTTGCTCACTTATACATTTTAACTCATCAGTTTTACAAATACATACTTATCAGGGAATGCTAGACTTCCTGATTCTTTTCCAGCGAACTATGGATTTCAAGAGGAAACCAGAAGAGAGGAAGAAGAAACTTCTGACCCTGGGCTTGTCCCCCATAGTTTGTTTGATTCTAGGGTCATCAGGGGATTCTAATCCAGTAATCTTGAGTGGTTTAGAGCAAACTAAAATTTGCAGGATTCTTCCCATAAATGGTGGGACATCCCTGAGGAGGTCTTGGCCTTGTTAAACCAGTCAGAAGTCCTCTGGACTGGAAGCCAGTCTCCAGGGTTAGATCACTAAGATCTCTAGATCACTAAAAGCCACTCATGTCCAGGATCCTTGGGATTTCGTCCAGGGACTGGAAGGGTGGATTGCTGGTGAGCCTGATGGCACTTCTCAGCAGGTTGTTGGAAGCACTTAAGTCTTGGTCATTTCAGCAGCTGTATACTAACACAGCCCATATCATGTGACATGTTTTATTTTTTTGAATTATTTTCTTCCTGTTCTCATGTCCAAATGCATAAACTTTGATTCCAAAAACAGAACACTTGAAATATATCCAACTGTTCGAGAGACGGAAACTTAACAAAGGAAGAATTGGTATGTAGATGATAAGCAGTGTGACTTTAACAGCAAGGAGATGACATGGATGACTTACTCCAAGCAGTTACTCAAAAGAACAATTTCCTTTGATCACTTTTCCAAAAACCTTCCCCCTTCTTTAGATCTTTTCTGAGCCTGACAGGTGGCCACCAGAGCTAATATGGGCAAGGCACATTTAATTTCCATGTGTAGGAAAGGGTGGGATTGGAGGGGATGTGTTTCTTCTCCTCTGTTTTTTATGGTATTTTCAGTAACCCCCTGAGAAATAGCTTTATTAAATGGAGATATTTTCCTGTTTTTATATTAATCATAATATCTGATCAAGTGAAATAATGTGCTATATAAAACCTACAGTACTATAGAAATGTCAGTTATTCTGTAAGAGTGACTTGTGGCTATTTAAGTAATGCTTTTTACACACATTACAAATTTGGGATACAGCTGTTTCTCTGAATAAACTGAAAATGTAATGATATACATGTATCTCTACTTTATGGGTATACATTAATTTAGAAAAAAAGTAATAAGCATTCAGCTATGTCACATTTCTCTTTCTGTCATCTGATGGGAGTTCAGATTCTAGCTCAAAGTAAATGGTGGTTATATTAGTCTCCAGGGTAGGAGCACCCAATTTTACCAACTCCTTCTAAGTATGAATGGAGGAGTTTGCTGCCATCGATAATGTTACTGCTTCACCTCCACTATGAGTGCCACTGTCACTGCTGCTATCCCAGGAGCTGTTAGCCCCACTGCTAGAGCTCCAGTATTGCTCTGGAAAAGGTTTTGGGGAACCCCTACTTTTGCTACCAGGGAAGAAGGAAGTAAAGGGAATTGTCACAGCTGCTGCTGCTTGCCACTGGGGTTGGGAGTGGGGTGGAATGATGTTCTTATTTATAGTATTGGGGCTCTAGCAGTGAAAGGGCAACTCCAGTAGGAAAGGGTAGGAGAATGCCCTATGTGCTATTGAGGTTGAAGGTAAAGGGGTTTGATTAGGCACCAAAGATGTGCTCCCAGACACTTGCATTTGAACTTAAGGCTTCCTCCTGTAGAAAGTATTATAAATTGTGGTTAGTTTCAATAATAATTTTGTGCTACAGTTAGGTTATTTTAGGTTAAGTAGATTTTTATTGGCTGACCTGGGACCCTAACTAATTATAACAATTTCTGTTAGGATGCAAATGATTTAATGAGGGACTTTTGCAATAAATAACCTCTTTGTAAGTTAGAGGCTGCTTATATTAGAATTAATATTATTACACTTAGATGCATACTTCATAGAATTTTGGTGGGCGTTTACTTATTATCTAGTCCAACCATTGGTTCATGCTTGAAGAGGACCAAAATGATATCACCATGTTTGGGTCAAGGTACAGTGTGTCTGCCTCTGGCTGATCAGACCAATGTGGTCTTGGAAGGCTCTACCACAGGTTAGACACAAATAACCCATATGAACATTTAGAGTGGAAATATCTCTAAAATTTCTTCATCTCATGTTCCTTTTGAGCTACTGCAATTTGGCTTTGCTCATAGAGTTCAGCATCTCCTTTGATGTAGGTATGCCATGCTGGGGGGTCCTGTGCCAGGGTCTCCCATATCTCACAATTGATTCCACAGTTCTTTAGAGAGACTGTGAGAGTGTCCTTGTATTGCTTCTTCTGACCTCCTGTGAGTGCTTGCCTTTTTTGAGTTCTCTATAAAATAATATTTTAGGCAAGTGAATGTTTTGCATTTGAACAGTGTAGCTAGCCCACTGCAGTTGTGCTCTCTGCAGAAGAGTTTGAATGCTTGGCAATTCAGCTCAAGGAAGGACCTCAGTGTCCAGTACCTTATCTTGCCAGGTGATCTTCAGAATCTTCCTAAGACAATTCAGATGGAAGCGATTCATTTTCCTCATGTGGCACTGGCATACTGTCCAGATTTCATAGCTCTATAACAGTGAGAACAATGAGGTTAGCACAATGGCTCTATAGACCTCCTTATACCTCTTCTTCCCTATGCTTTCCTTTGGAGCCTTCCAAACACTGAGCTAGCTCTGGCAATGTGTGTGTACTTCCTTGGAAAGTATGCTGTTAGTGTAATTGAACTTATCTACAGCATTCAAAGTTTTGCTATTTGCTGTAACCCATGGTTCTATATATATAGATGGTGTGGTGCTGGCTATTGGAGAATCTGTTTGCTTGGTGTTAATTGTCAGGCCAAAATTAGCATAAGCAGCAGAGAATTGATCCCTACTCTGTTGTATCTCAGCCTCAGAGGCTGCATCGAGTGCACCATCTGTGCATCTGTGAATAAAAAGTCATGCACCAACTATCCTTCCACTTTAGTCTTGGCTTATAGTAATTTAAAATTAAATAATTTAGCATCCATGTGGTATGAATTTACTTTAGAGCATCTTTAATAAATGATGATCTAGCCATTACTTGAAGTCTTGCAGTGAAGGGGAACTTATATGCTAAGGCAGCCCATGACAATTTGGCATAGCTCTAATTGTTAGGGAGTATTTCTTTTGTTGAATTGAAATTTCTCTTTATAATAATAATAACATTTATATATGACATATATTGTATTTATATGTGAAGTTTACAAAGCCCTTTCTCCACATAAACCTTATAAGACAGATAGTACAAATATTATCCCCATTTTCTTGAAGATGAAACAGATTCACAGAGGTGAAATCACTTACTCAGGAGCACATAGCTGATAAGGATCAGAACTAGGATTGAAACTCATAAACCACTTGTCTCAAAGTCCATTGAGTACTTGGCATAAGGAAAACACACAGTTAAAGAGGAGTGTAGATCAAGGTGTGCGGTAGGGTAGGAGTCAGGATGCTGTGAATAAAATAAGTACTGAAGTTAGGGAAGGCATCCTTCTGAGCAGCCAGTGCGGGGGGCGGGGGAGGGGGGCTAAGGAGTGGGGAGAGGAGATGAGAACTAGCAATGGTTGGATTGAGAATGGCCATGCAGACAGTCCCCTGGTTGGGTTGATTGTGCCTAAGTTCATGTGTTAAGGTTCTATGTAAATTTGGCTTAGTCAAGTCAATTAGAAAATTTTGTTAGTTTTCTACTGTTGTAAGGGCAGCTCCTACCTTGTGCAGGTTCAGCTGGTCTAGTCCTTTAAGAGGCCAGCAAAGTCATTTTGCTTTCTTGTTGCTTGATAGCCCGGGGGGAGTTGGGGTTAAAAGTCTTACCTTGCCCCTTGCCTACTTTCTCAGGAATCCCTTCCTGGTAGTGTTGACTCTCCAGGAAAAGCAGAGTGTTATTTTAAACATCATATTGCTCTGGCAGGCTGCTGAGGTGGTGTAGAGGATTGTACAAGGTCTGGTGGCAGGAAGAATAGTATAGAGAGAGGTAGAACCAGGTTCAGGACTGGAGCCACAAATGCTGTTTAACCTGTGTTTTGAACAGTTTTGTGTGCCTGTGCACCTATGTCACATTGCCAGTGGCCTCTGTGTGTCTTAATACTGGTACTGAGGAGATTCAGAGTACAAATGTCCCAGTGAAAGAAAAGACAGCCTTCTTAACCTTATCTGCTACTTATGTGGGGGAGGGAGAAAACCTGAGGGACTTGGCTTGGGGAAGATCCCTTCTCATAGTCCTGGTGTTGGGGAAAAAGAGAGGAGCCCTGCCATCAAGGCACATGGTTCCAATTTAGCCCTTGATCTCAATAGTCCCTAAATCAAAAACTTGAGAAATAGGTGGGGCTACTAAATCACTGGTCGCAGCCTTGAGTGAGGTCATGCTTCTGAGAATTGCTAGACAAAATACAGCCCAAGGTAGGAGGGGACAGCGGAAAAAGTAAAGCATCAAGCTTTGTTAAGGAGGGGATACTCAAATAGTGCAGATACAGTCAAGGAAGATGGATATAGAGAAGTCTGCTGGGGTCCTGAGTTGAGTTAGGCATCCCATGTGGGTGAAGTAAGGTGGATTTTTATAGGGTTTTTATCTATATCAGGTAACACCAGGCATTGGAAGCAAGTAGTGGAGAGTTTAGACCTGGGGTATCTATCAAGGTTCAAGACTGGTGCTGACTCACCGGAGAGACTGAAGGAAGAAATCACAGTTGAGGAAAAGGGGCTTTGGGCTCTTATTGCTGCTCTTGTTTTGACGAGATGACTCAAGTTTTTTTTTAAAGCTTTCTGGGGGCCTCTTCATTTATCAGGTCAAAGAAGCTACTGTGTTCTTTACATTACTGTGAGGACTTTGGGCTCAAGTGGTTCATCAGAAAGAAAGTATCAAGGTTGTGTAGGAGGGGAAGAGCATATTGGACTGCCCATAGGAACAAAAAGTTAAAAGAGGTATTAGGTAAGGACCTGGTACAGGTGGTGAGCCTTAAGGATAAGCTTGATTTTCTCCCAAAGGGGTATGGAACAGAAACCTCCTGAGAAGGGGCCCAGGCATAGGGTGCCTTTGAGGGGCCAGTAGAAGTATTAGACAAGAAGTATTAGACAATGGCCACCATCTGTCTCCCAACCCTAGAATCTATATCTGGTTTATTTTGTTTCTTGTGGCCCTTCTTCCTTTCCTTCTGTTTCTAGTCCTTCTCCCTTCCATATCCATGTTGGCTCCATCCATCTCCATATGTACCTTGTGGCTGCCACTCTATGATTATGCTGTTGTCTGACCTATGGAAAGATTGTTATAAAGGAGATCTAATGTTTCTGGCCAGGTAGGTTGCCCTTTTTCTCATGGGGGCTATAAGTGCTTAAGCTGAACTTGTGACTATGCTGCTGGGGAAACCTTGTCCCTGGTAAGAAGTGGGAGTTGGGTCTATGACTATTGTCTAGTGACTAGTGAAACCAACATCAGCTGTCAGTCTCTGGGAAGTCAGAGTTTGGCTTCATGTGGGGCATGGTCAGAATTTGAGATCAACGTTTGTCTCCTGGTGGGATAAGCTACTGCATCTTGGACCTAGATTTGGACCTAGAATGTATTATGGAAAATTTTAAAAATTAGTTTGATTCTTCTCCTTGTTTTCACCACATCCCTTGTCCCTGTTCTTTCTAGAAGTTCTCCCTGTGTGTCCTGGAAGGGACTACTGTTCCTACAAGAACCCCCATACTACTGCCCATAAAAAAGACAAATGGGAATCTGAGAAATAATAACAATATTAACATGCCTTATATCCTTTACATCTACTCTTTAATTTTTGATTTAGTAAAATGGCTTTTCATTACAATTTTTATCTTTTGTGACTGCTCATTCAATTTTTAAGGTTGGCCTTAGACTAAAATACTAGACATGCATTGGTTCTAGGGATACTTTTGAGGGGAAGGGATTTATTAATTTTTGTTCTGAACTTAAACACCAAATAAGATGGACATTTTGAGAAATATACATAATAGAAGAGGAAATGAGGATTATACATGAAACTGAATTTCTCTGTTGTACAGTTTGCTTTTCAAGTATGTAAAAAATTCAGCATGTAACTTTCAAATCTGTTCTGCTTATTGTGATTTCTTCTGGCCTTCCTTTTGTTTTTTCTCTGTGCATTTTTCTTTCTTTAGTGAGAGCTTTTTCTTTCTCTTTTGGTTTGGACAGCCTTATCAGTGCCTGCCACTCTCCACCTTCACCATTCCTCTACTGGAAAAAAAAGAAAAAAACAAAACCCTTGTAACAAATATTCATAGACAAGCAAAGCGAATACCTACAATGGCACAGTCTGAAAATGTTTAGCTTATTCTCCATCTTTAGTCCATCATCTCTCTGTCAGGTGGTGGGTAGCATGCTCCATCATTGTTTTTCTGGAATCATGATTGGTCACGGCATCGATCAGAATTCTTAAATCTTTCAAAGTTTTTTTTCTTTATAATGATGTCATTATTGTATAAATTGTTCTGCTCATGCTCAATATTCACTCTACATGGTTGAGGGAAAGGGGAATTTTACTGAGAGAAACAGAGACAGAAACCTGGGGAGACAGATGCTCACAAATAAAAGAAATATAGATGTGGAAATTGGAGGAGTAAACAGAGATAAAAGAGAACAGCAAAGGCAGAGAGATGTTGACAAAAATAGAAGATACTGCTTAAGTACTGTAGGGACCCTGGGTGGCAAAGCCTAGGAAAATGAGACAGGAAAAGTGGATAGAGATAAACACTGAGAAAGAAGAGACTGAGAGTCCTGGACACAAAGCTGGACCCTCCTGTGAGGGTATCTCCCAGGGATTATATGATAATAGTAATAGAAGTAGGAGCTCACATTTATATAGTATCTACTATGTGCCAGACACTGTGCTAAACACTTTACAATCATTATCTCATTTGATCTTTACAACAACTGTGGGAGGTGATTGCTGTTATTTTCTTCATTTTGCAGATGAGTAAACTGAGGCAAACAGGTTAAGTGACTTGCCCAGGGTAGAACAGTCAATAAGTGTCTAAGGCTGGATTTGAACTGCCATCTTCCTGACTCCATGCCTGGCACTTTATCTACTGCACCACCAAGCTCATACTGGGGATGGGGAGGGAGAAAGTTTCTCTGTCTCCATTTTATTTAATTTTTAGTTGACTCTTGGAGTTCTGTAGACTCTTGTATCATTCACAAAAACTGATAGCACTCCTTCTGTTTCTTTCTCTTGTCTTATTGCTGTGGCTAGTATTTCCAGCACAGTGTTAAATTAATTGTGGTGATGATGAACATCCTTGCTTTATCAGTCTTCTGTTATGGTGGAGGCTTCTAGTCTTTTTTCATTACATATAATGTTGGTTCTCAGTTTTAGCTTCTACTTAACCATATAAAGTAAAGGTTCATTTAGTCTTATTCTTCTTAGTGTTTTTTTTTTTTAGCAGAAATAGATGTGGGATTATGTCAAGATCTTTTTCAACATCTGTTGATGTAATCATGTGGTTTTTATTATGTTTGTTATTAACATGGTCTGTTATGTTTATAGTTTTCCTTATATATTGATCCAACCCTGTATTCCTGGTATAAATTCAGTCTGGTCACAATACATAATTTAAAAAATATGTTGTTGCAACCTCTTTGCTAATATTTCATTTACTATGTAAGCATTGGTATTCATTAGTGACATTATAGTTTTCTTTGTCTACCTCCGGTTTAGGGATCAAGACCATATTTGTTTCACTGAGAATTTGGAAGGCTCATTAGAGATACTTTAAAAGATCTAGCATTTCACCTGTGAATGGGTGTTCTTTTCACCAGTACTGATCCCAAACTCTTAATGGCTTGACTGTCTTGGCTTTCATCTTCTCTTCAGTTCCTGGTTTTGAGATGCAGAATAACTGGAACATTTTCTGATGTGAGCTTTTAGCACATTTCTTTAAAACTTTTCAGTGTGGGTGACTGAGAAAATAGTCCACATTGTTCTCAGTGCTCTCCTGTTGACTTTTACAGGGACTTATATAATATTAAATGAACAAAATACATCTTCATCAAGAACAAGTTATGCCAGACTAATTTACTTTTTTTGATACAGTTAATAGACTGGTAAATCAGGAGGAGACTGTAGATATTGTTTACCTAAATTTTAATGAAGCATATGAGTGTCTCATGTTGTTGAGAAAAAGATAGATGTGACCTAGATAGAGAACTAATTGAATAGCTGGATCCAAAAAGTAACCATCTGTCATTTAATCTTATTTTGGAAGTCCTTTGGTG
The DNA here is from genome assembly GCF_011100635.1 of Trichosurus vulpecula. Lineage (NCBI taxonomy): Eukaryota > Metazoa > Chordata > Mammalia > Diprotodontia > Phalangeridae > Trichosurus > Trichosurus vulpecula. The sequence goes on along the minus strand of NC_050575.1, from coordinate 208,911,339 downwards.
CAGTACCCCAGGGATCTATTGCTTGGCCTTATACTGTTTTAATTGCTTTTATGAGTGGCTTGAATAAGGGTACAGATAGTGTACTTATCCCATCTGTAGATGATATAAAACAGAGAAGGGTAGTTAACTTACTAGATGAAAAAATTGGGATCCATAATATTTTGATAGCCTTGAATATTGAGCTAAATCTAATAAGGTGAAATTTATAGGGATAAACATAATGCCATATACTTCATTTTAAAAAATCAGTTCCAACATGGGGAAGCATGGCCAGAAAACAGTTCATCTAAAAAAAAGAATCTGGAGATTTCAGTGTATTATATAATTGAGACAATAGTGTAACCTCACAGTCTTCCTCAAGACTTCTCTTCTTTATGTTTCATATATAATAAATTGCTAAATCTTGTCAATCATATCTTCATAGTATCTCTTGAACATTTTCCTTTCTGTCAATTGCATTTCCCCCATCTTAGTCCATCCTTCACCTGGACTATTATGATAGCACCTTTAAAAATTATTGCTATGGGGGGGGGTAGAGCCAAGATGGTATCTGGAAAGCAGGGACTAGCTTAAGACCTCCCCCAAATCCCTCCAAACACCTGCAAAAATGAGTCTGAACAAATTCTAGAGCTGTGGAACCCACAAAATAGCAGAGGGAAGCAGGTCTCCAGCCCAGGAGAGCCTGGATGGTCACTGGGAAGGGTCTTTCACACAGTGCTGGGAGCAGAGTGCAGCCCAGCGTGGACTACACCAGGACAGACCAGACCGGGAGTCAGCCAGAGTAGACCTTAGGGCCATGAATCATTGAGCTGTGGCAGTTACCAGACTTCTCAACCCACAAACGCTGAAGACCATGGAGCAGGTTAGTGGGAAAACTGCTGAATCAGGTTAGAAAGTGGTCCAGCCCCAGCCTTGGGGGTGGCTGAGGTGGCATGGTGGTGGCAGCAGCAGCAGCAGCAGGAAGCACCAGCAGCTGCTTCCAGAGCTCCAGCTTCAGCTGCTTCCCGAGTCCCTGGTGCACATGGTGGGAGGAATCAAGCACCAGATTGGAGCAGGAGTGCAAGGAGCACTTTGTTGGTGCAGAGGCAGGTTTTCTTGCTTTGCCCTGCTTGGATCTGGGTCACAATCCTGGTTGGTGATTTTTGGGGGAGGAGAAGCACTGCTGTGGCAGAGCTTGCAGTGACAGTGGAGTAGAAGTAGCTCTGAAAACAGCAATGCAGCCCCTAAAGCTTGGGACAAAGCACTCTCTACTCTACAAGCAGTCATACCCTGACAAAAAGCTCAATTAAGTAGTTGGCTGGGAAAATGGCCAAGCAGTGAAAACAGACACAGACTCAGACTCTAGAATCTTTTTTTGGTGACAAAGAAGATCAAAACATAAAGCAAGAAGAAGTCAACAAAGTCAAAGAGCCTACATCAAAAGCCTCCAAGACAAATATGAATTGGGCTCAGGCCATGGAAGAGCTCAAAAAGGATTTGGAAAAGCAAATAAGAAAAGTAGAGGAAAAAGTGGGAAGAGAAATGAGAGTGATGCAAGAAAACCATGAAAAACAAGTCAACAACTTGCTAAAGGAGACCCCCCCAAAATACTGAAGAAAATAACACCTTAAAGAATAGACTAACTCAAATGGCAAAAGAGCTCCAAAAAGCCAATGAGGAGAAGAATGCCTTGAAAGGCAGAATTACCCAAATGGAAGAGGAGATCCAAAAGACCACTGAAGAAAATACCACCTTAAAAATTAGAATGGAGGCAAGTGGAAGTTAGTGACTTGATGAGAAACCAAGATATTATAAAACAGAACCAAAGGAATAAAAAAATGGAAGACAATGTGAAAAATCTCATTGGAAAAACCACTGGCCTGGAAAATAGATCCAGGAGAGATAATTTAAAAATTATTGGACTACCTGAAAGCCATGATCAAACAAAGAGCCTACATATCATCTTTCAAGAAATTATCAAGGAGAACTGCCCTGATATTCTAGAGCCAGAGGGCAAAATAGAAATTGAAGGAATCTACTGATCACCTCTTGAAAACGATCCCAAAAAGAAAACTCCTAGGAATATTGTCACCAAATTCCAAAGTTCCCAGATCAAGGAGAAAATACTGCAAGCAACCAGAAAGAAACAATTTGAACATTGTGGAAACACAACCACGATAATACAAGATCTAGCAGCTTCTACATTAAGGGATCAAAGGGCTTGGAATATGATATTCTGGAGGTCAAAGGAGCTAGGATTAAAACCAAGAATCACCTACCCAGCAAAACTGAGTATAATGCTCCAAGGCAAAATATTGACTTTCAATAAAACAGAGGACTTTCAAGCTTTCTCAATGAAAAGACCAGAACTGAATAGAAAATTTGACTTTAAAATACAAGAATCAAGAGAAGCATGAAAAGGTAAACAAGAGAAATCATAAGAGACTTACTAAAGTTGAACTGTTTTGTTTTCATTCCTACAAGGAAAGATGATGTTTGTAATTCGTGAGACCTTTCTCAGTATTAAGGTAGTTGAAGGGAATATACATATATATAGACAGAGGGCACAGGGTGAGTTGAATATGAAGGGATGATACCTAAGAAATAAAATTAAGGGGTGAGAGAGGAATATATTGAGAGAGGAAAAAAAGGGAGAGATAGAATGGAGTAAATTATCTCACATAAAAGTGGCAAGAAAAAGCAGTTCTGTTGGAAGGGAAGAGGGGGCAGGTGAGGGGTAACGAGTGAATCTTGCTCTCATCGTATTTGACTTGAGGAGGGAACAACATACACACTCAATTGGGTATCTTACTCCACAGGAAAGTAAAGGGAAGGGGATAAAAAAGGGGGGATGATAGAAGGGAGGGCAAATAGGGGGAGGAGGTAATCAAAAGCAAACAGTTTTGAAAAGGGACATGGTCAAGGGAGAAAACTGAATAAAGGGGGACAGAATAGGATGGAGGGAAACATAGTCTTTCACAGCATGAGCATTGTGGAAGTGTTTTACATAATGATACACGTGTGGCCTATGTTGAATTGCTTGCCCTCTGAGGGAGGGAGGGTGGGAAGGGAAGAGGGGAGAGAATTTGGAACTCATAAAAGCAGATGCTCAAAAAAAACCCATTTTTTTGCATGCATCTGGGAAACGAGATATATAGGGAATGGGGCATAGAAATCTATCCTGCCCTACAAGAAAGTAAGGGGAAAGGGGATGGGGTGGGGAGTGGGGTGACAGAAGGGAGGGCTGACTGGGGAATGGGGCGATCAGAATATATACTGTCTTGGAATGGGGGGAAGGGTAGAAATGAGGATAAAATTTGTAACTCAGAATCTTGTGGAAATCAGTGTGGAACACTAAAATATTAAATAAAATGATAAAAAATAAAAAAAAATTAAAACATTTAAAAAATTATTGCTATCTTTTTTTTGCTGTCATATTCATTTCTGAATATATCCCTTCTGCCTCCTCTATTTAGTGATACTTGGTTTGTAACAAAAAAAAAAATTAAATGAAAAAGGTTTTCACAAAAAAAATTCAGCAAAACTAGAAAACTCATTGAATCTGATCCTATACGTGTTGTTCAATACGCATAGTTGCTCACGAAGGGAAAATTTTCATTTTTTCATTTCCTCACGGCCAGCCTTGGTCATTAAAATAAAGTAAGTTTTGGGGTTTTTGTTGTTTAGTTCTATTCACATTTTTGTATTCATTTTGTATATTGTTCTCCTGATTCCTCACCTTACTTCATTTTGCATATAAGTTCTTATAAATCTTCCTATGCTTTTCTGAATCTTCATACTCATAGTTCCTAAGTCAGAGCTGTGATTTCACTGATTTGATCACTCCAATGAAGGAGATTACAACACACCCATGCTTGTACATACTGTGTGATTCTTTTATGACCTCCCATAAGTTTGTCACAGGGTGTACACCCACTGTGTTGGTGGCCTTCTTCACTTTCTTTGGACATTGTGAAGGTATCATTGGAGGACTTTAGCTTTCCACCTGGCATCCGTTACTCATCCCATGTGACTAGCCCATATTCTCTTCCTATTATGCAATTTCTCTTTGATATCTTTTATTCCTAATCTTCATAGTTCCTTGCTCATTTTATGTTATAGTTTTCTCATGTTCAGCATGCAGCTCTCCATTTAACTTTTTGGAGACTTTTATTCTTTGTCTTCGGCCATATGATAGCATAGGTAGAATGTTGCTGTTAAAAAGACAGGCTTTTGCTTTCATGGGAAGCTTGGGAGTAGTAAAAGAGCTTTCTAATTTCCCAAATGCAATCCAGCTTACTTTTTTCCTATTTAACTCTGGGTCTAGCTTATTGTCCATCTATCTGTACTATGTGATCCAGATTATATACTGATGGACAAGCACTGTCGGTCTTCTGTCCAAAGAAATGCATGTTGTAATCTGGGCAATAGACATTCTTGATCCATTTATCTTTTCTCTGTGGATCGTCAGGTCAAACTCTTTGGAGTGATCACAGTTTGGAAGAGGGGAAGATATGGGGGCAAGATAATGAGTTCAGGTTTAAGATGTCTGCAGGATATATGGCAATTGTTGATGTGAAGCTGAAATGCAAGGGACCGAGAAAGAGAGTAGAGATGGAGAAGAGAAGAGGGCTTAGGACTGAAGTTTCAGGAATACCTATAATTAGGGGAAATAATAGGGATGATGAATTAGCAGAGGAGACTGAGAAGAAGTGGTTACACAGGTAGGAGACAAATCAGAGTCACAAAAGCCCAGAGAGGAGAGTGTCTGCAGCAGGAAAAGGTGATCAGCAGTATTAGGTGCAGAAAGCAAGCTATTAAATGCTTACTAGGTGCAAGAGTGCAAAGGACATAGATAGAAGCAAAAATAACCCCTGTCCTCAAAGAGCTCATATTCTAATAGAGGAAACAACATGCAAACAATGATGTGTGCAAGATACACATATACATTTACATAATTGGAAGTAATCTGTGGGATTACAATAGTGGTAGCTCTGAGAAGGCACTAGCAGTGGGGGGAAGGGAAAGCCCTCTTGAGGAAGGTCAGATTTGAGTTGAGTCCTGAGGGAAGCAAGGAGACAGAGGTGAGGGGGCAGAGCATTCCAGGTATAGAGAACAGCCAGTTAAAAGTCATGGAGTTAGAGAAAGAGTGTCATATTCAAGAAACAGAAAGAATGCCAAAGTTGCTATGGGTTGGGAGTAAAGTATAAGACCAGAAAAATAAGGAGCAAAGTTGTGAAGGGCTATAAGAGCCAAACATGATTACATATAAATATAGACTGGATAGAGGCTAAGAAGTGTGAAGATTGAGAAATGGGTGGCTTTGACAGTTAAGGCATCATTGGTAACTTCTCAGAGAGCAGTTTCAGTTGATGAGGTAGAAAGCCAGAATGCAGTGAAAGGAGGAGTAGAGTCACTGATTGTGGATGGCTTTCTCAATGAGTTTGGCCATAAGGGGAGGTGGAACAAAGTCAGATCATATGAGGGTTGGGTTTTTTTTTTCATTTCTTATAATGGAGGAACACATCTAAGTGATGTAGGCTTGAGGAAAGAGAAGAGGAAGCTTTTGGTGAATGGCCTCAATTTTTTCAGGGATGTGTAAGGCCAAAGTTCTCAGCTGAGAGGGGATAGGGAATAGGTGCCATGGGAAATTTGAAGAAAGATGAAAAAATTCTGCAATTGCTACTTTGAAGAGTGGGATAGAAAATCAGTTAGGGATATATAAAAAGATTGCTTTGCTGCAGTGAGAGCCTAGTTGAAATTACTTAACAAAAGTTTGTGGTGGACCTACTCAGTTTACTTTTGTGATTTTCTCCTACGCCATTCAGTAGCACATAAATAGGAATGAAGACAGCAGGTGGTGGAAGTAATACAAGTTCGGGGATCTGCAAGACATGTCAGTGACAGTACAAGGAACCGAGGAGCGCAAGTCTGACAGACAGTGTGGTATTTAATCGGTAGCTAGTGAAAAAGCAGTAAGGGATGTGGAGGGATTAGAGATTACAGTGAAGGTAAAGAACAGTTTCACAAGTCACAAAGCAGAGTGAAAGATAGAAAGACAAGGGACTGTAATCATAAAATGGAATTTCAGAGTTCATGAACATTGAAATAGAACACTTATGGGTGATGACCATCTGTTTGTAACTAAGGTGGAGTAGAAGAGTAAGTCCAGAGAAATGAGTGAATTGAGGAACTCAAAAGTTAGAGTTTTTGAGAGCATATCAGTATATACATATGTTGAAGTCTCCTAAAATAAAGTCAGGAGTTGGAATGAAGAGAAAGATTTTGAGCCATGCATTAAACTCATTGAGAAAGGAATGAGAGTGTCCTTGGAATCAGTAAATAACAACTACCAGAATATTGTTTGGGTGATAAATATAGAATGAGTGAACCTCATAGGAGGAAAGATTACTGAGTAATGGTGGTAGGAGACTCTAGAAGATGTGGTGGGGAACAAGGAGCTACTCAGATTCTTGTACCACAACCAATGAAGCAGGGAGTATGAATCAAAATGCAGTCAGTACTGAAAAGAGTCACATGCCATCAGAAGGGAACTTGGTTTCAGTGAGTGCCAGAAAATGGAAGGAGTGGGAAAGAAAAACGTTTAATATGAAAGCAAGCTTGTTAAATGTAGAGCAGACATTCCAGACAGCACAATGGAATGAGTGGGTAGATCTGAAGTGGAATTTTGGAGGTGGGATATGGTTTAGAGAGATGGGGAAAAAAGGTTAGTGAGAAAGTGGTAAACTTTATCCAAATAATTGACTCCCTGAATAGATTAAATAGAAATCAATGACTATGACACAACAAAAAAATATTAGAACACAACTAAAAGATTGAAAAATAGGAAATTCAAGATATCTAACTAAATAAAATAACAGCTAGAAAATAGGTCAACGATAAATAATTTAAGAACCTTTGGACTCCCTGAAAACGATAATTTAAAAAAAAAAGCTTAGGCACTATATCTTGTGAAATCAGAAATGAAAACTCCCTAGATCTCTTAGAACCAGAGGAAAAAGTGAAGATAGGAAAAATCTGCTGACCTGCTGACCTCCTGACAGGAACCAAAGGAAAAGCCTCAGAAATGTCATAATTAACATTTAGAACTCACACATCAAGTAAAAATATTGATAACATACAGAAAGAAGAAGTTCAGGTATCAGGGAAACATACGCGGGACCACAGAAGATCTGAGAGCTTCTATTATAAACAATTGGAGATCTTATGATACAATATTACAAAAGACAAAAGATATAGACTTACAGTTAAGACTTAGCCTGCTATGTTGAGTATACTTATACATGTGAAAAAAAATGAGGGCTTTAGTTTAGTTAGAAGACTTTTAAAAATATATCTGACGAAAAGACCTGAAACTTTGAAAATCAAACACAAGTCTAGGGAAATTTAAAAAAAAAAGATTATTTGAGCAACTAGCTGGTGCTGTATGATGATTTAGAGTTAACATACCAATAAGGAGAGGAGAAACAAGTATCTCTTCAGAATCTTAATGTCTTCAAAGGGTATTGAAGGAGTTAAATAAGAAAAACAAAGGTCCTGGGGTAAGTTGGTTTTCTTATAAGAGAGGATTTTAGAATGGTGAAAGGAAGGAAAGAGAAGGGAAGGGAATACACTAATGTGAAATGGAGGAGAGGGTGGAACTTGTTATTTCTCATAGGTGCACGAGGGAAAAAAAGATTATATACAAGCATGGTGGAAGGAGTCAGGGAAAGGGCATCAGATGAACCTCATTCTTATCCGAAACGGCCAGATGAAGTTTGAGTATGCACAGAGACAATTTTGGCATAGATATTCATCAAACTGAACTGGGAAACAAGTGAGGATGCAAATGGGACAGGAATTTACTGGGAATAGTCACAAGCAAAACAAAGTTTCTGATCTTGAAATGGGGATTAAAAGGGAAAAAAAGAAATGCACTAGAATCTAATAGGGTGCTCATCATTTGTGGAATGGATGAACAAATCATCATGTTATATGAATATAATGAAATATTATTGCACCATAAGAATGATAAAAATATTTCAGAGAATCTTAGTATGAATTGTTGAAATATTAAGTGAGTAAAACCAGAAGAGCAGTTTATAAAATGACAACAATATTGTAAAGAAAAAAAATCAACTTTGCAAGACTTAAAAATTCTAGTCAATGCAGTGACCAACAGTATCCCCAGAAGAACTTATGGTGAGACATGTCCAAAAAAGTAATGGACACAAGGTGCAGAAAGAGACATATGTTTTGGAAATGGCCATTACATGGATCTATGCTTATATGTTACAAGGGATCTTCCCCCCATTTCTTTCTGTTTTTTTATTGGAAGGAGTGTTGGGAGAAGAAAGGGTTAGCAATACTGATGACAAAAAAGGGGGCAATGAAATATTTTTTAAAATTGCACAGAAGAGAAAAGGAGGAAGCTCAGAAAGAAACACAGACAGGTCAGTTTTGAAAGTAATATATAAAATTTGTTATATGATTTTTAAGCCAAAGGACATTAGATAGAGCTTTATAATTTCATACAAAGCTCTCTTTTTATGTTCTGTAGGCATAGAAATTCTCATTTTTGGTGTTCAAATAAAACTAAAAACTTTTAAATAGGCAAAAATTTGTCTAACATCGTTTAGGAGGGGTTTATACTATGTTACATTTTAAGAAATATGACCTTTATTGCTACTTAATTTAAGCATTTTTTATTTCTTTTGATGCCTTTTGTTGTTATATCACAGTAATTTCTAAATATATCCCTTCTTTCTCTTACCCAGTCTAAGTCATTCCCTTTACAGTGAAAAAGAGAAAAAAATTTAGTAAAATCAACTAATACATTAAACACATCTGACAAAACAAGCCATATTCCATACATAGTCCAATCAAGTCAGGAAGATGTATTTTCTTAACTCTTCTCTGGGGATAAACTTGGTCATTATAATTACACAAGGGTCAGTTTATTATATTCTTTATAACAATAGCAATCAGGTGACTTTCCCCTTTTCATTGTTTTTCCTGAATCAGGGGAACATGGCAGATGTTGATATTAGAGTCATGGCCTGACTAATATAGCTCATGGGCAACTTTTACATAAGATCATGGTTATAAGTAATTGATTTTTAACAGCATTTAAAAATAAGGAATATGATTTTATTTATAAAGCTAGGCCTATAATAACATTAATACAACTCTTAAAGTGCCCCAAACTTATACTTTGACCTCTCAGATCTCTTGATTTAAAAAAAAATAGTATATTTAAAGATGATTTTTAGCAAACTTTTAAAAGAACATATAGTTATTATTTAGTACCTTTTTCACTGTTTCCTTATTGAGCAATTGCAACTTAATCTAATCTCCCATTCTTTTTATTAGGTTATGATTGCTAAGAGTTAAAGATTAGCATACACAGATCATACACAGGTTTTTTTTTTAAGATTATTGGCTACCAGATTTGATTTAGAATGAATTTACTTCATACGCTCAATCCCATTTCAAAATTAGATTTCCCAGTGAAGCTTGGCATCTGAAAACCCTTTTAAGTAGTTTTTTTTTCAGTTCAGCAGCTTTTTTCCTTTTTCATCCAGGGGTAGTCCATTCAACCTGCTAATAAGCCAGTTGAAGCTAATTAAATGGATAGTATTAATTTGCTTTTCTAGCAAGACAGATTAGTCTTCTGACTCTTCTCATTCCCCATTATGTTACAGAAACAGAAACAGAGAAAAAACAAGCTAGATATCTCCATGTTAAGTGTAAACATCTCCCATTACCATCTTGACAACAATCAAAATAATGTCATTTCCTGTTGGATCTCCTAAAGAAGAATAAAAAACCTTTGCCACCCCATCAGATATTTTCAGCTGTAGTTGTTGGATACATCTAATTGAATATGCATAACAATACTCCAGGACTGTCTTGAATCTAATCCTTTTTTTATAAATTGAGATACATTTTCCCGGAACTACTGTTTTAATAATAAAACTGTTTTACTCTTGTTTAATTATTGAGTTCACTCTAAGGATTCAGGGTCTGCTAATATTTTTGATCAGATCCCCTTGGTCAGTGGTGCAAATCTATGTACTTCCTACTCACAATACTTCAAGTGTCATAATTTCACTGGGAATTGGCAGGTCTGCTGCAGATTGCAAACCATCTCTGCCTTTAGTAGACAACCTTCATGGTTTGCAATGTTTTGTGGTGGCTAAAATAATTCATCTTCTTGTGGCCAAATTTCTAATGATATGGTTATTTATAATATGAATAATTATTATAGAATAAATTTCAAAAGAAAGTTGATTCTATTTTAACAGGGACCATGCATTGTTTTTCATTTTAGCTGTAACATTAAAGTTAACAGTTGTTCAGAGCTTTTTTTTCTCTCTAAAAGACCTGTTTTCTCTTGAACATTTTACATTGAATTTGAACAAGAGTTTCAAATATAGATTTAAATTAGTTTTATCACAAGGTATTTTAGTTCTGATTTGATTTTTTTAAAATAAACATATAGGATAGGAAGAGTTTAGTTTTGGAACAGTCATATCTAGACTAGAGAAAACAATCTTGTATTTTCCATTTCTGATGTATATGTATGTATGTATATATGTGTGTATGTATGTGTGTGTGTGTGTGTGTATATATATATATATATATATATATATATATATATATATGTATGTATGTAGCAAATAAAGATTTTTGGTATGAAAATGTTGTTATCTCCATCATAGCAATGTCTGCACTATGTTTTAAAAGGCAAAAGAGAGAACTTCATAGTATGTGTAAAAATTGTATTCATGCCCATTTTTGCCCATTTTTCTTTCAACTACTCATTCTCTTATCCCATACTCTAAAGCACTTTTACAAATGTTTTGAAAGTCTATTTCCTTTTCTTTTAGTACTATCCCTTCATATTGTCTTTAACTGAGTCAAAAGTTACTTGTATGTAATTGAGGAAATAAATTATAGTATTTTAAGAGTGGTGATGCTGGGACAGTGCTATAATCATAGATACAGAGGGAATTGACATAAAAAATTCAATATGAACAGAAAGGGGAAAAGAAAGCTTCATTTGGAAGAACTATTCCATGGTGGAAATATTTGGAATATAGTGTGCTGAAAATATATAAAATAGAAATAACCTTGGAACAGCTTTGATTTCCTTTAATTTCCTGCCACTATTTAGCAGTGTTTCAGCTAAAAAACACCATCAATATCATCTCATCCAGTTGAGATCAAGAACAGTTAAATGACTTGAAAAAGAACCTCATTAGTGGCAAACTTAGTACAAGAACCTGTGATCTTTAATTTCCAACTTAGTACTCTTTCTGATAGCTTGTTCTGTGTTTGAAAAGATGTTTATTATAGTCTCCAGAAGCACAATGGGCAGTTCATTTGAAGGTTTAATTGATTATTTTTTCCTTTGATACAGAAATCACCTGCAAAGAAGCTGAGCCATGCAATTAGTAAATCTCTGGGTTGTGTACCCACCAGGGAGCCCCCACATCCTGTTTTTCCTGAGCAACCAGAGAAGCCACTTGACCTTGCACATATAGTGTAAGTAAAAACCTATGTGTGAATTATTTTATTACTGAGATCTGACTTCATATATATATATGTTGCAATCAAAGATCAAGTGCTAACTCACAGCCACAGTGCAATTGCCATTTAGTTCCCTAGGTTTGGGGATGTGTGCAGAAGTTGACCCTCAACAATAACTAAATTTAGCAGCAATAGTAACAGAAGACTTGATAGATTTTCTTTTCTAGGAATTAGCCCCTAAATTTAGGATCTAAAAGAATTTTTTTTAGTGTTTAAGGAAAGAAAAAAAGGCATATAGAACATTCTGTTCCTAGATTTAGGAAAAAATTCAAATTATGATCCCTGGGGAACCTCTGGAAAGAGTTGAAGAAGGAGGTAGGAACATCTGACCACCCTAACTCTTGTAGAGATCAAGTAGAAACCTTTGCCTACCCTATCTACCCACCTTTCTTCTTTCCTGGAGTACACATAGGAAACAGACCCCAAGCCCTCAATCAAGCTCGAGTAGTAGGTTAGGAAGGTCAGGCACAGCTTAGTAATACTGTTAAGTGTTGTGGGCTTCTTTCCACTTATGGCAGTATAATTCAAATTGCTTAATGATGAAGAATGAAACAAGCTTGCCTGGGACTTGTTGAGTCTCATATCAACATCTACATGTAAGTATAGGACCTAAGTGTTAAGAAACTCATTTTTAGGGGGCAGCTAGTTGGCGCAGTGAGTGGAGCACCGGCTTTGGAGTCAGGAGGACCTGAGTTCAAATCCAGCCTCAGACACTTGACACATGTACTAGCTGTGTGACCTTGGGCAAGTCACTTAACCCCAATTGCCCTGCCAAAAAAACAAACAAAAAAAGAAACTCATTTTTAAAAAGACGCTAGCACTTTTAAAAAATCATTATTGCACTAGGTGTAGTACTATTTTGGTTTAATTTGTTCTTGCCTTAGGAGAGAGCAGCCTTTTTTTACAGAGGAACCTGTGCTACCCTGTGGAACATTTGTTCCACAAATAAAGATGCCATTTGTGGGACACCAAGAAATGAAAAGCAAAACAGTTTTAAAATTGGTGTAGTTTTGATATGTCAATCACTACCCAATAAGTAATCACTGCCCTTACATTCCCCTAAAGTATTTGAGCAAAACCATCTAATATAGTGATTGCTGACAGCATAAGTAAGTCTTTACTTTTTATAATTTATCATTTGTTAACAGAAAGGAAGAGTGTGTTTTTTAATTTATAATTTGGACCCAACATTGAGGGTTGTTTTTTTTTTTTGGTGCCTTCATTTACTTTTTTGAGGTAACTTTGAATTTTTTTTTGGTCCTCATAAAAATCTTTCCATGTTTCTTTGAGCTCTTAATATTTGCCCTCATTTTTGTGACAGAGACAAAAGATGTGGGGTTGAACTTACCTAATATGTAAATTAAGAACATAAAGCTTAATTTTTATAATCATATTTTAAAATATACATATTGTGGCAAGTTGGAAGGAGTTCAAGAAAGACCAAAGTGTGAGGAGAGAGAGAGACAGAGAGGGAGGGAGGGATGGGGGAGAGAGAGAGAGAGAGAGAGACAGAGAGACAGAGAGACAGAGAGAGAGAGAATGATATGACAGACTCAGAAAACACTCAGAATTGTACTTAAGGAAAATGAGTTTGGTAGCAATATGTTGGATGGACTGGAATGAGAGAGATTTAAGGCAGGGAGAAAAATTAAGAATAATTGTTGGAATAATCCAGATGAATGGTGATGAGGGCCTGAAGATACCAGGTATATGGTAAGAAGGTATCAGAGGGAGAAATATGATGAAATTAGAAATAAAAATATTTCACAATTAATTAGCTATATTGGATGAGGGAGAGAGAGTAGCTGGGGGTAATTGCTTCTTGGTTAAAAGAATAAATAAAAAATTGTTATTCCCTCCCTTTATAATAGTAAAAAATTTAGTCATCCATGTATATTCAAGTCAAGTGAACAACAATTTGTTAAGTGCTTATTGTGTCCCAGGCACTATGCTAAATACTAGGGATACAAAGAAAGGGAAAACAACATCTGCCTCTTCTAGTCCAGAAACAGTCAGATTCACCCAAAACTTAGTGGCTTTTGGCACTTATTACCTTTGCTATTCTATTTAAAATAGTGTTGTTCCATGAATGATAGCTCTTCTTAGGTGATGGTTGTTTTAATTTTCATCTTTCTGTTAATTAATTTTGAATACTTTTATATGGTTGTTGGTAGCTTGTGCTTCTTTTCAGAATTTTTTGTTCATATCCTTTGACTTATCTATTAGACAATAGTTCTTAATATACATTCATCACAATGTCCTACTGATTTTGGAGCCAGACTTTAATTAGAGGTTTCATATAAAGATTTTTATCACTCCATATCTTGTTTCTTTTTTAAAAGGTTTTCTATTTTGATAAATCAAAGTATTTTTTCTTTTATGACACTCCTTTGTCACAGTTTGGTATGAATTCATTCCTTATCCATAACTGAGAGAAAGAAACTTCAACTCTAGTTTTTTTAATGGTGCAAGTTTTTATACTTGCCTTGTGTATCTATTTGGAATGTTTTATGATTCATGGCAGAAATGTTTGTCTAAACTTATTTTCCACCATATGGCTATCCAATTTTCCCAACAGTTCTTAGCGCATAAACAGAACTTTCCCAGGTACTTTTTGTTTGGGGTTTGCTTATCTAATCTGTTTCCTTGGTCAAATTTTCTGTTTTCTTTGTCTAGCACCAAATAGTTTTGATAATTATGGCTATATGATGTAATCTGATATCAGCCAGTGTTAGACCACTTTCTTTCATACTTTTTTGTTCATCATTTCCTTAGCTTTTCTATATGAATTTCAAAATTATTTTGTCAAACTCTACAAATTATTCCTTTGGTAATTTATTATAATAATTTTTAGATGAATTACTTTCGTATCATTTTTGTAATATTACAACAATTTATACTAACAATACTTATGTAAGTCATTTATCTGTGAAAATTGTTTTCCAGTTACATTTAAGTCCTAGTGGATTGACTCCATGACATGTATTGCCTTTTATTGTTTTCAGTGGCATTTCTCTTTCTAGCTCTTTTTAGTTTTTGTTAGTAATGTGGACATGCTGGTGATTTTTGTGGACTTATTGTGGCCTTTTACTTTGCCGAAACAAATTTTAAAAATAGATTCTTTAGGATTCCCAAGTTAACTCTCGTTGATAAATAGAGAATTGCCTCCTCATTGTCAGGCTTGATTTCTTTGTATTGTCTCACCATTATTACTAGCATTTCTAGTCTGTGTCAAGCAATAAGAGGAGTATAGCAATAAAAGGAGACATGGTGAATTAGAGTATTGAAGCTGAAATCAGAAATACCTGAATTCTAATCCCTTATCAAATATTTACTAGCTATATACCCTTAGTGAAGTTACCTAACTTCACTGAGTCTCATTTTTTTCTTCTCTTTTTTTTGTCATGCCTTATAGAGTATGCTTGAAGCTTTGAACTCTCCAACTTGTCACCTTGATAGCTTAGACTGATAGCCTGCTTCTCTTCCAAGTAGTGGGCTGGTAGAGAACTCATTTTCTGATTCAAATTAAATTTCTTATTGGCAAAATGTATCTTTATAATTTACACAGCTCCTTCTTCAGAGAGAGAAAAACTGAGGTATGAAGATTTTTCACAGTATCAAAGCAAAAAAAAAATTTCCAGCACTCAAACATATCTGTGATTTCTTGCAGAGATACAATGGCAACTTACAATAAAACTGCTTCTTTTCCCCAGAAGTCTTCTTGAAGCGTTCAGTTGGCTCTTTCAGCACAGATATAGTCCTGTTGCTAAAGGTTACAAGTTTGAAAGTTTGTTGTTATTTAATACTTCAAGTTTCTAATATTTAAACCTCATCTCTCTCATGAATAACTGTTGTTCATTTTTTAAAAAAAGCTAGTTTTATACCTCTTCACTGAGAAAACAGAACTTTCTGATCTTGATTCTTTGTGTGTGTCTGTCTAAATTTAAGATGGGAAGAAGATGGCCATTTTCTTTCCCCTATGCCCATTGATAAGCCTAGTCTGTCAAGGAGAGTGGGACATGAGTCAGAAATGTGAGTTGTCTTTTATTCCCTTGGTATTTCTACTCCTCTATACTTTGTTGGCTTACCCGGTCCTAGATTATGGATTGCTTTCTCTACACAAGAGAAATTAACTGGTAACTGCTACTTCTATTGAAGCCTGGAACAAAGTTTGTTGCCTGTAAAACCAAACTGATTTCTTATTCACGGAAACTCCTTTGTCTTTCTCATAACCAACCTACAAAAAAATATGCAGTACATTTTGAACAGATTATTATAAGATTTTCCCCATGCCTTATTTAAAGATTATAATTGCCAAATCAAATCACTTCTTTAATTAAAATAATACTTTTGGATAGCTTTTCTTTGTGTTTCATGCTGTTCATTGCCTTTTTTTTGCCACTCTATTTGACACAGAGTCAGCATACACTCCTGTTTAACAGAACAAAATCTTAATTCTTATTTTCAACCTACTTCTTAGATGTTCTGAACTTCAGACAATAGTCTACTTAAAGAGTATGTTCTTTTTTCGACATAAACTCTTTCTTATGGCACATGATTTGGCTAGCTTTATTATTATTCATAATGTCTTCAAAGAAGTGCAATAGAAATTCACTAGACCAGGAGTAACAGAAGAGCATTTGTGGCCCTAAGAATGAATAAGGTTTTTTTCTTTATTACTTAGTTATTAAAGCACACCTTTGTGATACTTACTTTAAAGTGATAGATGGCTCTGAAGTCTAAAAGTGGCATTCTCCCTCCCTGCCCTCTTTTTTTAAATGGAAGTGCTTCTGGTTGGTGTCATTTACCAAGCAGAGTACTTCATTGTTTGCAACCCTGCCCCATAAAATCCAAAATTAAACGTAATTAAGGAGACAATAATTCAGTACTTAATTTATTTGGTTCAGTAGTTATTTGAGGGAAGTACTGAACTTTATATTTCCAGAATTCATCAGATTTAGAACTTGGCTTGGGTAGATCATCATAAGTCATTTAAGGAGTGACTGTCATCTATTGGACACTATGCTAAGCATACAAATCCATTTACCTTAATATCTTCTTCCTTTACACTTGATGGAATCTCCTCATTCATGTACTTTCTCTCCCCATACCACTGAATGTTCTCATGTAGTACAGAAAAAATGCTTGAATCTAGAATCAAATGACTGGAGTCCTTACTTTGCCACTTGTTATCTGCATAACCCTGGACAAGTTGTTTCTGCCCCCAGGCCTCTATTTCTTCATCTGTAAAATGAAAGTGTTGGACCAGATTTTCTCTAGGTTGCCTTCCAGCTCTAAATTTATGATCCTATGACTGTCATAATACTATTACTTCCTAAGGACTTAAAGAAATGCCTTCTCATGCTTGTTTTTTGAAAGAGAAAAAGGAAAAAGGAAAAGAAAAAAAAAGAAAAGAAAATTCTGCAAATTTACTCTAATACAACATGAGCCCTTCCACCACATCCAGACCAGGCTAATGTCTGACAAATATTAAGCATTTATTAATTGCCTACTAAGGACAGCTGGTACAGTGCATAGGGTACAGGCCTAGAGTGAGGAAGACCTGAGTTCAAATATGCCTTCAGGAACTTACTAGCTATGGATCCTGGGCTAGTCACTTAACCCTGTTTGCCTTAGTTTTCTCATCTGTAAAATGAGCTGGAGAAGTAAATGGCAAACCACTCCAATATCTTTGCCAAGAAAACCCCAAATGGGGTCACGGAGAGTCGGACACAATTGAAAATGACTGAACAACAACAACAAAATATGCCACACACTCTCTCCTAGGTGCTGGTTATACAAAGACAGAAAAAAATCAGTTTCTGCCCTTGAAGAGCTTATAGTATAGACAATGGAGAGACAATGAGTATGTAAAATAGATGCCAGATAACTTTGGGGGAAGGCATTAGCAGCTGGGGTAGGAAGAGGCCAAGTTTATAAAAGGCTTCAGGTAGTGCTTGAGCTGAGCCTTGAAGGAAGCTAGAGATTCTAATAGGCAGGGATGCACTGGTGAGGAGGGATTGCATTCCAAGCATAAGAAACAGCCATAGCAAAGGAAATGGAGGGATGGAGAGCTGGGGGACAGTATAAAGGCTGATTTGCCTGAACCATAGTGTATGTGAAGGGAAATGATGGGTAGTAAGCTGATTAGGTAGGTTGGGGCTTTGTCAAGGGCTTTACATGCAAGACAAGGGAGGTTACATTTACTCCTAAAGATAATTGGGATCCACTGGAGTTTATTGAGTAGAGGGTGTGACATGATCAGAATAGTGCTTTAGAAAAAACCATTCGCAGCTATGTGGAGCGTGTATTGGAGCCAGAGATTTGAGACAGAGAGACTGATTAGAAGGTTCATGCAATGTAGATAAGAAATGAGGGCCTGAACTAGGGTGATGGCTATGTGATTGGAGAGAGAACCCTCAAGATACTTCCTGGCATCCTGGTCCTAAAGTCAAGAAGAACTAGTTTCATATCCTGATTCAGATACTCAATAGCTGTGTGGATCTGGTTAATTCACTTGAACTTTCTAGGCTTCACTTTCCTCATCTTATAAAATGGCATGTGGTTTGGAGTTGACTTCTGAGGTCCCTTCAGGTTTTAATCTATGATCCTGGTATAGTTGTAAGTGGCAGAGATGATATTTGAAGCCAGACTTGCCAGCTCTAAATCCAGAGCTCTTTCTATTCTATTGCAGCTCTTTCATACCTCATAAGTGGTCATCAATCCTAAAGCTGAATGCTTCTGGTGAAGGGGAGCTCACCACTTCACAAAGGTGCTCCATTTTTACCTAGTTCCAGTTAACTGTGTTCTAATAACTTCTATCAGTTGGTTCTAGTTCTTTGCCATGAAATTTTACAGTGCAAATTTCATCCCTTCTTTGAATGGTAGCTATGGTAGTCTAGGAAACCTCTTTTTTTTTTTTTAGCCAAGGCTCTTTATAAAAAAATTATATTTATTTAATTTTTATTTAATGCTTTAGTTTTCAACATTGATTTCCACAAGATTCTGAGTTACAAATTTTCTCCCCATTTCTACCCTCCCCCCCATTCCAAGATGGAACATACTCATTCCCTAGTCAGCCTTCCCCTCTTTTACCCCACTGCCCCCCCGCATCCCCTTTCCCCTTACTTTCTTGTAGGGCAGGATAGATTTCTATGCCCCATTCCCTATATATCTCGTTTCCCAGATGCATGCAAAAAACAACTTTTTAAAATTTTTTTAAAGCATCTGCTTTTAAAACTTTGAGTTCCAAATTCTTTCCCCTCTTCCCTTCCCACCCACCCTCCCTAGGAAGGCAAACAATTCAACATAGATCACACATATGTAATTATATAAAACACTTCCACAATGCTCATATTGTGAAAGGCTAACTATATTTCCTTCTTTCCATCCTATCCTGTCCCCCCTTTATTCACTTTTCTCCCTTGACCCTGTCCCTTTTCAAAGGTGTTTGCTTTTGATTACCTCCTCCCCCTATCTGCCCTCTCTTCTATCATCCCCCCTTTTTTATCCCCTTCCCCTTACTTTCCTGTGGACTAAGATACCCAATTGAGTGTGTATGTTATTCCCTCTTCAAGTCAAATCCGATGAGAATATGATTCACTCATTCCCTCTCACTTGTCCCCTCTTCCCTTCCAACAGAACTGCTTTTTCTTGCCTCTTTTTTTGTGAGATAATTTACCCCATTCTATCTCTCCCTTTCTCCCTCTCTCAATATATTCTTCTCTCACCCCTTAAATTTATTTCATTTTTTTAGATATCATCCCTTCATATTCACCTCATCCTGTGCCCTCTGTCTATATTCCCTTCAACTACCCTAATACTGAGAAAGGTCTCATGAATTACACACATCATCTTCCCATGTAGGGATGTAAACATAACAGTTCAGCTTTATTAAGTCCCTTATGAATTCTCTTTCTTGTTTACCTTTTCATGCTTCTCTTGATTCTTGTATGTGAAAGTCACATTTTCTATTTAGCTCTGTTCTTTTCATTGAGAAAACTTGAAAGTCCTCTATTTTATTGAAAATCCGTATTTTGCCTTGGAGCATTATACCCAGTTTTGCTGGGTAGGTGATTCTTGGTTTTAATCCCATTTCCTTTGATCTCCAGAATATCATATTCCAAGCCCTTCGACCCCTTAATGTAGAAGCTGCTAGATCTTGTGTTATTCTGATTGTGTTTCCACAATACTCAAATTGTTTCTTTCTGGCTGCTTGAAATATTTTCTCCTTGACCTAGGAGCTCTGGAATTTGGTGACAATATTCCTAGGAGTTTTCTTTTTGGGATCTTTTTCAAGAGGCAATCCGTGAATTCTTTCAATTTCTATTTTGTCCTCTGGCTCTAGAATATCAGGGCAGTTTTCCTTGATAATTTCTTGAAAGATGATATGTAGGCTCTTTTTTTGATCATGGCTTTCAGGTAGTCCAATAATTTTTAAATTATCTCTCCTGGATCTATTTTCCAGGTCAGTGGTTTTTCCAATGAGATATTTCACATTGTCTTCCATTTTTTTCATTCTTTTGGTTCTGTTTTATAATATCTTGGTTTCTCATCAAGTCACTAGCTTCCACTTGCTCCAATCTAATTTTTAAGGTTGTATTTTCTTCAGTGGTCTTTTGGACCTCCTCTTCCATTTGGGTAATTCTGCCTTTCAAGGCATTCTTCTCCTCATTGGCTTTTTGGAGCTCTTTTGCCATTTGGGTTAGTCTATTCTTTAAGGTGTTATTTTCTTCAGTATTTTGGGGGGGTCTCCTTTAGCAAGTTGTTGACTTGTTTTTCATGGTTTTCTTGCATCACTCTCATTTCTCTTCCCACTTTTTCCTCTACTTCTCTTACTTGCTTTTCCAAATCCTTTTTGAGCTCTTCCATGGCCTGAGCCCAATTCATATTTGTCTTGGAGGCTTTTGATGTAGGCTCTTTGACTTTGTTGACTTGTTCTAGCTTTATGTTTTGATCTTCTTTGTCACCAAAAAAGGAATCTAGAGTTTGAGTTTAAGTCTGTGTTTGAGTATGAGTTCGTTTTTGCTGCCTGTTCATGTTCCCAGCCAACTACTTGACCCTTGAACTTTTTGTCAGATTATGGCTGCTTATAGAATAGAGAGTACTTGGTTCCATGCTTTAGGGTCCAAGCACTGCGCTACTTCTACTCCACTGTCACCCCAGGCTCTGTCACCTTAGTGCTCCACCTCTCCCAAGAACTGTCAGCCAGGACTGCAATACAGATCCAAGCAAGGCACAGCAAGAGAATCTGTCTAATCTGTCTTTGTGCCCACAAACTGCTCCTTGCACTCCTGCTCAGATCCATTGCTAGATTCCTCCCATCATGTGAACCAGGGATTAGGGAAGCAGCTGAAGCTGGAGTTCTGGAATTAGCCTCAGGAGCTTCCTGTTGCTGCTGTCGCCACCACTGCACCACCTTCTCCACCCCCAGAGCCGGTGACCCAACCGCTCTGAGCTCGATCTTGCAGTTTTCCCCTAACCTGCTCTTTGGCGTTTGTGGGTTGAGAAATCTGGTAACTGCACAGCTTACTGTTTCATGGCCCAAAGGCCTGTTCTGGCTGGCTGATTCTGGGTCCCATCTGTCCCGGCCGGCCTACACTGGGCTGCCCTCCGCTCTCAGCACTGTGGGATAGACCCTTCCCGGCAACCACCCAGGCTCTCCTGGGCTGGAAACCTGTTTCCCTCTGTCATTTCGTGGGTTCTGCAGCTCTAGAATTTGTTCAGAGCCATTTTTACAGGTGTTTGGAGGGATTTGGGGGAGAGCTTAAGTAAGTCCCTGCTTTCCAGCTGCCGTCTTGGCTCCGCCCCACAGCCTAGTCTCTTTTTAATGGTAGGTGTCTTTGCTGTAGAGATGGCTCCTCCTCCTACTTGGACTCCAAATTATTCTTGTAGGATGCTTCTGATATCCCTGTTGGCTCCCTACGTGTGACATTAAAGATTGAAGGCCAATTGAATCACCTTCTAGAACCTCCCTGTAAAATTCCTCCCTATAATGACGCCTATCTGATTCCCAAATTACTGAGTAGTATTGATACATGAAGCATTGCTAAAACCAGGAGTCCTACGCATGTAAAGCCAGAGCAATAGGGAGGGCTGAGTGTAACTAGGGAACTGATTTTTTTTTTATTTTTTTAAAAATTTATTTAATATATTTAGTTTTCAGCATTGATTTTCACAAAAGTTTGAATTACAAATGTTTCCCCCTTTCTACCCTCCCCCCATTCCAAGATGGCATATATTCTGGTTGCCCTGTTCCCCAGTCAGCCCTCCCATCTGTCACCCCACTCCCCTCTCATCCCCCTTTCCTTTCTTCTCTTGCAGGGCAAGATAAATTTCTATGCCCCATTGCCTGTGTATCTTATTTCCTAGTTGCATGAAAAAACTTTTGTTGTTGTTGTTGTTTTTGAATGTCGTTTTTAAAACTTTGAGTTCCAAATTCTCTCCCCTGTTCCCTCCCCACCCACCCTCCCTAAGAAGGCAAGCAATTCAACATAGGCCACATGCGTATCATTATGTAAAACCCTTCCACAATACTCATGGTGTGAAAGATTAACTATGTTTTGCTCCTTCCTAACCTATCCTCCTTTATTGAATTCTCTCCCTTGACCCTGTCCCTTTTCAAAAGTGTTTGTTTTTGGTTACCTCCTCCCCCTGTCTGCCCTCCCTTCTATCATCCCCCCTTTTTTATCTTCTTCCTCCTTCTTTCCTGTGGGGTAAGATACCCAATTGACTGTGTATGGTATTCCCTCCTCAGGTCAAATTCAATGAGAGCAAGATTTACTCATTCCTCCTTACCTGCCCCCTCTTCCCTTCCTACAGAACCACTTTTTCTTGCCACTTTTATGCGAGATAATTTACCCCATTCTATCTCTCCCTTTCTCCCTTTCTCAATATATTCCTCTCTTATCCCTTAAATTGATTTTATTTTTTTAGATATCATCCCTTCATATTCAACTCACCCTGTGCCTTTCGTGTGTGTGTATGTGTGTGTGTGTGTGTATATATATATATGTATATATATGTATACATATCTACATATATACATAGACACACACATATGTATATATATGTACAAACATATATATATATATGCATATTTGTTTCAGCTACTATGATATTGAGGTCTCATGAATCATACACATCATCTTTCTATGTAGAAATGTAAACAAAACAATTCAACTTTAGTAAGTCCCCTATGAATTCTCTTTCTTGTTTACCTTTTCATTCTTCTCTTGATTCTTGTGTTTGAAAGTCAAATTTTCTATTCAGCTCCGGGCTTTTCACTGAGAAAGCTTGAAAGTCCTCTATTTTATTGAAAGTCCATATTTTGCCTTGGAGCATGATACTCAGTTTTGCTGGGTAGGTGATTCTTGGTTTTAATCCTAGCTCCATTGACCTCTGGAATATCATATTCCAAGCCCTTCGGTCCCTTAATGTGGAAGCTGCCAGATCCTGTGTTATCCTGATTGTTTTTCCACAATATTCAGATTGTTTCTTTCTGGTTGCTTGCAGTATTTTCTCCTTGACCTAGGAGCTCTGGAATTTGGTGACAATGTTCCTAGGATTTTTCTTTTTGGGATCTATTTGAGGAGGCAATCTGTGGATTCTTTGAATTTCTATTTTACCCTGTGGCTCTAGAATATCAGGGCAATTCTCCTTGATAATTTCTTGTAAGATGATATGTAGGCTCTTTTTTTGATCATGGCTTTCAGGTAGTCCAATAATTTTTAAATTATCTTTCCTGGATCTATTTTCTAGGTCACTGGTTTTTCCAATGAGATATTTGACATTGTCTTCCATTTTTTCATTCCTTTGGTTCTGTTTTATTGTATCTTGATTTCTCATCAAGTCACTAGCTTCCACTTGCTCCAATATAATTTTTAAGGTAGTATTTTCTTCAGTGGTCTTTTGGACCTCCTTTTCCATTTGGGTAATTCTGCCTTTCAAGGCATTCTTCTCCTCATTGGCTTTTTGGAGCTCTTTTGCCATTTGAGTTAGTCTATTTTTTAAAGTGTTGTTTTCTTCAATATTTTTTTGGTTGGCCTTTAGCAAGTCATTGACTTGTTTTTCATGGTTTTCTTGCATCATTCTCATTTGCCTTCCCAATTTTTTCTCTACTTCTCTAACTTGGTTTTCCAACTCCTTTTTGAACTCTTCCATGGCCTGAGACCAATTCATGTTTTTGTTGGAGGCTCTTGGTGTAGGCTCTTGCACTTCGCTGACTTCTTCAGGCTGTATGTTTTGGTCCTCTTTGTCACCAAAGAAAGATTCCAAAGTCTGAGACTGAATCTGGGTGCGTTTTTGCTGCCTGGCCATGTTCCCAGCCAACTTACTTGACCCTTGAGTTTTTTGTCGGGGTATGACTGCTTGTAGAGCAAAGAGTACTTTGTTCCAAGCTTGAGGGGATGCGCTGTTGATTTCAGAACTATTTCTATATAGCCAGTTCTGCCACCCCCGCACTCCTCCTTCCTCAAGAACCACAAGCCTGGACCTGACGCAAATCTTCAGCAGGCTCTTCACTCCTGCTCTGATTTGCCACTTAATTCCTCCTACCACGTGGGCCTGGGGCTGGAAGTAACTGCAGCTGTAGGTCTGTATCTGCATCTCTCCCGCTGCCCCTGGGGCAGTGGCCAAACCGAGAACTCTGTCCCCCACAGCTTTTCCCACTAACCTTCTCTGTTGTCTTTGGTGTTTGTGGGTTGAGAAGTCTGGTAACTGCCACAGCTCACTGATTCATGGTGCTAGGGCCTGTTCTGCCTGGCTCCTGGTCTGGCTGGTCCTGCTGCCTCCCATGCTGAACTCTGCTCCCCTCCACTCCATGCGTGATAGACCTCATCCAGCGATCATCCAGGCTGTTCTGGGCTGGATCCCTGCTTCCCTCTGCTATTTTGTGGGTTCTGAAGTTCTAGAATTTGTTCAGAGCCATTTTTTATAGGTTTTTGGAGGGACGTGGTGGGGAGCTCACGCAAGTCCCTGCTTTCCAGCCGCCATCTTGGCTCCACCCCGGGAACTGATTTTTGCAGAACCATCACAGATTCCCTGCTCCTACCATGGTTAAAAGACCACTATGCCTAAGGCTCTAGTGGTATCCCTGATTGTACTCCTTCCCTCCTTTCCTACTTTTCCTAGACTGATCTTCCTAAAGCACCAGTCTGACCATGCCAGGCCCCTACTCATAAACTCCAATAGTTCTCTTTTACCTCCAAGAGCAAACATGAAATTCTACCTTAAAGCTCTTTAAGCCTAGGTTCTTCCTGTCTTTTCAGTCATTACATTCCCCCCCATGCACTCTGATACCCAGCTATACTAGTCTACTTGCCTTTCCTTACACACAGAACTCTGTTTCCCTGGTAGCACTAGCTGTCAAGCCATCACTAAACATTTATTAAGCACCTGAAGTGGGCCAGGCACTGTGCTAAGCACTGGGAATACAGGAAGAGGCAAAAGACAGGCACTTCCCTCAAAGAGCTCACAATCTAAGGAGGGAGACAACAAGCAAACAACTATGTACAAACAAGCTATATTCAAGATAAATAGGAAATAAGTAAGAGAAGAAAGGCACTAGAATTAAGATGGGTTAAGTAACACGTCTCTTATCATTTGATTTTCCTTACCAAAAATCTGCAGTGGTTCTTCAGTGTCTACAAGATAAATACTGGCATTCAAATATCTTTTCCCTACCTGTTTTGTAACTGTAATTGTATATTTCCACCTCTGTGGCTTTGTTCTTGTATTCCCTCTTGTCCTCACTTCAACATATTAGTGTACCTGTATCTGTCTCCAAAACATTTATTGAACATTAATATTCCTGCATATTTCAGGAATGCTTGCTATATTCAGAGCACTGTTCTAGGTGGTGGATGGGGTAAAAAATTTAGGCAACTAGGAGATGCAATGGATAGAGCATTTGGACTGAAGTCAGGAAGACCCGAGTTCAAATCCTACCTCAAATACTTTAACATTTGTTTGCCTCGATTTTCTCATCTGTAAAATGGGGATAATAATATCACCTACTTTCTAGGGTTGTTGTGAAGATCAAATGAAACAATAATTGTAAAGTGCTTAGTTAGCGCAGTGCTCGACACATAGTAAACACTATGTAAATGTTAGTTGTTGTTATCAAACTTCTCACTAATTTTGAAGAAAGAAGCATGATTTTCCTTTTTGAAAGCTGTATTTTCCTCCTCTGCTCTAGAGTTCATCTCTATCTCGCTACTAGACTTTTCCCTCCTTTCTCGAATAACTTTGTTTTTTACTTCTCTGTTGGCTGGCTCTCCTACCTTCAAACACACCCTGTCTCTGTATCTTTAAAAAAAAAAAAGTCGTAAATCCTTTCACTTGGCCCTGATGTCCTTTGTGGCTATCATCAGGCAATCTGACCACAGATATTTGAGTGCCTACTACATGTAAAATTCTATCCTGATCACTGTGTAGGAGATACAATCCATTGTAAGTAATCCTTAGCATTCTAATAATAACTATAACTATATAGCGTGTTATGGTTTACATTTTGCTCACATTTCTGTAAAATAATATAAACATGGTTAACCCCATTTTACATACAGGGAACTGGTTTGAGAGGAAGCATAGTGTTATAGAGAATATGCTGTACTTGGAGTCAAAAGACCTAGGTTCAGATCCTGATTCTAATACTGAATAGCTATAGGACTGAGCTCAAGTCACTTAGCCTTTCTGAGCTTTAGTTTCCTCACCTGTTAAATGAAATGATTGGACTAGATGGCCTGTGAGGTTCCTCTTAGTTCTAAATCTATGGTCTTTTGATTTAGAGAGGTGAAGGACCTTGCCTAGATAATAAATGTCAGAGCTGGAACCTTAGGGCCCCTGGCTACAAATAGTCCAGTCTAGTGCTATTGAGCTTAGCCTCTGGCTGAGGGAAGATTATAATCAAAGGAAGCCATTTTATCCACCTTTGCAATAGTTCCCACAACATAAATATAAAAGAATAATAATGGGATAGTAATTTGTCCCAGGATCATTTTTATCTGAACTCCATCCAAACAATTGAGTATAAGATATTTTAACAACAATATCTTACATATACGTGCACTTTTAAGTTTTACAAAGTATTTTACAATACTTTATCATATGTGAATTTCTTGACAACTCTGTAAGGTAGGAGCTCTGATTCCCATTTTACAGATGAGGAAACTGAGGTTCAGAGATATTGAGTGACTTGCTCAGAGCCACACAGCTATTACTTGTACGAGACAGATTTCAAATCTAGGTTTTCCTGACTCTGAAGTTCAGGGATTTGTCTGTGTATGTATGTATATGTATGTATGTATGTGTGTGTGTGTGTATGTATATATATATGTATATATACATATATATATGTAAATATGTGCACATATGAAAAATTAACCATATAAATCAGAGACGTGCCAAACAGTAAATACTGTTCAGAGAAGGATGAGAAAATTGGGAGATGGAGGTGGTTAAGGAAGATGTAGAGTGTAAGACTGGAATGGAGTCCTAAAACATTGGAAGAGGTGAAAGGCATTTATTTAAGTGAGGATGGCATGGCAAAGATACAGAAGTGTAACCATATAAGGCGTTTTCTAGAGATGTCACTCTCCTACTATTATTCTTTTATGTTTATTCTTTGTGAACTATTGCACAGGTAGATGAAATGACACTATTATTAATATTTCTTCCAACTATAGATTAAGTAAAATGGGAACAAATTGAATGTTTTGTAGTCAGGGGATCAGTAATTTTGAGTATTATGCATTTCCACATTGTTGGGGTAATTGATAGTCAATTAACTTTTATTAAGTAATGCCGGACATTGTGCTAAGTGCTGGAGATACAAAGAAAGGTAAAAGACAGAGCCTGCCCTCAAGGGATTTGCAGTATAATGTGAGAGACAATGTGCAAACAGTTCTGTGCAAATAAGCCATATATAGAATAAATTGGTGATAATCAACAGAGGGAAGGCATTAGAGTGGGATTGGGAAAGGAAAAACTTCCTGTGGCAGGTGGGATTTCAGCTGGGACTGGAAGGAAACCAGGGAATCCAGGAAGTGGATATGAAGGAGAGCATCCCAAGCATGGGGGATAGCCAATGAAAATACCCAGAGTCAAGAGATGAAGTGTCTTGGTTGTAGAATAGCAAGGAGGCCAGTGTCATTGGATTGTAGAATATTTGATAGGGTATAAAGTGTAAGAAGACTGGAAAGGTAGGAGGAAGCCAGGCTATGAAAGGCTTTGAATGCCAAACAGAAGGTTTATGTTTGATTCTGGAGTTAGGGAGCCATTAGAGTTTATGAGGAAGAGGGGTGACATGGTCAGACCTGCACTTTTGGAAAATCATTTTGACAGCTGAGTGGAGGATGGACTGCAATGACCAGAGACTTGTGACAGGTGCACCAACCAACAGCCCATTGCAATAGTCTAGGCATGGAGTGATATGGGTCTGCACAAGGGCATTGGCAACATTAGAAGAGAGAAGGGGGTATATGGAAGAGATGTTATGAAGGTAAAATTGACAGGCCTTGGCAACAGAATAAATATCAGGGGTGAAAGAGAGTGAGGATTTGAGGATAACCTTTAGGTTGTGAGCCTGGCTGACTGGGAGAATGGTGGTCCCCTTGACTGCAGTGTAGAAGTTTGGAATGGGATCATGCAATCCCCAGCTCTGGACACGTTGAGTTTAAGATGTTTGGATATAGGATATCCAATTTGAGGTTATTAGGTAGTTGTTTCTATGAGACCCCATGTGTTTGTTTTTGGTTTTGTTTTACTCTGTTTTGTTTTTGGCAGCTGCATGGCACAGTGGATAGAGTGGATAGCACTGGGTCTGGAGTAAGGAAGACCTGAGTTCAAATCCAGCTTCATACACTTAACTCGTTGTGAGGCCCCAGGGCAAGTCAGTCAACCTCTGGCTGCTTCAGTTTCCTCAACTGTAAAATGGGGATAATAAAATGGGTACCTATCTTTCAAGGTTGTGAAGAACAAATGAGATATTTATAAAGTGCTTAGCTCATAGTAGACACTTAAAATGCTTCTTCCTCCCCCAATCCACTTTTCAAATTGTGAACGTCAAATATGAATTCTTAAGGGCAAAACAAATCTAGCTGACTGTGAAATCATAGCCTTATAGCTTGATAAAGGAATCTTGACTCCCCCCCTTTTTATTTTTTAAAGATTTCAATTCTGGTAGGTTGGACAACAAATACAATACACTATTTATGTTGAGTGTATTACTGCAATAGAGCATTTCAGAAAACTTCAGTTCCAGAAACTAGGAACATTCTAGATACTGGGAGCATGATTATTTTCCATATAGTTACTTTAAAAACAAACCATCCAACCTCTGGCTGCTCTTTTAGCATGGAGACTTTGCTCTCCAATAAAATTGCGTGTTTCTTTTAGCAAAGCCTCTAATGTGTCAGAACATGGAAAAGTAATTTTTTGCTCCTTCTGTCCAGAAGTGAAATTGGCAGCCATTGAAAGATTGTGTTGTTTTGAAGAATCTCAGGAAAAAATTACTGTGATAAATTTGGTGCTTAGAACCAGCATTTCTCCATTTATGTATCTGGGCATAATCTCTTTGGCATGATCCAGGGCATAGTGTTCCATTTCATTTCATTCCTGCTGCCCAAGACTTTTTGCCACCTAAGTGGCCTTTATCTGCCCCCCTTGAATTTTCTGTCATAATAGTGTTCTTATCTGAAAATGAATTCGAAGAAACCTTTCTCTTAACTCCTCACTTCTGAGTTCAGGGACATGGTGTATAAATGGAGAATTAAAAGTGGGTAGACTAAGGAAGTAGAATTAGAGATTGAGATTCTGGGGAACTTTAGAGATGAACCCTTCTGAAGCATTTAAATATATACGTGTATATACATACACTCATATGTGTATATATATATATGTGTGTGTATATATATGTATATACACAACTGATCATGTTGTCCATCTCTGTCCTAAATACTTTATATAAATAACACTCAACATAAATAGTGTATTATATTTATTGTCCAACCTGCTGGAGTTGAAATCTTTAAAAAAAGCATCAAGATTCCTTTATCAAGGTGTAAGTTTATAGTTTATAGCCTATGCTGTTCTACCTGGGGCTGCAGTAGCCCAACAATATCAAGGCCTTCACTTCTGCATGGCATTCTAATTTCCTCATTTTGATGTATCGGCCTCTATCACTGGTATTGAATCACTCTGACTTGGATTTTCTGCCACTTCTTATCGCTGTCTGCTGTCTATTTGTTTGAGTAGCTACTCTGTCATCTCCACTGCCTGAAGCATGCAGCAGAATTCTCTGCTAGCCAGTCCAGCTGGACTTTTTAGTTGGTCTTTTGTTGTTCTGCACATCATGGCTGTTTCAGTTTCTAGCTTAAATGCTTGTCTTGACATTTCTTTTTGTGCCAGTGGTCTGGTACCACTTTGGTCCAGGTGAAGCCAATTCTTCATATATATGTTCCAAATATCTGAAGGTCCCCACATGCCTAATAAACTTAAAATCTTCTTTATACCATCATCTCATCCAAACACTGAAACTATGAAACTGTCTCCTACTTATGAAATGGGAACTATCTCAGATAATACCACCATAGAGATTCTAGTGGATTTCACTTTCCTTATTAGTCTAAATCCATTCTATTATACTTCTACTTATCATTCAACTAGTATTCATTAAGTGTTATGTGCCAGGCACTGTGCTAAGTTCTGGGATACAAAGAAAGGCAAAATACAGTCCTCACTCTCATTGAATTCCCAGTCTACTGGGGGAGACAAACATGGAAATAATTATGTACAAGCAAAATATGGACAAGAATCAATATAAGGCAGAGATAATAGAAAGAAGGCACTAGCATTGAGGGGGAATCAGGAAAGGCGTCTTTCAGAAGACTTGGAAGAAGCCAGGAGGCAGAGATGAGGAAGGAAAACGTTCAGGTATGCTGGACAGCCAATGAAAATGCTCTAGTTCAAGTATCAAGTCCCAAATGCAGAAGAAATAATATGACACTAGCTAGGATGTACAGTGTGTTCTGTTATGGACCTTTAAAAGCATAGTTTTGGTCATGGAAAAATTACAAGAACATTTATAATTGAAAAAGTTAAAAACAAGATTTTTGAATATTAAAAATGAAATGTGATGAACTCTAACAGTCTCCAAAATTACTGGTATATAAAGGAGAAAATGAAAATTTTTGTGAAGCATCTTACAAGATCGTGTTGTTGTATCCAATAGTTCTCAATTTTAACAATTATAGGTAATTCAGCAGATAGAATGCTGGATTTGGAGTCAGAAAGACCTAAGTTAAATCCATTTGGATGCACTTATTAGCTGTGCGACCTTGGGCAAGTCACTGTCTACTTCAGATTTCTCATCTGTAAAATGAAGATAATAGCACTACATGTCAGAGTTGATGTCAGTATAAATTAAGATATTATTTGTAAAATGCTTTGCAACCTTAAAGCACAATATAAGTGCTAGTTATTAAGAAAAGCAATAAGAACTCAATTATCCAGTTCCTTTTCTACTTCAATATTATGCCACTTTTGAATTTTAAGCAACCATGTCATAAGAAAATATAAACAATACAAAGATTATCCCACAGATCATCAATGATAAGGGATTTTAAGGTGCACCTGTTAATAATGGTGAATTCTTGTATTGGGTAGGAGATTGGATCAGCTCTGGATAACTCTGGCCAGTTCCTCAAGAGTTAACTAAGTGTAAATAGTCATTGTAGGTAGAGTCATGCTATAAGCAGACACAAGGGACAGTAGAAAACTAGAGAAGGGTATAGAGAAGATAATGAGCTTCAGGCCATTGGGCCCTCTGTCAAAGTAAAGGATGCTTTAAGATCAGGCAAGGAGTTGGAAGATAGTTAAAGTTCACCTCCACCAAAGGATAGGGAAGGCATAGAAACCAGAAGGTCAGATAAATTAACCTTTAGAATAGGATGGGAAGACTCGAAGGCACAAAACTGGTAAGGTAAAATCAGGACAGCTTAGACAGAAATGTCTACTGATATCAAAATAGGAATCAGCACAATATTAGTGAAGTCAAAATTGAGGTGAAAAAGAGCCAAAGTTAAATGAATCAGAGTACTAGCTATGGACTGATTATTAATATATGAGTACTGGGTTTCAGTGGTAGAAGAGGATGAGAAATTAATAAAATTGTTTCAACACAGGTAATTTTAAGTCTGAGACCTTTTAATACCACTTACAGCTAGCTGGATATGAAAGTTTCTTGACCCAAAATGCTTTATGTACTGTTACCCACTGGTGTGAGGGCAGAAGCTAGAGCTAAGAGTCCTCTGTGGCTAACTGAGAGCCTAGTCAATGAAGAAAGAAATCCACAGTGATAAAGTCTCTGTTCACGAAGCAAAAACTGGGCCAAAGGGTCAGGTATACAAGTCCTGACCTGTGATTTTGACAGTGTGGGAAACCATAGGGAAACTCTTTCTACTGAGACAGGTTGCAAATGGTTTTGTTAACCTATAGTCTGCACAGAGTTGCCTGGGATAGGGAATGAGAAGCTGTCATTTGCCCAGGAACACACAGCCAAGTGTCACAGGTAAGACCTCAATCCAGTGTGTCCTGACTCAACACTGGTTCTCTAGATTAGGGCCTCTTAAACTTTTTCCACTCAGCACCCCTTTTCCAATTTCAGCAGTTTTAGTTGGTGTTGTACAAAGTGCGCATGCTGTGTGTTCAGAACCAAGACTGCAGCAAAGCTGTGCAGTGCAACATGGGCAAGCACTGCTAGAAACACTTCAGATTCATTATGTGTTTGATTTCTAATTAATTTTTGGTTGTTTTGCTTTTAGAAACCTTTTTCTGTTGCCAAGTTTTTCTGGTATTGTGACCCACAGTTTAAGAAATGCTGCTAGATCTTTCACTATACCGCTTCTCCATTTGCCTAGGGAGTGAGTAAGCCAAATGAGCAAGGGCCCAAGGCAGGTTTCATATCTCATGATAAGAAGAATAGGTTAGCAATGAAGCATAGACACAATCCAAGAAGAAAGCATCAGACTCAGTCTGAGGTTAGGCAAGACTTCAAACAAATTGAGTGTCTAACACAATCTGACTTTAGTAACGTTTCTACCTAATTTATCAGTCAACAAGATGAACATACCTTGTTTGTTCTTCAGTTATGTTCCAGCTTCCAGCTTAAAAATGCCTTTCTATGTATTTCATGACATCTCTATGTCATGTGGCCCTCACAGTTAGCTTAGCTATCTGTATGTGAAATAACTTCATCTCCCATTAGCATCACCTGCCGTAGTCTGACCTAGAATTGTCTCATACCTTAGAGGAATGTCCACATGACAAGAGGACACTGTAGCATTGATTGGAAGGTGCTTCCGCTCTGAAACCCTTTTTTTCCTCACCATGTGGATTCCCTATTTCCTTGAGACCCTCTTTCTTCTCAGCAGCCTAAGGTTTACCCTGCTGGATTCTAGACTCTTCTCTCACAATGACTCTGAAAGCCTTCTCAACAAATGGCTCTCTCAGCTGCCATCTCCTATAGAATACACATTTGTTTTCTATGGGAGCCCCTTGCCTCAGGCACAAGTAGATGAGAATGTGCTCTGATTTCCTTTTGCTATCTTTTCCACATTTTCTATTCTACTCTGCAATGGAGAGCAAGTGATTTCCCCTTAATGGTGTCCCTCCCTTTCCCTAAAGTCTCTCATGCTGCTTAGCAGATAGATAAACCCTTCCTGCTACCTTCTTGCTGCCAGCAATTTACAATTAGAAACAGTCTGTGCACAGCATCAGGTAGTCTTTACAGTGGTGATAAGGGATTCTTCTGAAAATCTCCTTCAGAACTGCTTTGGTAACTGGCTTGCTGGTAACAAGATTTTTGCAGCCAGGCTTGTATTCCAGTGTATGTGTGTGGGTGGGTTTAATTTTTAAGCATCTCTATAGTGGTACCTACTCTCTGTGCCGCATGTGACTTTTCTGTCATTGGTTGAATTTGACTACCTTCTGGACTTGCTGACGAAGTACAGACGTGTGCTTGCCTAATGAATTGTTCTCCTGTACCAACTCTTCCCTCAGTATGCTCGGTGGGGTAAACTACCTTGTGGAGGAGATCCTTCGTCATGTGATTGTTCTGTTTCCTTAGAGACACCAGCAGTGTAGTGCATTAAGATGCCAGTTCCGTAGAGAAAGAAGAGACATTTGCTACAGAGCACCAAGGTTTGATGTCTTTTGCTTGCATTTATGTGTTGCTGCTCGGCTTATGGAGATTATTTATTCTTGGCAGGATGCCACAACCCCCTGTAACTTCTCTGGGAATTAATGTAAAAGAGGCAACCCATTTTATGTGTTCTTGTATGGTTGACATCCTGAGAGTATGTCTGTCCTCTATGGAGGTATATTTGTTTCTAGTATTGTAGGTAGATTACAGTAATAGCTCATGAAGGGGTATTGTTTGGGCTGTTTTCTTGACCTTTTAGCAGTAACTTGTTGAAGCATTTGAGTCACACTCTTTTCTCATCATCTTCCTAAAAATGCTATGAGCCAAGTCTATGTGGAGTAGCGACAACTTGTTCTCTAACTCCTTAATGGAGGATGAAAAGAAGGAAGAATGAAGGGGGATTAATAGAAAGCTTTTTAAGGAAAAAGTGGCTAGTTTCCTTTGGTCCAATTACCAATTTAGAGAACCTTTGGCCGGTTTTTCATTGCAGTGATTCTAAATTGGACACATGGCATCAAATAGTTCACTGGAATTCTTATGCTAATTCCTACCTTATTATGCAGCTTGCCCCTTCCCGGAACCAAATAGGAGAGAGCTGGGATTCATCCCTATCTCTGACTCAGAAACACTGCTTCATTGTAAAAGTACTATATTGGAATAGGTACATAGGAATGCATGTGTGTTAAACCTCAGTTCAGGAAGAATATATATCTATATATGTGTAAAATAATGTTGATATATTTGGAGCTGCCAGAGATGTGAAATCTAAAACAAGGGATGTATTAGCCCTGCTTGAATTTAAAAAAAATATTACAAGGCAGTTCATTTATATTTTTGAGTTGCTTTTCAGAATTTATTTTTTTTCCTTTTGGCTTCCTGTGATAAGAAAGAAAACAACCTTTCCCTGGAAGTCTGGGGTCCTATTTTGAACATATAATATTTAATCTGCAAAATCATTTGGCTATAAATTTTTTAAATCTTGTCATTTTTTAAAAGGCAGTTTCTTCTTTCATATGACAGAAAGTATTATAGAACCTGACTTAATGTTGAAGTGGTCATTTTATTTTATAGGGATAAATAAAGAGCAAAAAAATGACACTGTCAAGGAGGATAAAAAGGATCTACATTTGGCAGATCTGCTCTCTAGTGTCAAGGCATTGCTATAGAAGTCCAGATTTCTGGAATCCTTTCTCTGAACTCCAACAGAGAGCTCCAGCAGAGCTCCAGTGTAGCAGTATTAATGGACAAATCAAATTCCACATTTTCTCTGCAGCTTACTTGGATAGATAAGCTGGTTTTCTTTCCTGGTTATGGTGATTTTTCTAGTCCTATGTAAAGATCTATAGGTTGGTAAGTGAAAGATAAAGTAAATGACCATGAAAAGAATAAATACAACTTTGACCTACAAATATCTCAAATCTAGGATAATCACCTCTGGAGGGATCCAGACAAGATTGTATTCTAAAGATTGACTTTTAGATCACTTTCCTTTGAGAGCAAATCACCCCTAATTCAGGGTGAAAGGAAGGGGCACACGTTGACATAGTGTTTCCTTGTTGATGTCAGCAATTCAGTGCCTGTTTTTAGAATTGAGAAACTTTGAGTAATGGAGTTGTCAGCCAGGACTTTTTAATCATCCCTAAATCAGTGTGAGACTTGGATGGAGAATGAAAATATTCTCTTGGTAGAAATTTGGGAAGCTATGGAAATTAAGAAAGCTAACTCTCTGAATAAATATAAAAAGTAAATTAGGAATAGAGCTTTGTTAGAATAGAAATGGTTTCATTCTTGCATTTGTATATCTAGAACCTAGCTAGCCCCATGGCTAGAGCCCAGGAAGGTATTTAATAAATGTCTTTTGATTGATTCCAGTATCCTTTAGTTTGACTTCAGGTAAGGAATGTTATGTGCTCATGGCCTTTTTGATTAGTGTGTTGAAAGTGATGAACTAAGAACATCTGACTGTTTTTCTCTTTATTACATAGAAGAACATGAAATTAGTGAAAAGAAATTTAATCCCTTAAGATCTCCTTCATTGGAGTAGTAGTCTATCAGCAAAAGTTTAGAGCAATGGAGCAATGGACAAGAACTATTGTAGTTCACAAAATTCATATTAAATTCTATGGCAATGAACTGAAAGAATTACAACAATTATTATATGGGAATCTTGGTTATTTATTGTATCTTGAAACAATTGGTCAAGAGTTTTGAGACTCTTGTCTCGTAGGTTGTTGAGTTAAAATGGTACTTATGATAGGTTTTTTACATGTAAATAATGTAATAACATAGAGAAGTGGGTATATATAATTTCAGGTGAATTATGAGTAGTCATGTGAATTGATGAGATTGTAAATTAAATTAAAATACAGTTGTGGAAGAAGCAGAGAGCTTACTCAGATCTTACCCTATCTGCCACTTACATGCATTGTGACATTGGGCAAATAATTTAACCTAATTCTTTTTCTCATCTACAAAATGAAGATATCTTTTTTACTTAACTTAGAAGGATGGCATGCAGATCAGATGGAATAGTTTATTTGAAAGTGTTTTGAAAATATTAAAGTACTATATAAATGTAAAGTCATATAAGGTTTTGTGGAGGTAGTGTTAGATATATGATATAGTTGATTAAGACATATTTAGTTGGGTGGAATTGATGGCAATTTTCTATACTTGTCAAAAATTTAATGGAGAACATAGAACTTCAGGTACTACTTGAATGTAAGAAAGGAGAACTAATTTGTAGAGGGCATTATAGGTATAAAGTGTAGTAGAAAACTTTACTAAGAATACGATAAATGAAAGGAACAGAATAGATTTCTTAGAGAATAGTGGAGTAAGAGACAAAGGAAATTAATTATTTGGAGATATTTTAGTAAAGCTTTGAAACAAAAGTTATTTATCTTTTGCCTGGTTTGTATAACAATAGGAAAGATCTGTATAAATCATAAAAAGGCAGCTAGTGGGTCACATGAGCAACAAGATGGAAGACTAGATAATTTTTTCTGATCCCCACAAACTCTCAGATCTCTCCAAAACAGAAATTATGAGCCAAAGATGAAGCAACTTCAGCTGTCTCTGTAGGCTAGGACATCTGGAGTCCAAAACAAGATAAAACAAAAGAGCACACGAACTAACTGACCCTGAGCTCACTCAACACCCCTCTGTTCATTTACTCAGCAAATGTGGGGTAGACAACCACATAGCACTAGTGTGGCAAAGTTCTGAACTACTGGTAATGGGGAAAATAACCCTGTACGATCAGCAGTGCAAAGCTCTGAACTGTGTGCTGGGATGGAGAACCCCATAGCACCAGTGCAGCAGGTCTTTAAACTGCCAGTGCTGGGCCAGAGAACTGAGGAACAGAAGGAGCAGGACAGAATACTATGTGTGTGTGGGGGGGTGGGGGGCAGGGCTGAGGGTGCTGTAGAGCACTCCACTAAGCTTGAGGGGAAGAACACAGCATCCAGCTGGAGTTAGTTCTGACTATTCAGACATCACCTGGGGTGGAGACTTAGACTGGTGAACCATAAATTGCTCATTGTAGGAGGAGTCTGAGACAATTTGAGATCTAGCTCCCAATGAAACCATCTTCAGGGACAGAGTGAGAAAATGAATAAAGGAAAATCATGGGGGAGGAGAGACTGAAGTCACTAAAGAGATCAAGAAGAAGAAAACTCAAAGACCTTGAACATAAGGAAATAAATTAACAGAGAAAACACTAACAACAGAGGGAAATACGCTCTCTGGATGTAGTACATGAGTTCATACATTTATGAATAAATACTGTAAAACAAAGAAGATAATCCAACACTTGATGAGACAGCAGACTCTGGAATGTGAAGAGACTATGGAACCACAACACACCATTCCTGTGTGATTTCAAAGAGAAATAAGAATTATGAATGCAAAATTTATGGCCTCCACCACAAAAATAAGGGGCAGAATAGAAAACTTGGATTGACTATGGCAAGTCTCACCAAAATGAAATCACAAAAAACCCAGAGGAAATAAAAAGCATAATTCGAACATACTATGCACAGTTACATGCTAACAAAACTGAGAACACAAAAGTAGAGAAATACCTTCAAAAATATAAAATGCTCAAACTATAAGACAACCAGATAGAAATCTAAAACAACCCAGAAAAGGAAATAGGTCTAGCTATAAAGGAGTTATCAAAGGGGGAAAAAATTCCTGGTCCTAATAGATTCACAGGAAAATTTTATGACTTTTAAAGAATGGTACCAGTACTTCACAATTTTTTCTTAAAAACTAAGAAAGAAAGCACCCTTCCAGAATTCTTTTATGAGACAAGTATATTCCTAATGCCTAACCCAGGGAAAGATGAAACACAAAAAGAAAACTATAGGCCAATATCATTAGTGAACATTGACTTACAATTTTAAAGCAAAATCTTGTTAAACAGACTACCACATATTATCCAAGAAATAGTTAATTATGATTAAGAGGGACTTATACCATGGATGCAAGGATGGTTTGACATTAAGAAAACAATCAATATAAATAACTGTATTAAAAACTAAAACATCCCAAACCACATGGTCGTTTCAGTAGATTCAGAAAAGGCCTTTGACAAAGTATATCACTTTAATATGAAAAACCTTACAAAGTATAGGCATAGAGGGACCATTTTAAAGTATTATAAGAAACATCTGTCTAAAACCAAAAGCGAGCATCATATGTAGTGAAGACAAAGTAGAACCTTTCCCAATAAATACAAAAGTAAAACAAAAATGCCCACTCTCCTCACTATTATTTAATATCGTTCTAGAAATGCTAGCAAAAGCAATAAGACAAAAGGAAGAAATTAGGTTGTAAAGGTACTGATGATATGATGGTTTATTTTAAAAATCTTAGGGAATCAGCAAGGATACTTATTGTATTATTGAGACAATTGAGAGATTTAGTAAAACTGCTATATGTAAACAAACAGTTCTCTAAAGAAGAATTTAAAAGTATCTACATGAAAGAAGGCTCCAAATTATTAATAATAAGAGAAATGCAAATTAAAACAATTCTGGGGTTTTACCTCACGCACGGCAAGTTGGCAAAAATTACAGCATTTCTATATAATAATAACAACAAAACTCCAGAAGCCATAACAGGAAGGGAAATCCTTTTTCAAAAAATGGCAAAGTGCATAAAATATCTGGGGGTTGACCTGCCAAAGCACACAAAAGATTCATATAGATTCAATTACAAAGTGTTCCATAAAGACATATTCTAACTTTAATAGCTGGAGGAATATCCAGTGCTCATGGCTAGGCTTTGACAATATAATTAAAATGACAAACTGCCAAAGTTAATTTACTCTTTTAATGCTATACCAATTAAATTGCCAAGGGGATGCTTTTTTTCTTTGTAAATTTTGTTATTTTTTTAAACCTAAATACAAAACAAAAAAAGAAAACATTGCTATGTACACAGCTGAACATGAGAGGATTCAGTATAAAACAATACATTTCCATTCCAAGAAAACTTATATAATAAATACTACACATTGTTTTCAAAACTGCCCAGCTTTTCTTTGCTTCCTTGTGGGTTTTCTTTTGTCCTCTGCTGTGCACTTTTTACTTAATTTTTTTCCCCTCCCCTTACCCCCTCTCTGCCTCTACCCTAAAGAAGGCTATAATTAAGCTTGGATATATATAGATGGATAGACAGGTACGTATATGCACATATATGTATGTATATAGACATATACACTCATACATATATATGTAAGATTATACTATGCTTATTTCTACTTATCTGTTTCCCTGAAAGTGGATAGCATCTTCTGTCATAAGTCCAAGTCTTCCTGTGTTTTTCTAAATGAACCAGCTCATCATTTCCTACACTACAACAATATTCCAATCCAATCACATTCTATCTGAGAGATTGTCTATGAACGTTTCCCCCCCAATTTTCTGCATTCTTTCTATTCTTGGTTGCATGTTTTATTTATACAAGAAAATTTTAATTTAAAATAATTGAAATTATTCATCTTATACTTCAACAACGCTCTCCCTTATAAATATAGTTTAAGATCTCACA
Organism: Trichosurus vulpecula; assembly: GCF_011100635.1. Classification (NCBI taxonomy): domain Eukaryota; kingdom Metazoa; phylum Chordata; class Mammalia; order Diprotodontia; family Phalangeridae; genus Trichosurus; species Trichosurus vulpecula. The sequence goes on along the minus strand of NC_050575.1, from coordinate 208,871,504 downwards.
CTTCTGAATCTGCTTCCTTTACATCTTTTCCCCCTGGTTTCTTTGAAGTCCTCAACCTTTTGTTCTTTCATATGAACTTTGTTATTATTCTTTCTAACTTTATAGTAAATAATTTTTAGTAATTTAGTTGAGATGTCATTGAATATATAGATTAATTAGGTAAAATTATCATTCAAGAGGATACTTTATAGAACCTGATAAAATAGTAACAAAATTCATTTGGAAAACAAAAAATCTAGAATATCAAGGGAATTAATGAATAGAAGTAGACACAGAGAGGAAATAGCACTTCCAAACCCAAACTATATGATAAAGCAGCAGTCATCAAAACCATCTAGTATTGGTTAAAAAAATAGAAAGGTCAGTGGAAGAGACTAGATAGGGAAGAATCCTAAACAATGGAGCTCAGTATTCCAATGTTTGATAAAGTGGGAAACATAAATTAACGGAAAAAATTCCTTGTGTTTGATAAAAACTATTAGGAAAACTAGAAAAGCAGTTTGGCTGGAATTAAGCTTAGAACAACACCTTACACCATATTCCCCAATACATTTCAAATGGGTATGCAACCTTAATTTTAAAGATAAGACTATAAAAAAATTGAAGAGAAGCAAATCATATACCTCTCTCAGCTATTGGTAGAAGCTGTATTCTTAACCAAATGAGATAAAGGCAATTACAAAAGATGAAATAGATACCTTTGATTACATGAAACTGATAAGCTTTTGCACTGATGAAATTTTTTTAAATTTATTTTTTCTAATTATAAGCAAAAACAGTTTTTAACATTTTGAAAAAAAAATTAAGCACCAAATTCTCTTCCTTCTTCCCTCCCTTCCTTCTCTCTCCTTGAAAAGGCAATCAATTTGATACAGATTATACATGTTCAGTGATGCAAAGCATATTTCCATATTGGTTATGTTATGAAAGAAAACAGATAAAAGGAAACAAAACAAGAAAAAGTAATCTAAAAAACCTATGCTTTTATCTGCATTTGGACTCATCAGTTCTTTCTCTGTAGGTGGATAACATTTCTCATCATAAATCCTTCAGGAATGCCTTGGATTATGTATTGCTGAGACTAGCTAAGTCATTCACAGTTGATCCTGGTATAATATTGCCCTTATTGTGTACCTTGTTCTCCCGGTTCTACTCACTTCACTCTGCATCAGTTCATAGAAGTCTTTTCAGATTTTTTGAAAGCAACTTGCACATCATTTCTGATAATAGTATTCCATCACAATCATATACCACAACTTGTTCAGTCATTCCCCAGTTAATAGGCATCTCCTTAATTTCCATTTCATTACCACTAAAGAAGAGCCCCTATAAATATTTTTGTACTTCTAGGTCCTTTTCCTTCTTTAAAAAAATCTCTTTGGGATTGTGAGGCCACTCAGTAAGTGAAAGATCTTTCCTGCCCATTCAATAGGCCTGAGGTGGGGCCAACAAAGGGAGACTTGATTAGAGGCAGGCCCACACCTTTGTGATGCCAATCAGTGATTAAAGACCTTTCTCACCCACTCAATAGACCTGAGGTAGGGCCAATTAAGGGAAGATTGATTAGAGGTTTGTTTGTAGGCATGCCTATTCCCTTTACTTACTAGGAACTAATCCTTAGGCCCACACCCTTTTGCTGATTGGATGTGAAGCCCTTGGGCCCTAAAAAGAGTATATACACCCAGAAAGTAACCATTGAGAACTGAGTGCAGCAGAATTGAGAGCAGCAGAACTGAGAATTCAGAAGTCAGAAGAGAAGCCAGAATTCAGAATTTAGCCTAAGGAGAAGAAGTAAGAACTCAGAGTTGACAGAGCTGCAGAAGAGAATGCTGAGAGTGGAAACCAGGGAGCTTCAGAGCCCTGAGAACTGAGGGGGGAGAGAACACAGGCAAGCAGACAGTTAGAATTCGTGAGTGATTGTTAATGCGAAGGCCCTAGAAGGGGGAAAGGTTACAGGATGACTTGGTTCCTTGCTATCATACTGTGTTAAAATTTCCTTGTTGCTACATTGAGGTGGGCTTACTGGTTTTGGAATATAATTACTGCTATGTTGGATTGGAGTTGTTGGTCTTGGGATTGGATCCTCTGGTGTCTAAATAAATGTTATACTTCCTCTGCTTTCTACCTAGAGAGTTTTTCATACTTTGTGATTCCAAAGCATTCAGGCATGTTCATGGTCATCCTTGAGTTCATGAATCTTGCCTTACTGATACAGGGATACAGACCTAGTAGTGGTATTGCTGGGTCAAAGAATATCCACAATTTCATAGCCCTTTGGACATAGTTCCAAATTATTATCCAGACTGGGTGGATCAGTTCACAACTCCACTGACAGTGCTTTAGTGTCCTAATTTTCCCACATCTCCTCCAACATTTGTCATTTTTTCTGTCATATTTGCCAATCTGATAGGTGTGAGATGGTACTTTCAAGTTGTTCCAATTTGTGTTTTCTTTATTAAGAGTGATTTAGAGCATTTTTTCACATGACTGTAGAAAGCTTTGATTTCTTCTTCTGAAAACTGCCTGTTCATATCCTTTGACCATTTATCAATTGGGGAATGACTTGCATTCTTTTAAACTTGATTTAGTTCTCTATGTATTTGAGAAATTTGGCCTTTATCAGAGAAACCTGTAAAAAAATTTTCATAGACTAACATCTTATACTATATATTAAGGTAAAGTCAAAATGGGTACATGATTTAGGGTGATACTATCAACAAATTAGGAGAGCAAGAAATGGTTTACTTGTCAGATCTATGGAGAAGGGAAGAATTTATGGCCAAGCAAGAGATGAAGAGCATTTTGAGAATGGATAATTTTATTTATATTAAATGAAAAAAGGATTGCACAAACAAAACCAATGCAACCAAGATTAGAAGAAAAGCAAAAAGCTGGAGGGAAAATTTACAGCAACTGTCTCTGATAAAGACCTCATTTCTAAAATATATAGAGAACTGAGTCAAATTTATAAGAATGTACATCATTGCCCAATTGATAAGTGGTTAAATGATATGAACAGGTAGGCAATTTTCAGGCAAAGAAATCAAAACTATCTATAGTCATATGAAAAATTTCTCTAAATCAGAAGTTCCCCACCTTATTTGGCCTATTTAATCCTTTAAAAAATTACTCTGCCCCCCTGGGGTTAGATTAGGTTTGCCCCCTAATTGTACCTGAGACTACTACCACCCCCCATTATTCCAGTGCCCCCCAGGAAGTGGTATTGCCCACTTGGGGAACCTGTGCAGTCCAAAAACATTATTGATTAGAGAAATGCAAATTAAAACAACTCCATCTCATACTTATCAGATTGGCTAATATGACAGAAAAGGAAAATGATAAATGTTGGATTAGATGTAGGAAAACTGAGGCACTAATGCACTGTTGGTAGAGTTGTGAACTGATCCAACCTTTCTGGAGAATAATTTCAAATTATGACAAAGGGTTATAAAAATTGTGCATATCCTGTGATCCATCAATAGGTCTGTATCTCAAAGAAATTTTTTAAAAAAGGAGTGGTGGAAAGGACCTATTGTACAAAAGTATTTATAGCTGCACTTTTTGTGGTAGCAAAGAATTGGAAATTGAGGGGATATCTGTCAAGTGGAGGATGTCTGAACAAGTCGTGGTATATGATTGTAATGGAATACTATTGGGCTTTAAGGAATGACAAGCAGGATGATTTCAGAAAGACTTGCGTGAACTGTTGAAGTGACGTGAGTAGAATCAGGAAAACATTGTGTGCATTAACAGTGAGTTATATATATAATGATCAACTGTGAATGACTTAGTTCTTCTCAGCAATACAATGATCCAAGACAATTCCAAAGGACTTATGATGAAAAATGCTATCCGCATTCAGAGAAAGAACTGATGGAGCCTGATTTTTTTTTGCTACATTTTACTTTCTTTATTTTTTGTTATTTTGGTCTCTGTTTTCCGTTACAACATGACTAATATGGAAGTATATTTTACATGATTGCACATATATACTATATCAAAATGTTTACTGTTAGGGAGTAGAAGAGGAGGGAGGGAGAGAATTTAGAGCTCAGAATTTTAAAAAATGAGTGTTAAAATTATCTTTGCATGTAATTGGAAAAATATTATTAAAAACAAACTATAGCTATCAAAAATAACTAAAAATAAAAAATTTCACAGTTATGATTACTGTGTATTTCCCATTTCCATAGTTTTCCCTTGTTTATCCTTATTTCTCTGTTCTTTAACCTGTCTGTCCTTCCTTCCTTCCTTCTCTCACTCCTTTTCTTCCTCTTTTCTTTCCCTCCCTCCTCTCTCTGTCCACATAGGGTATCATATTTTTACCTGTGGGTACTCTGCCCAAGGGAATGTAAATTTTGATTACTGGAACCTTCCAAGATATCTTGAAGTTTAAGGGCTAGATTTCTTTCCTGAGGAACATACCTTAAACCCAAATCACTCTGGCCCTCATTGATTGGCCAACAATAGATCCCAGCTGAAGCCTCAGTTGGTCATTATTTGGACCCTGATGACCAGAAACCTTAATGGTTTTCCCCTTCCAAACTGATTTTTTAACTAGGTAAAAGAGGCCATTCTTTGCCTTAATTACTGAATGGGCATTGCCTCAGATAAACTGAGACCTGGGAAAGACCTTACCTTAAAAAGGCCAAAGTCTCCCACTGCATTGGGAACCATCACCAGTTCTGATCTATATCTTGCCATTGGATCTAGATGGCTCCAGAGAAGAGAGTGAGGCTGGTGCCTTTGCACAGCCCTGCCTCTCTTAAATCCAATTCATTTGTAAGTCATGACATCTCCTTCCTGATGTCATGATCCTCTTTGAGAACAAAAGACAAACAACAACACCTGTCCCTCCTCAAAATTGTTTTGTTTATGACCACCACTCCCCCCAATCTGCCCTCCCTTCTATCATCTCCCCATTCTCTTGTTACCTTGCCCCCCCATTTCCCTGTAACATAAGATAGATTTCTATATCCAACTGAGTGTGTATATTATTCTCTCTGTTCCATCTTTGAGTCAGTTTAAGTGAGAGTATGATTCAAGTGTTATCTGCCACCTCCCCTATCTTCTTTCCACCGTAAAAAAATCTTTAGCACCTCTGTTATGTGAGATAATTTACCCCATTCTACCTCTCCCTCCCCCTGTCTCCCAGTGCAACCCTCTTTCTCATCCCTTCATTTTATTTTTTTTTTTGGATATCATAACTGCCCTAACAATGATAAAATTCTTAGGAGTTATAAGTATCATCTTCCCATGTAGGAACATAAACAGTTTAATCTTATTGACTCCCTTATGATTTTTCTTGCCTGTTTATCTTTTAATGCTTCTCTTGAGCCTTGTACTGGAAAGCCAGACTTTCTATTCTGCTGGTCTTTTTATCAGGAATGCATGAAAGTCCTCTATTTCATTAACTATCCATTTTCCCCCTAAAGTATTATATTGTTTTGCTGGGTAGGTGATCCTTGGTTGTAATCCTAGCTCTTCTGACCTCCAGAATTTTACATTCCAAGCCTTCTGATCTTTAATATGAAAGCTGCTAAATCTTGTAGTATCCTGACTGTGGCTCCATGACATTTGAATTGTTTCTTTCTAGCTGCTTCCAATATTTTCTCTTTGACTTCAGAGTTCTGAGATCTGATTATAATATTCCTGGGAGCTTTTATTTTGAGATCTCTTTTAGGAGATGATAGTTGGAGTCTTTCAATTTCTATTTTACTGTCTAGGATATCAGGGCAGTTTTCCTTGATAATTTCTTGAAAGATGCTGTCTAGGCTCTTTTTTTGATCATAGCTTTCAGGCAATGGTGGTCCTGTGCCAGCGCCTCTCACATCACACAATCATTTCCAAAGTTCTTAAGAGAGACCTTGGGAGTGACCTTATATTGCTTTTTCTGACCACCACATGAGCACTTTTACTGTGTGAGTTCTCCATAAAACAGTGCTTTGTTACTTGCCTGTCACCACAGGACTTTGAGATAGGTAAAAATGGTAAAATGGTATGGGTGATGTCTTTTAATGCATACATAAATTGGATTTAAGTGAGGCAGAGTTGCACCAAGTCTTCAGCCTCACTCTCTCTTCCATAGTCATCACAGTCCAATGGCAGAACAGTGTCAAGATGACTGGTGATGGCTTGAGATGCAGTGGATGGATGACTTTGATGTTTTTGATATCTAACCAATCTCTAAGCACTCCACAGTGCCTGCTTCAACTGCCGTCATGGCCATTGGAACAAATTGTTCTTATCTACCCATTCCACCAGGGGAAGTCTTCGCATGCTTGGGGTAGACACTCCCCCTAACTCACCAACAGGTTTGGGATTCCTCAGTTACCCTCAATCTGGTTAGCCTGTCTGCTGAAATGGTTTGCTGGGGTGTGGCTGCTGTGCATGTTACATCTTCTTAGAGCCACGGATGAGTTAGGTCAATTAGATGGACAGTGAAGATGGAAAGCAGCCCTGCAAAGAGTTCAGTAGCCTTCACAACAGAGGTACTAGTCTTCCCTGAACACATCCTATACCCCAACCTGATAAGGGCTGGAAATGTAGATTTGAGAGTCTTCTTCCTAACAATTAGAATTATCCCAAAGTGGAATGGACTCCCTTAGCGATACATAGTGGAGGTGAGTGGGAATATATGTGTGTGTGCGTGTGTGTGTGTGTGTATGTGTGTGTGTGTACAGAAAACTAGCAGGAGGCACATGAGTAGGGAAAACCATATGGTCAGGACAACTCATACCTCTGGATACAACTTTAGAAACATTCTGTACCATACCTACCTACTAGGCAAAATCACATCTTTTCTCCCTATTTCCCTTTGGTCTTCATAGCTCTCTTTCTGAGTAGATCATCTTTGCTAATCTCAGGCTGCTGAATCAGTGATAGATTCTTTTAGTGCATAGCTCTTCTTGGTAGGGTGCTGGAAAAAGTGTTACACTCTTTCAATGCAAGCCATTACTTAATCTTAAGAATTGCCAAATTCCTCAGATCTCCTCCAGGGCTCTGAGGAGTTTCTTTCTGTCAAGCTGTAGATAGTGATAGGGTCACATACCCTCTTCAAATAGGGGATTGTTTTATCTAGTCAACTGTTAGCAAAGCCACATCTCTTTTCATAACAAAATAGATGCAAAGCAAATCTTTCCCCCTCTGCTTCTCTCACAAACCAGAGATGTCGGTAAAAGACAGCACAAATAAACCCCTTTTCTAGACATAGGAGGCACTAGAGGACATTGTTACTTTTTCCCAGGCAGTCAGTTCTCAGCAAAGCAATACCTTTTTTCCACTCAGCACATCTTCCAGCTCTCTCTTTGCTAAGCAGCTTCTTACCTCTTTTCTCATTTTCTATACCTTTTGTCTCTCACTATTTCTGTGCTCAGTTTTCTCTTTTTTCTACCTTTATCTCTTCATCTCCTATCCTTCCTATTCAGTGGCTTCTAATGCCTCAAAAGCAGTCACCCATCTTTAACATGATGTAAAACTAAAAAAATTTCAGTCATTACATAATCTTCCCATATTTGATTTATAATTTATCAGCCATTTTTTTCAAAACTGAAAACATTTACATGCTACTTGAGCTGATGGACTGCAATGCCTTGTAGACATTGTTGGCTCAGTCAGTGTTCTACCATCAAACAGAACCTCTCAGTACATTTATCTGAGAGGCAGTTTTCTCTCTAGTCTTCACAATAATCTATGCTTACTACCAATGCCTTGCCATCAGAAGGCCGAGTACTGTTGTACCCCTGCCAGCTGATGTAAACTGTGGCACCAGGTACAAGAGGCTGGAGTACTGCTTTGGGCCTGAGGGCAAACTCCACTGGAAACAAAGAAGGGGTTAACCTTAAAAGCCAAGTGTCTCCAAATTGTAGCAGCCTTGAGAGTAGTGTATGAACTGGGTATCAGATAGATATATCCATAATGTTGTTTTTCAGCTTCTGGAGGGGGGAGCAAGAATTAGCTCATGGCTTGTTTCTTTACTCATTTCTTCATGTCATTTGTGAATGAAATGAGTTTTAGGACTTGTTCCTTGTGTCATTTTATATGAAGGGAGAAAGCTTTCTCCTTGTCTAAAGTCTTTTCAAATTGCAGTTCATCCTTCACTCAGTCCCAAAGTCCTAAAAGCTTATATCTGACTATGCTTCTCCCCCACTCAGTAAACTACAGTGGCTCCCTATTACCTCCAGGATCAATTACAAAATCTGATGTTTGTTTTTTAAAGTCCTTTATAACCTGACCCTTTCTTATCTTTCTAGGCTTCTTATACGTTACTCCCACACATTCTGACATCCATATATACTAGCCTTCTTTCTGTTTCTTGCACATAAAACTCCATTTCCCAATACCCTGTCTTTTTATTGCATGTCCCTCATTCCTGAAATGCTCTCTCTCACCTCAACCTCATGGTTTCCTTTGAGACTCACCTCAAATGAAAGAAATTCAAGGTATCAACAGCCATAGAAAAAAATGTTCTCTATCAATAATAATTAGAGAAATACAATTTTAAAAAGCTCTGAAAAAACCTCATTCCCACCAGATTTGACAAAAAAAGAAACAAAAATGATAAATGCTGAAGGGGATGTAAGAAGACAGGTATATTAATATACCGTTGGTGGAGCTGTGAATTCATCCAGTCATTCTAGGAAGCAGTTTGGAGCTATGGCTTGAAAGCTATTAAATGGCGCATACCCTTTGACCCAGTGAAATCTTCGCTGCCTCCCCTATTACCATAGAATGTCATACCATCTTTGCAGTCCCTTGGGCTTGCAACCTAGGAGTCATTCTGTACTTCTTACTATCTCTAACCCCCCATATCTAATCTGTTGCCACGACTTGTTGATTTCACCTTTGCAACATCTCTCAAATGTTCTCTCTTCTGACTCTGCCACTAATCAGGTGCAGGCCCCCATCACCTCACTCCTGTACTGTTGTAAAAGCTTGCTGGTGGGTCTGTCTTCCTGTCGCAAGTCTCTCTCTGTTCCAGACCATCCTCCATTCAGCCACTGAGGTCATTTCCATAAAGCTCAAGTCAACATGTTACACACTCCAACCCAGCCCACTCAAACTCCAATGGCTCCCTATTGCCTCCAGGATCAAAACCAAAATGTTCTGTTTGGCATTCAAAGCTCTTCATAACCTAGCCCCTTCCTGTCTTTCCAGTCTTCTTACACCTTACTTCCCAACACATACTCTCCAATCCAGTTACACTGGCCACTTGGCTGTTCCATCAACAAGACACTGTATCTCTTGGTTCTGTGCATTTTCCCTAGGTGTCTCCCACATCAGGACTACTCTCACCTCTGCTTTGACTACTGACCTTCTTTTAATTCCCAACTAAAATCTCTTCTACTGGAAGCCTTCTCCATCTCCTCTTAATTCTGGTGCCTTCTGCTAATTACTTCCTATTTATCCTGCATATAGCTTGCTTTGAATATACTTGTTTCCATGTTGTTTCTGTTAGATTGTAAGCTCCTTGAGGGTGGGAACTGTCTTTTGCCTCTTTTATCCCCAGTGCACAGTGCCTGGCACATAGTAGTCATTTAATAAGTATATAGTGATTGATGTTGGTAGATACTGTTACGTTGAATAAAACATAGATTATTTTAGTAGAATTGCTGAGTACATGGTAGTTTTTAATAATCATATATTTCCTTTACTGTTTAATAACTACTGTCATGTAGGAATCTAGAAAAAAATTTATGTTAAAAAATATCTTCATACTAAAATAACAGCAAGAATTGCTGATCTGGGGTATCATCTTTGGATTTAATGTTTCTTTACAGTTGTAATATCAATTGATTTATTAATGTTATCAATTTTTATAGAATGAAAAGTAAAAAAATTGTGATTATAAATCTATGTGGGGCAATGAATGCAAATGTAGACCTACCATCTGGTGTTTTAGTATGAGCCAGCCTTGCTTGGCTGTGGCATGTGCAGCACACTGTCCCCACATGGTGGTCAAATGTAGGTGCGTGTCTAGGACCTTAGTTTTAAAACTGCAGAAACAACATTCAGAGACATCTTTGTGATAAGATGTTTAAAGTTATTTGCATAATTGTTGCAAAAAAGGTCATGGGGCCCCTGAAAGAGGATATGGCTTACATTTAACTTGCTTATGCTTAAAATTTTGCTGTGCCATATCTGTTTGGGTTCCAAAGGCTTCTCACATGTGACAGAGGGTCAGCTCTTTTGTCTTTGTTGCTTTCTTTCATATGTTTGTCAAGTTGTATAATAAGTGATTAATAGAGACTAAATATCTTTTCTTCCAGCCCTCCTCGCCCCCTGACCAACATGAATGATACAGTGGTTAGTCATATGTCCTCTGGAGTTCCTACTCCCACCAAAAGGTATGTGTATTGTTACTTAGTTCCTTGCTCTCAGGGACTGTATTAATGATATGAAAACAGCAACAACAAAACTGACACAAACTGGCATTTTCTGGTTGGCAAAGAGCTTTATCTCTCATTTAAGTCTTATAGCAATCTTGTGAGGTAGTTACTATATGTGTGATTATCCCCATTCCTCACTTGAAGAAGCTGAAGATCAGAGAAATCAAGTGATTTGCCCATGGTCATACCAGCTAGAAAGCATCAATGGTGTCTACCCAGTATGCCACGCTTCTTTTCTACTGCTGATCACCTCCCCAGAGAGGAGGCCTTGCTCTTGTCTTCTTGTGCCTTTTACATGGCTGACTCCTCTGTGGTATGGAAAACTTCCTGATTTAGGGGGTTCAAGTCCTAATACTTACCAGCAATGTTACTCTAGTCAAGTCACTAAACTTTTGAGCCTTAGTTTCCTTATCTTGATAACCACATTGGGCCCACAGTGCAATTTATGCAGCCCACCTACAAGCATAGAAATTTACATAAATGCTTTAGTAAAGCCCAGCTAGAACTACTGCAGAGCTCTCACTAAAATGGCAAATCAAAATGTATTGTCTATTGTTTCAATAAAAACCTAAGGTTGGACAACCCTGTGATAAAACTTAAATTATTTGCCTCACAGAACAGTAAAGTCCACAAGAATTTGTTAAGTATTTACTGGGTACCTGGCACCATGCTAAACACTGGATGAAAAAAGCGCTTTGTAAAACCTAATATGCCATATAAATGAGTTATTATTTTTACCTTTTATTAATTCCTATGAAGCTGATGTTTATTTTTTTTCTTTTCTTGCTTACTCATAAACACCAGAAACATAGTGGTAGAATTAGTTTAGTTTTGACTGGTGTTTATGGTGGAAGACAGTGTAGCTTAGTGGATAGTATGCTGGAGTTGGAACCAGGAAGACTTATGCCACTTGTGTATGAGTAACTTAACTCCTCTTCAGCTCAGCTTCCTCATGAACATAATAATGGAATCTACCCTAAAAGGTTGTTTTGAATATCAAAGAAGTTAATATGTGAAGCACTTTGTAAACCTGAGGACACTATTTAAATACTAGCTATTTTTACCAGGGCAGATCAAGTTTACTAGGGACTTTTTCCCCCCAAAAGTACTTTCATGCAGTTGTATTTTAATTCAACATTTCATTTCATTGCCAGTGTGGCAAATAGATTCAAGTGTATATTATTGCTTCCCTGAGCTTATGTTTACGTATACCTTCATTTTGGTGTAATGGCTGATAAGACCCAGTTAGTCTCAGCTAAGAGGTACAGCAAGTATAGAATTTTAGTTCTTTGACTCCCAGAAGATCCATTTTGGTTCCTGAAATGTGTTTCTTGAGTTAATCATCTGAACTTCCTCTTGATCGTTCATGTAGAAAGGTGACAGCATGCTGTCATAGAACATTACTCAAGTTTCCTGAGTTCTGCTCCAGACGACTTGTTAGACTTTTGGCAAGTTTGTTTACTCATTTTAGCTTCAATTTGCTGCTCTGTAAATCATGAGGATTCAACTAAAAACCATTTCTACTATGCCTTCTAGCTCTAATAACCTATGATTCTAAAGTGCACATACATCTTTATTCAAGTGCTCACATCCATCTCTGAGAGGACTATGGGAGTTTCCATTAGGAACTGTCAAGGCATTGAGAACAGTGCTTCTTGTTCATTTATCTCAAGTTTCAGCTCCTCCATCAAAACTTGAGAGGGCAATATAAAATGACTCCCTTCCTATTTGATTCACCTTTGTCTTATACCATAGCAAAGCAGAAGTTCCCTGAGGGTGTAGATATAGTAACTGAAGAATTCTTTCTTGCAATTATCACTTGAGTAGGAAAAAAAATTAGGAAAAACTTACAACCCATTCCCCAAATTTCCCTTTCAGAAAATCACTTTCAACTATCTCAGGTTTCTAAAGTCACTTAGAATATCCTTACATATTATTATATTGGTCTTAATCTATAGCTATCTTTGTGAAGTTTTCACTGGCCATATCCCCTAGAGAGAAAGAGTATGACATAGCACTGGATGTTCTAGAATTACTGAATTAGAAATATGCAGGTGACATAGGGTCCACTTGAAGACACAAAGCCCTGCAAATTTGTTTTACCTGAATGTGAGTAACTGACTATAGGACATGAGTACCTTTTAGTGACTTAGGAAGATGGATTTGGTTTCTTTTTAGTCTAATTATTCATAACCCTTGGGCTTCTAGCAGGTGACCAGTTCAATGTCCACAAACTCTACAGAGTTCAAGTCCCTCTAGGAAGATCTCTAGAAAGTCACTGAACCTCTCTGATCCCGAGTTTCTTCTTCTGAAAAGTGATGTTGGGGTTTGATCAGAAGAGCTCCAAGGTCTCTTCTCACTCCAAATTCTGTTGTCCTACAATGGCAAAATAAGAGAAACCCTCTTGTTCATATGCTGAAAATCCTCATATGCATTCAGACCTTGGATTTAGAGAGTTCAAAATAGCTAAATCTCTCCTAACTCCCTAGATACACCAGAGAAATTCTTCTGTCCCTACTGCTTAGTTTTGTGTGTCTCTGTGTGTGTGTGTCTGTGTGAAAAACACATGTAGTGTTTTACCTTAAAGGGCAGTTTCAGGTGGAAAAAAAAAACAAACAAAAATACAATAGAGAAACTTTGCCATTATAGTTCCAAGGGGCAAAAGTAAGTCACCAGAAAGTTAGTACATAGATTGTACAATGAAGAAGTCTGCCGTGAGAACCATTTTTCTTTGTGTGCGTGTCATTTAAGTTTTTGTTCTTAATATCATTGCTTCATACCAGAGGCAGCTGAATGCCTGTTATTCTCCCTCTGGCCGCAGCCTACCTATCCAGGCTTGCTGCCTCTCTGCCTGTGCATGGGCTATCTTCCATGTCTGAAACACTCCATCCTCTCTTCTGCCTCTTAGAATACTTAGCTTCCTTCAAGACTCTTAATATGGAAGTCCCCCAAGAGCTGTGTTTTTGTTTTGTCTTTGTAACTCCTGCACCTAGCACAGTGTCTTGCATGTAACAGGTGCTTAATAAATGCTTATTGGATAGGACTACTGACGGAGGACTATAAAACATGCTGCATTTGTTACTGTAGCAACATGGATGCTAGAGAAAGTGACCACTTCTTGCTATTGCTGTTGTTAAAAAGGCATTAACTTGTGGGGAAGGCAAGAAATGATTGAATAGCGTCAGTGGTCATGGCATAAAAGTCATCTGGAAGCCTGGCTTCTAATATTCTTTTTTTATATATACATTTTATTTTATTTTCCTTTCCTCATTATTTATTTATTTAATATTTTTACTTTTCAACATTAATTTTCACAAGAGTTTAAATTACAAATTTTCTCCCCATTTCTACCCTCCCCCCACTCTAAGACCCCCTCTAAGACGGTATATATTCTGATTGCCCCGTTGCCCAGTCAGCCCTCCCTTCTGTCACCCCACTCCCACTCATCCTCTTTTCCCTTACTTTCTTGTAGGGAAAGATAGATTTCTATGCCCCATTGCCTGTATATCTTATTTCCTAGTTGCATGCAAAAAAATTTTTTTTGAGCATTAGCTTTTAAAACTTTGAGTTCCAAATTCTCTCCCTCTTCCCTCCTAACCCCCCCCCCCCCAGAAGGCAAGCAATTCAACATAGGCCACATGTGTATCATTATGCAAAACCCTTCCACAATACTCATGTTGTGAAAGACTAACTATATTTCACTCCTTCCTATCCTGTCCCCCTTTATTCAATTTTTTCCTTGACCCTGTCCTTTTTTGAAAGTGTTTGCTTTTGATTACCTCCTCCCCTTATCTGCCCTCCATTCTGTCATCCCCCCTTTTTTACCTCCTTCCTTCTTCTTTCCTGTGGGGTAAGATCCCCAGGTGAGTGAGTATATTATTCCCTCCTCAGGTCAAATTCGATGAGAGCAAGATTCACTCATTCCCCCTCACCTGCTCCCTCTTCCCTTCCTACAGCACTGCTTTTTCTTGCCACATTTGTGCGAGATAGTTTACCTCATTCTATCTCTCCCTTTCTCCCTCTCTCAATATATTCCTCTCTCATCCCTTAATTTTATTTTTTTAGATATTATCCCTTCATATTTAACTCACCCTGTGCCCTGTCTGTCTGTCTGTCTGTCTGTCTGTCTGTCTCTCTCTCTCTACATATATATATGTATATATATATATATATATATATATATGTATATATATATATATATATATATATACATATATATATGTGTGTGTGTGTGTGTGTGTGTGTGTGTGTGTGTGTATTTCCTTCAGCTACCCTAATACTGAGGTCTCATGAATTATACACATCATCTTTCCATGTAGGAATTTAAACAAAACAGTTCAACTTCAGTTAAGACCCTTATGATTTCTCTTTCTTGTTTACCTTTTCATGCTTCTCTTGATTCTTGTATTTGAAAGTCAGATTTTCCATTCAGCTCTGGTCTTTTCACTGAGAAAGCTTGAAAGTCCTCTGTTTTGTTGAAAATCTATATTTTGCCTTGGAGCATGATATTCAGTTTTGCTGGGTAGGTGATTCTTGGTTTTAATCCTGTTTCCTTTGATCTCCAGAATATCATATTCCAAGCCCTTTGATTCCTTAATGTAGAAGCTGCTAGATCTTGTGTTATCCTGATTGTGTTTCCACAATATTCAAATTGTTTCTTTCTCGTTGCTTGCAGTATTTTCTCCTTGACCTGGGAGCTCTGGAATTGGGCAACAATATTCCTAGGAGTTTTCTTTTTGGGATCTTTTTCAAGAGGTGATTGGTGGATTCTTTCAATTTCTATTTTACCCTCTGGTTCTATAATATCAGGGCAGTTCTCCTTGATAATTTCTTGAAAGATGATATGTAGGCTTTTTGTTTGATCATGGCTTTCAGGTAGTCCAATAATTTTTAAATTTTCTCTCCTGGATCTATTTTCCAGGTCAGTGTTTTTTCCAATGAGATATTTCACATTGTCTTCTGTTTTTTCATTTCTGTGGTTCTGCTTTAAAATATCTTGATTTCTCATCAAGTCACTAGCTTCCACTTGCTGCAGTCTAATTTTTAAGGTAGTATTTTCTTCAGTGATCTTTAGGACCTCCTCTTCCATTTGGGTAATTCTGCCTTTGAAGGCATTCTTCTCCTCATTGGCTTTTTGGAATTCTTTTGCCCTTTGGGTTAGTCTATTTTTAAAGTTGTTATTTTCTTCAGTATTTTTTTGGGTCTCCTTTAGCAAGTCATTGACTTGTTTTTCATGTTTTTCTTGCAGCACTCTCATTTCTTTTCCCACTTTTTCCTCTACTTCTCTAAGTTGCTTTTCCAAATCCTTTTTGAGCTCTTCCATGGCCTGAGACCAGTTCATGTTTTTCTTGTAGGCTTTTGATGTAGGCTCTTTGACTTTGTTGACTTCTTCTGGCTGTAGGTTTTGGTCTTCTTTGTCACCAAAGAAGGATTCCAAAGTCTAAGTCTGAATCTGAGTTCGTTTTTGCTGCTTGTTCATGTTCCCAGCCAGCTGCTTGACCCTTGAGTTTTTCAGTGGGGTATAACTGCTTGTAGGGTAGAGAGTACTTTGTCCCAAGCTTGAGGGGTTGCGCTTTTGTTTTCAGAACTATTTCTGCACAGCAAGCTCTGCCACACCAGCGCTCCTCCTCCCCCAAGAACCACCAACCTGGACCGCGACTCAGATCTAGGCAGACTCTGCACTCCCACTCTGATCTGCCACTTAATTCCTCCCACCAGGTGGGCCTGGGGCAAGAAGCATCTGTAGCTGTAGTTCTGTAGCTGCCCCTCCTCTGCTGCCCCTGGGGTGGTGGCCCAACCACCAACTCCTTTCACTTTGTGCCCTTCAGTTTTTCCCCACTAACCTTCTCTGTTGTCTGGTGTTTGTGGGTTGAGAAGTCTGGTAACTGCCACAGCTCACTGATTCAGGGCACTAGGATCTGTTCCACCCAGCTTCCTGTCTGGTCGATCCGGGTGCAGCACACGCTGGGCTCTACTTCGCTCTGCTCCCAACTCCATGTGATCATAGACCTTGCCCAGTGACCATCCAGACTGTCCTGGGCTGGAACCCTGCTTCTCTCTGCTATTCCATGGGTTCTGCAGTTCTAGAATTTGTTCAGAGCCATTTTTTATAGGTGTTTGGGGGGTCCTGGGAGAGAGCTTTAGGCACGTCCCTGCTTTCCAGCCGCCATCTTGGCTCTGCCCCTGCTTCTAATATTCTTTAGCATCTGACCCTTGTAAGCCAGCCAGTAACAACTAACAATCACATTCAAAAGTCACCATCATATCCATTGTTCAGTTGGAATTAAGACATTTTTCAGCATCCAGCATTTTAACCAAGGAGATTTCTGGGTGCAACTGTTAGCTTTCTGAGTGTCTGAATATTTAAGATTTAGGGAGTATTTGCCTTGGAAGATGGACAGCAAATAAATGAGTCGAAAGCCAGATAAGAGTTCTGAAAGAGACTGTGGAACTCTGTCAAAATGGTCAGCACTACAGTACTTAGGAAAAGAAGTGAATTTAGGGTAAAGTACTATTCAGACAATTTGTCTTTTCCAAGGAGATAACTTGCATGTATGGACTCAAAATATGAGAGATGAGCATTTATTGTATAAATTTGAGCTTCTTGATTGGTTCTTCATGATCCCTATGATAAATGGTCAAGATTCCTAGGCAGTGGTTATACGTACCTCCTCAGAAGACTTATTCTTTTTTCTTTGTTCAGCCTAAAGAGAAAACTGAAATTGAATGCATTCAGAATTGTGTCCCCCAACAGGCTATGTCAGAACAGATGTTGTCCTGGAACAGCGATTCTTAACCTTTTTTGTAACAGGGACACAGTGAGCGGAGCTAGTAAATAGAAAGATTTCAGAAAAAGTTTTTTCCCTTTCTGCAGGCAGGAAATAACAGAACAATGGTGATAATACCATACTAACAAATATAAGGTGGTGACATCATGGTATAATGGATGGATTATTAGATTTGGCCTCAGAAGGACCTTAGTTCAAGTCCTACCTCAGACACTTGCTAGCTTTTATGAGTGTTGGGCTGTCAGGGGATAGGAACCTGTGACCTCTGGGTCACATGTGGTCTTCTACGTCAGGGCTGTCCAACCTTAGGTTTCTATTGAAACAATAGACAGTGTATTTTGATTTGCCATTTTAGTGAGAGCTCTGTGGTAGCTCAGCTTCATTTACTAAAGCATTTATGTAAATTTCTATGCTTGTAGGCAGGCCGCATAAATCCCACTGGGGGGGAGGGGGCCCACTGCCTGCAGCTGCATGCTACCTGCTGCCCCTGGGGCCACATTTTGGACAGCCCTGCTCTAGGTTCTCAAGTGCGGCCCTTTGACTAAATCCAAACTTAACAGAACAAATCTCCTTAATAGAAGGATTTGTTCTGTAACACTTGGATATAGTCAAAAGGCCATACCCAAGGACCTAGAAGGTCACATGTGGCCTTGAGGCCACAGGTTCCCCATCCCTGGGGCCCCTTCCAACTCTAAATCTCTGATCTTTCGACTTCAAATATAAAATGAATTTCATTTTCAAAGGTGTGAAAACCTCTAATTTCCAAAAATATTGTCTGATATGAAACATTCCATTGCTTGCTCCTAAGACAGAGTAGCAAAATGGTTATTAGTTTTTTGCTTTTTAAGGCTGCAATCATGTTATTAAATATAATTGTATTTAATAACTTTCTTCCTATCTTTTTTTGAAAATAAGATATAATGAGGTATTTAATGATTAGAGAGAAGAAACCAGTGACTTCATTATTCTTGATTACAGTGATGGTCAATAAGGGACACAGGCATAGATGGCATGCTTGTCCAATGCCTCTGTTTGCAAGCAAGATCTGAGTGATTCCTTGTTGGGGGAGGGGTTGCAAAGGAGATTCTTGGTGAGATGCAGGTTGGACTGGATGACCTCTGAAGTCCTGTCCAACTTTTGATACTGTGACTTTAATTGCTCTTCTACCTCAGCTGTAAAACAGTATAACTACATTCTGAAGCTTATCATCATCATCATAATGCCAAGGCAACTTGCCAATCAGGAAAAAGCTAATAAAATTTTAGGCTATATGAACAGAAACATAGTGTCCAGAACAAGGTCAGTGGTGGCCCCCCTGTACTCTGCTGTCCTATCAGATCTTATTCAGAATATCATGTTTAGTTCTAGTGGCCCATCATACAAATGATCTGCCTTCTCTCTGTCCAGCTCATTAGTCATTGTGTTGAAATTCTTTGAAATTATGTCATAGGGGAATTGGTTGAAGGAACTAAATTTCAGCTTAGAAAATAGAACCTTTAGTGAGAACACGATTGATGTCTAAAAATATTTGAAGGATCTGCCATCAAATCTGGGACATTTTCTGCAACACCATGATTTGGAGTCAGAAGACCTGAGTTCTAAACCTGGCTTTGCCTTTGGCAAATTCTCTGGGCCGCAGTGCCCTCATCTGTAAAATAAGGAAGTTGTACTAGGTTATCTCTAAAGTTCTTTCTAGACCTAAATATTATTGCCCATCCACAAACCTATCTCCATGATATTTGTATAGTATCAGATGTCTTTTCCTATGCCTATTTATAGCTTCTTTCCTTTTTCTTTAGGCCCTTTCTTAAGGAACTACCTCTCCAAGAATGCTACAATTTTCCTATATTTATGCCCTTAACTTTATTTATATGAAGAGGAACATGTCATACTTTAGATATAGCAAAATTTGTTCAATATGAACTTTATTCCAAAAGGTGACTCACAAGATAGAAAATTAAAGGGCAGAAAGGGCCAGTATACATATATATTTTTCTGTCTTTTGAGCCTCAGAAACACACATAGGTTTAAAGTCAAGTGCTACTACAGTTACAGAATGGTGCTTCAGTTTATTTCTAAATTAAAGGGCCAGCTTGGGTATGATAGAAAGGAGCGTATTAGTAACTTTACACTGAATTCTTAATAAAAATAGATATGGAAGAAATTGTATGAGGCTAATGAATTTAATATAAAAGGAAAAATTGACCCCCAGATCCAAACCTGGGTGGGAGTTGGGACTAGTGATTTGTTTTCTTTTGTGTGATTATAAAAAAACCAAAACATTTAATATGGTCGTGAAATATCTAGTCTTTATACATTCTTTCCAAGTCAAAGCAGGACTTCATTTTTCTTAATTTTTTCTTCTTTCAAAAAGTAGAAACAAAAGTTGAGTAATTACAAAATTAACCGTAAACCTATATGACTTCAGGGTCCTCCATCTTGGCAAATTTCCAGGGTCCACCCAAAGGACTGGGCAAACTTCCAATTTTCCTACTGCTCCAGGGCTGTGGCTGAATTCCATTCTCATTTAACTGACACCCTCTGGCGTAGACATTCACCAAATCTGACTCTGAGAGATAGCATTGATTAAAAGCTTGAATATTTCTAAATCCTGTTCTTATAAACTATCATTTAAGAGAATTGCCATTGGAAAGGATTGTTCCTGACAAACACAGTAATTATTAGTTCCCCTCTCCTGTCAGACTTAGACTTGCTGCTTTCAACTAGAGCAGGAATCACATGCATTATGGGCTTCAGTTCGTACTGGCTGTGTTTCATGACCCATCAGGCCCACAAAGCAAGGGCAGAGCCCTCTGGCAGATCATTCTAGCTGCAGTGGCTGCTGCAATCATTAACATTCAGGAGTGTTTGTATAGCACCTACCATCCAAAACTTTATAACTGTTATTTAACTGAGCTTAGCATAGTTTCATATATAGTTTGTCAATTAATAGAGAACTACAATGATGAGGCAAAATTAAGTAATAGCCAAACACTATATGTGTATATATGTATATGTGTGTATGTGTATATAGTATATGTATACTATATGTATGTGTGTATATATGTATATGTGTGTATATATGGTATTATTTGTATTGTATGGTATTATTTAATATATATGGTATTACTTAATTAGTATTATTTGATGGTTATAATTGATTGGCACTTGAAAAGCTATAAAAAGCTAATTATAAGCCAAGTACTATTTTTTTTATTCCTCACACTATCCAAGCCTTATTAACTGGGAATTGGCACAAATCATTCCTTCTTATGTATTGACATTAATTTCATCTTTCTTCTTTATTTTCTATCTCTTCCATTTTGTCTTTTCTGTCTACAAGTCCTTTTAATCATGTACCCTTCATTTTAATGGTAGTGTGTCCAAGTAACGAAGAGGGGCAGCCTCAAAGAACAGGAAAGTAATAAGGATTGGGGATAAGAAGAAATAATAATTGCTGGAGGAGGTCGGACCCATACAGATTTAAAAGGCTTTTAGAGAGCATTCGGGAAATTACTTGAAGTAATGCTTAACTACTTTGAAATTTCTCTCTAAGGTCACTTTAAGAAAAGTAAAAGAAACCTTCAAAGTAATACTGTGTTTCCTTTTAGTTTCAGGGATTGCTGTGAGAAAATTTTCAGCCTAATTTATAATTTTGCATATAAACCAGCCAGGCCAGTGAACAGGTGAGCACTTAGCAGAGTGCCTGGTACATAGTATGTACGTGCTTAACAAATGTTGACTGGCTATGTAGCTAAAGAAAAAATAAATATGTTAAGTTGATTAACTGCTAAGCACATCATTGGCTGATAGCTTCAGGGAGATCTCTCAGCAGAGGGTCCTGTCTTACTTAGTTTGGAACATTGGCCATGGGACATTTTTTCCACCTACATCCTTTTCTCTCTAGATACTAGTGAGGAAGCTTTACCTCTCAGAGATTTACAGGCAGAGGAATGCAGGAGACTATAATGGGTTCCCTACTGAAAGAGGTGCAGTGTGGTATATCAGGAAAAGTTCTATATTTGAAGTCAGAGGACCTTAATTCCAGTGAGAGATAGCTATGTGATCTTGGGTATGTCAATTAACTTCTAAGCCCCAGTTGCCTCATATAATTAGGGAGTTGGACTAGATGATCTTTGATTCCTTTAAACTCAAACTCTTATAATTCTGAAGAATGAGCAGTATGCCCAATGCCACATGATGCATAGAAGATGACACAGCCCCTATTTTCAGATCCTCAGGGCCTGTTCCTGTCAAGATGTACTTTTCTGGCTTTCTTAAGTGTTCTCTTTCTCTGTATTTCTCCTGGGTGCCTATATAATTCTTATTAATTAAATTGATGAATACCTAATAAAACCAAAATCTAAGAAAAGTTCAGAACTTGGAAAATGACATTTAATAAATCAATTTAATTCTGCATATAAATCTATAAACATATTTATCTGCCTCCTCCCTTCCACACTACCCTCCCCACCCCAGCCCAGTCAGATTATGCTCTGGGATTTGCAAGTACAAAAACTGGTAGTTACACCTCCAGTCTGGTTACACTGAACCCCAAAGGACTGTCCAATAGAATTTTGTTGTCTTTTATGTTGACGTAGGTCATTGGGAAGTAATTTTAGTAATAGTGGTATTTTTGGTGACATTTTGCCGTCACTTCATAACTCAAATTTCAGTTTCTGCTTTTAAAAGGGGTTTATTGGAGAAAAGGTAGTGACTTGCCTGAGCTCTCCCTCAAACCCCTCTGAACACCTTTAAATAATTCCATAAAACAATTCCTGGAGCAAAACCCACAAAAGGATGGAGTGAAATAACTTTCTAGCCAAAGGCAACTTGGAAGGTCAGCAGGAATGGTCTGTCACACCTGGGTGAGAGTAGAGTATAGTCTAGCACAGGCCACACCAGCACATTCCAGGTCCCAACAAACCAGGAGCAGGCCTTGGGAGCCATTGAACTAGCAGTAGCAGCACCTGCTTCAGGAGCTCTCAACCCACAGATGGTAAGAGGGTCAAATAGCTGATCAAAAGGAGATTATAGGGGTCTCTTAGCTAGCACTGAGGCAGGACTCTGTTGTTTTGCCCATCCTCAGATCTGGATTGCAGTCCTGGGTGACAGTCCCAGGGCAAGGAGGAGCACTAGCACACCAGAGCTTGCAGCCACAGTGGAGCAGGGACCCTCATGACAGATTCAGGACAGAAAAGAGTGCTTATGGTCATTCACAGAGCAGAGCACAGGTCATTCACAGAGTAGTAAACACACTTCTCCTTAGATCATACCTCCTTGGAAGAACTTAAAACTTGCAGGTCCCTAGAAGTATCTCTGAAAACAACTGCACAAAACCCTTGAGGCTTGGGACAATGCCCTCCATCCTGGAAGTAGAGCCCCACTTAACAGGAAGTTAAAAGTCAAGAAATAGTCTTGAGAAAATGGTCAAACAACAGAAAAAATTCCGACTATAGAAAATTACCATGGTGACAAGGAAGATCAAAACACACACTCAGAAGAAGATAACAAAGTCAAAACTCCTACATCCAAAGCCTCCAAGAAAAATATGAGTTGGTCTCAGGACATGGAAGATCCCAAAAAGGATTTTGAGAATCAAGTAAGAGAGGTAGAGAAAAAAATGGGAAGAGAAATGAGAGTGATGCAAGAAAAGCAAGTCAACAGCTAGGTGAAGGAGACACACAAAATACTGAAGAGAATAACACCTTAAAAACAGACTAGGCCAAATGGTAAAAGAGGTACCAAAAAAAAACCAGTAAGGAGAAGAATGCCTTAAAAAGCAGAGCTGACCAAATGGAAAAAGACACATAAAAATTCACTAAAGAAAAAAAAAAACTCCTTAAAAAGTGGAATTGGCCAAATGGAAATGGAGGTACAAAAGCTAACTAAGAATATAATCCCTTAAAAATAGAATTAAACAAATTGAAGCTAATGACTATGAGAAATCAAGAAATAATCAAACAAAACCAAAAGAATGAAAAAATAGAAGATAATGTGAACTATCTCACTGGAAAAACAACTGAAATAGAGGACAAAGGAAGGTAATTTAAAAATTATTGGCCTACCTGAAATCCATGATCAAAAAAAGAGCCTAGACAGCATCTTTCAAGAAATTTTCAAGGAAAACTGTCCTGATATTCTAGAACCAGAGGATAAAATAGATATCAAAAGAATCATTGATCACCTCCTAAAAGAAATCCCCAAATGAAAACTCTAAGGAATATTATAGCCAAATTCCAGAGCTCCCAGGTCAAGGAGAAAATATTGCAAGCAGCCAGAAAGAAAGAATTCAAGTTTTGTGGAGCCATAATCAGGATAACACAAGATTTAGCAACTTATACATTGAGAATCAGAAAGTAGGCAAAGGAGCAAAGATCACAAACAAAATCACCTGTCCAGCAGAACTGAATATGAATCCTTCAGGGGGAGAAAATGGATATTCAACGAAATAGAGGACTTTCAAGTATTCTTGATGAAAAGACCAGAGCTGAATAGAAAATTTGACTTTCAAATAGAAGACTTAAGAGAAGCATACAAAGATAAACAGGAAATGTGAATCATAAGGGATTTAATAAGGTTAAACTAATTACATTCCTACATGGGAAGATGATACTTGGAACTCATAAGCACTTTCTCATTATTTGGGCAGTTAGAAGGAGTATATATAGATCAGGCTTGCACAGCATATGGCCTTTGGGCCGCTTGCAGCCCACCAAAGGATTTCTGGTGGCCCACAAAAAATGTAGTGGATATGAAAGAAAGTAAAGATATCATGAATGCTTTGTCCATGCCCCATTTAACCTGCCTTCCCCTACTCATTATTGTGACCATCATGTAACTTGGAGGGCGAGTTGCCACTGCACACTTCTGTTTGTCACGTGACTGGGGACAACCATCGTCAGTCTGTCTATGGTCTGAGGAGCAAGAGTCATATCTTTTTGCTGTGTTTTCGGCCATTACTGGAATTTAACAGGGATGAAATGAGTGTAGCTGTGGGCCAACAGAACTGATGCCTGCTATATAATGAACAGCAACAATGTGGAAGCTTCTTCCCCTCCTTCACTGTGAGGCTGCCCTTCAAGTTACACGAGTGTCTGGCACTCTCTCCAAGATCAGACACTCAGTTCAGTATTTCTTTGCATGTGAATAATTGCTGTGGAGAATTTTGGTTCTAACATTAAAGTTTTTGGGGCTACTTTGTAAAATGGGTGATAAAAAGAAGATCAAATCAGAACATAGAGTGTTTAATCTGGAGTGAACAAATAGATAACTTATTTACTTACATGAGAGACAAAATATTGTGCCTTGTTTGCCAAGAAGTAATAGCTGTTCTGAAGGAATACAATCTTCATCACTATTTAGAATCAAAACATCCTGACTTAAGTAAATTGGACACCAATGAAAAAACAAAGTAAATTATCTAAATTGTAGAAAAGTCTCAATGGGGAACAATGGTTTTTCAAGAAACTAAACTCAGAAAATGAGGTAGCTACTAAAGTTAGTTTTCAGATTTCTAAAGAAATTATCTTTCACTGAAGGTGACTTCATAAAGAAGTGCTTGCTGATTGCAGTTTTTGTATTATGTCCTGATTTAAAAAAAAGTATTTTTAAGAATATAAGTTTGTCCCATATGACTGTGCAGCAAAGAGTAGCTGATGATAAACTGATTGCTGACAAGAAGTGTAACACATCCCATTGATTAAATGTAAACAGTAAGAAAACCTGAAAAATGTATTAAAACTTATACCACTTAACAAAGTATTTTTTAATGTTAATGTGATTTCATGATAAATAAAAATCTTAATAAGTGTAATTAATTGAAATTTCCTTTTTTAATATGGTTTATTTGCAGAACAGTTTAATCATTAATCATACCTTTACTTGGAAAGTGAGCCTTTAAAAACCTATCTGCAGCCCAAAGAAGTTTAGCCTGTTTTAATTTTGGTCCCTAACTGCTGTCAAGTTATGCAGGTCTGAAATAGACAGAGGGCACAGGTGTAAGTTGAATATGAAGGGATGATATCTAAAAAAATAAAATTAAGGGGTGAGAGAGGAATGTACTAGGAAAAAGGGAAAGAGAGAGATAGAATGGGGTAAATTATGTCACATAAAAGAGGCAAGAAAAAGCTTTTACAGTGGAGGGGAAGAGGGGGAATGTGAGGGAGAGTGAGTGAACCTTATTCTCATCAGAATTGGCTCAAAGAGAGAATAACATAGAGATTTAATTGGGTATAGAAATCTATCTTACCCTACAGGGAAGTAGGAGGGGAAGGAGATAAGAGAATGGGGAGTGATAGAAAGGAGGGTAGATTGGGGGAGGGATAGTCAGAAGCAAAACACTTTTGAGAAGAGACAGGGTGAAAGGAGAGAGTGAATAGAATAAATGGGGGTAGATAGGTTGGAGGGAAATACAGTTAGCAATAGTAACTGTGGAAAAAAAATTGAAGCAAGTTTTGCTGATAAAGGCCTCATTTTTCAAACATATAGAGAACTGAGTCAAATTCCCCGATTGATTAATGATCAAAAGATATGAACAGTTTTCAGATGAAATAATCAAAGCTATCTATAGTCATATAAAAATGCTCTAACTCACTATTGATTGGAGAAATACCAGTTAAAACAATTCTGAGGTACTGCCTCATACCTATTAGATTGGCTAATAGGAAAGAAAAGGAAAATGAGAAATGTTGGAGGGGATGTGGGAAAAATGAGACATTAATGCTCTATTGGTAGAATTGTGAACTGATTCTGTAGAGCAATTTGGAACTCTGCCCAGAGGGCTATGAAACTGTGCATACCCTTTGACTTAGCAGTATCACTACTAGGTCTGTATCCCAAAAGAATTTTTTAAAAAAAGCAAAAAGGAAAAAAAACCTATATATACAAAAATATTTATAGCAGCTCTTTTCTGGGGGCAAAGAACTGGAAATTGAGGGGATTCCCATCAAATGGGGAATGGTTGAACAAATTGTGGTGTATGGTTATAATGGAACACTATTGTGCTATGTGAGCAGGATGCTCTAAGAAAAAACCTTAAAGACTTAGATGAGCTGATCCAAAGTGAAATGTACTATGTACAAAGTAGCTGCAATATTGTAAGATGATTGTCTGTGAATGACTTAGCTGTTCTTGGCAATGCAGTGATCCAAGATCCCCAGAGGAAGAACTGATGGTGTCTGAATACTGATTTAAGCATACTTTTATTTTACTTTCTTTGTTTTTCTTGAGAGTTTTCTGCTATTTTCTTTCACAACACGACTATTATGGAAATATTTTGCACAACTACACATGTATAATCTATATCGAATTGCTTGCCTTCTCAATGCGGGGGGAGGGAGAGAATTTGGAATTCAGTTTTAAAAATGAATATTTAAAACTGTTTTTACATGTAACCGGGGAAAAATAAAATACTAAATAAATTCAAAAAATGAAAAATAAAGGGGGTTTATTTTCAGGATCTAAAAACTGATTGTGCAATTTGGTATGCTGCCACCAGGTGGCAGATGTCTCTCACAGCCGTGCAGTTTGAAGACTAAGGCATAAACTCCAAAAGGTCTGAGGCTGCTGTGGTCACACTGCTCAGATTTGTCAAATTAAACTATAATATTTCCATTCTTTTTATAATAAAATCTCTTATTTGTAGTACAGTGTTGCTGTTGATATGAATTAAGCCAATCATATACTGCAAAGCAGTGATACATTAAAAGTGACCACATACTCAGTAGAGATCTCACTGCTATAGGCACATATATACTCCAAGAAAATCAAAGACAAAAAGAAACATTCCATATATACCAATGTGGTACAGCACTTTTGGGGGGAGCAAATAACTGGAAATAAAATAGTGCCCACTAATTGGGCAATGGCTAAACAAATTGTGATACATCAATGTAATAGGGTGTTGTTGTTCAGCCATTTTTCAGGCATATCCAACTCTCCATGAACCTATTTGGGGTTTTCTTGGCCAAGACACTGGGGTGCTTTGTCATTTCCTCCTTCAGCTCACCTTATAGATGAGGGAACTGAGGCATACAGGGTTAAGTGACTTGCCCCAGGTCACACAACTAGTAAGTGTCATAAGCCAGATTTGAACTCAGGAAGATAGGTCTTCCTGACTCTAGACCTTACACTCTCTCCACTCCACCAGGAAACAACAAATATAGAGAATTCATGGGAGCATAAATTATTTCTGTGAACAAATACCAAGCAAAGTAAGCAAAACCAGAAAAATAATGTACACAGTAAATATGACAATGTAAATTAAAGGAAAAATAAAGTGAAATGGAACCTTTGTTATTGTAATTACCAGGATTGACCCTGGGAAAAAATGAAAAAAATGCATCTTCTTTCCTGCATTGCAAAGATGGTAGACTGCTGCTATGGAGTTTTGCATATACTGTCTAACATGGCTAATTGTTGATTGGTTTTGCTAAACTGCTTTTTTTTTCTTTTAAAGTCTTGGTCTCAAGGAACTTCTTGCTGGGTTGGGGGTGGCAAGGGAAATAGAAATAAATATGCTGTAGCAACAAGAGATATTAATAAATGCTTTTAAAATTAATCATCACTAAAAACAAAAAGAAATTGAATGAGCTCTTCAAAGATTTAAATACTACAATTTTAGTCAATGAAGCAGATCATTAATGCAGATTTTTTGATAGAAAGAAATTTAATAAATGTCAGGAATTCCTCACTTTCCTTCTTAGTTGATTTTCATAACGTTTTTATAGCTAGAAGGGACCTCTTAGACAATTCAAGAGTCCCTGTCTTTGAGAGGGAATAAGAAAATACAATTTTTTTTTTTTTTGCTGAAAAAGGAAAAAAAATTGAAGGTACTGTTCGTTCAACAATTTCTGTTTAGATATTTAATGCTGCAACAACCTCTACTTGTTTTAGGACCCCAGCTTCAGTTTCTATCTTCTGCCTTCTCTCCTGGGCTTTGGCTTCACTAGTCTTGTGGTTCTTGATTTTGATCAATGTTTGGTTTTCCATGCTGATTATATTTACTAGGGTACCATTTGTTTTCTATCCACATGACCTGTCCCTGTGCCAAAATCCTAACACTGACTCCTAGGCTTTGAGGTGATCTCTTGTATTCAGGAGCCCAGGCTCAGTAGCGAAACTTAAAAACAGAAGTAACTAAGCTTACTGCATCACAAGGATGAGTGTTATAATGGCAGACCCGATTCTAGTCTGGAACTGCTCCAACACTTAGGGAACACACTCTAGCTGACCCCAAAGAGCCTATGTTCATTTGAGAGCAGGCATTCTTAACCTTTTTTATTAAGACCTCTTTGGCAGTCTGATGAAGGCTATAACCCTTTATCAGAATAATATTTTTAAATAATTGAAAGAAATGCTAAGTTACAATTAGAAATTATTGAAAATAAAGATGTCATTCCTTCCCCCTCGCCATGAGTCCACAGAAAAGTCCTCAGATCCCCTGAAATCTATCCACACAACCCCTCACTGCCTGAGGGAGTCCATGAACTCTAGGTTAAAAACCTTTATTCTAAAGCTTCATTTCCCTGAGGGTTTATATTACTCTTTTTTTTTTTTTTTTGAGGAAGGCAAGGCAAGGCAATTTGGGTTAAGTGAATTGCCCAAGGTCACACAGCTAGTAAGTGTGTTAAGTATCTGAGGTCAAATTTGAACTCAGGTCCTCCTGACTCCAGGGCTGGTGCTCTACTCATTGTGCCTCCTAGCTGCCCCTATATTACTCTTAGAGGTGAGTTTAAGTCTTAGACTTTTATTATCCTTTTATTAAGGGGATTTGTTCTGTGAAGTTTGGATTCAGTCAAAGGGCCACACTTGAGGACCTAGAGGGCCACATGTAGCCTTGAGGCCGCAGGTTCCCTACTCCCGATCTAAGATTTTTAATATCTTTTTTGAACCAAAATGAATTTCCAAAACCAGCTCCAGTTGTTTCAGCCTTCTATGAGTACCTTGAAGCCTATAAAAGATTTTAATGTAGCTTCAGATCTTTTGAAGCCCAAGAAACTGACCCAAGTTTCGTGAGGTCGGGCCAAAGAGCAGCCATCTGCCCTCCTTGTTTATCATAGGCCAATAGTGTTAGGCCAAGATGTTCTATCTGCACCTCATCCATTTTAACTAAAGTGAAAATTAATGATGGATAAATGAGGCAACTCTAACCGAGGTTCATTTTAAGAACTTTTGGTTGTTTGGGAAATCAGCCAACAAATATTTATTAAGCAGTGCTAAGGTGAATAACTTGTTTCTGGTACCTACTGTTCTGTTAGCTACCGACAAATTAATAACGTGAGACTGGAGGCATTACAAGCAGAACTGAGGCCTTTGCCACAGTGACCGGAATGGAGAACAAAGGTCGCCAGCACCATTCCCACTAGGGTTTAAAAGAATATATTCTTCCTAACCTAACTCTCAAGGGAGCCTAGGAAACTTCCTATTTGTTCAAAATGGAGGGAAAGATAAATGAAATTGAAAAAAATGTTTTGTCAGTTAGCTGAGGATCTCTTTTGTGTGCCCTCCTCGGTTTTGAGCTGATAAAAGACCTAAAATGTGTTGATTAGTCCCCAGATGTCTTGGTTCGGAGTAGACTCATAAAAGTGATTTCATGAGAATAATTTTCTTCTACATCTGAGGAAGAAGAATCCCCAGAAATACTTGAGTGCTGCAGCAAATGGCAGCAGTAACTCCATAAAAGACAACAAAAGGTAGCTTAGGAGTCAAAGGGCTCAGTAGTTAAACAAAGTAAGGCAATATTGAAGCACAGGTTGCCAGGAGAGGCAGCCCAGACAGGTGTTTGAGTCATAGCAACATCAGTTATCTGGGGAGTAGGTCCTCTCCCACTAAGATGGAAATTTGTAAGAGATGATAACCTGCTTATCTATGGAAATAGAGAATGATTCTACTAACTTATTGCAATTCTGTTTTAGTTAAATGCTATTTGAGGTGATAGTTCCTGAGTGCTGTCGGTAGGGAAGGCACTAGATAAGAATTTAAGCCATATTTGCATAATTGTGACTGCCCAAAACCTCCCCACTTTGATCCTAGGGCTAGCTAGGAGTTCGAGTCTTTGTTATTACTTCAAAGAAAACCCCTTTGTCATTTCCTGGGAAGCGTATCTTTCCTTGGAGCTATGCTCTCATTGATATGTACGTATGTATGTACACACATATGTGTGTGTGTGTGTGTATGTACACACACACACATATATACATATATATGGAGAAAGAGAGAGAAAGAGAGAGAGAGAGAGAGAGAGAGAGAGAGACCCTCCAGTGGTGAAGATTGTATCTCATTCAAGCCTCATCAGCCTGTAGAAGTTCCATTTTTGTCTTTGTACCTTTAATACCTTTAGTATAGTAGGTGCTTAATGAATGCTTGTTTAATTTAACTATGCTGTCCTATAAATCTTACACAAGGGATTCACCATGTTAGAGGCCATCTCCTAGATCTTTTGTCATTGAAGGTACCAATAGGAGTTCTCTGAACTAGTATTAAGTAATAATCATCAAAACCATTTAGTACTAGTTAAATAATGGAAAATAGATTGGTAGAACAGAAATCACAAATAATTGCCCTAGTCCGGTATTCAATAAACACCAAAGATAACTGGCCTAGGAAAGAACTCTTTATTTGCTAAGAACTACTGGGAAAACTGGAAAATAGTCTGGGAGAAATTAAATTTAGACCAACATCTTATACTATAGTAAATTTAAAACATATGTGACCTGAATATTAAAGATCATACCACAAAAAAAAAATAGAAGTGAAGCAGATCATGTACTTCTCACAGATATGGGTATGGGATACATTCTTAACCAAATGAAGGATAAAATAGATAAAATAGTTCATTTTGATTCTATGAAATTGAAACATTTTTACATGAACAAAATTAATATAGCTAGGATAGAAGAGAAATTTACTAGGGGAAAAACTTTATTATCAAATATCTTTAATAAGGTTCTGATATCCAAAATACATAGACAACTAATAGAAATATAAGACTAAAAGTAATTTCATTTCCCAGTAGATAAATATCAAAGGCTATGAACAAATAGTTCTCAAAGGAAAGAACGTTATCAACAACTACATAAAAATATCTCCAGTTCATTCATAATAATAATAAAAATGCAAATCAAAGTAATCCCCATAGAGCAAATTGGTAAAGGTGGCAAAATAAAATGAAAATAGTCAATGTTGGAAAGTTTGTAGGGTACACTAATGGAGCTTTGAATTGGTCCAACCATTCTTGGAAACAGTTTGGAAAATAGAGTGACTAGAAAGAATATACTCTTTGATTCAGAGATTGCACTGCTAGGCGCATAGCCTCAGGAGGTTAGTGACAAAAAGAAAGACCCTTGACATACACCAAAATATTCATAACAACATTTTTTTGTGACAACAAAGAACTAGAAACAAAGTAAAATCCTATTGATTGGGGAATGACTAAACAAGTTGTAATACATGAATATAATGGACTGTATGCTGTAAGAAATGAACATGATGAATACAGAAAAGCATGGGGAGACATAGATGAACTGATGCTAAGTAAAGTAAGCAGAACCAGGAAACCAGCATACATAACTATATCAGTGTAATTGGAAAGAACAACAGCAAAACAATGGAAAATTAATGTTGCAGAGTTACAGAAAATAAACTTAACCCTAAAGAGAGATATAAGAAGGCACCTCTCCTTATATATAGAATATATAAAAAATTAATGCAAGTTTTTTTAAGATGTTATGCTAAAAGGCCTGCAAGGTGGCACAGTGGATAGAGCTCAGGGCCTGGTTTCAGAGACTCATCTTCTTGAGTTCAAATCTAGCCTCAGAACCCTGGGCAGGTCAATTAATCCTGCTTGCCTCGGTTTCCTTTCCTGTAAAATTAACTGGAGAAGGAGATGGCAAACTGCTCCAGTATCCTGTCCAAGAAAAACCCAAATGGGGTCATGAAGAGTCAGACATGACTGGAAAATGACTGAACAACAACAAGAAGTACAAAAGAAGAAAGGACAAATATAAGAGATGTTGAATAATATGATTTAGTGACTGGATTTGGGAGGTAAGGGGAACTGAAGGAAGAATCAGAATCAAGTGTTTGAAGATGGAAAATCAGGTGAATGGTGATACCAGTGACAAAAGTAGAGGCACTAAGAATCAGACTCCCAGAGTTGCAAAGGATTTCTGTTAGTTCAGTTCTTCTGAAACTGCAGTCTAAAATAAAACACCCATGACAAATGGTCAACAGCTTTCACCTGAATCAGTCAACAAGTATTTTTGTTAAGTGCACACTACATGGCAGGCACTCTTCTAGGTACTAAAGACGCAAATACAATGAATGAAACAATTGCTACCCAGAAAAGTTTACATTCCGATCAGGGAGATGACAAAGACACGTGTGTGTGTGTGTGTGTGTCTGTGTAACACAAATATAGAGAAAATAAATACAAATACAACATAGTTAAATACAAGGTAGTTTAAGAGAGAGGGCACAAAGGGGATCAGAAAAGCCTTCCCTTAAGAAAGAAAGGAGCACCTATGGCGTATCTCAAAGGAAGAGAGGTTTAAGGTGTAAGGAGGGAATGAATGGGAGATGGCCAGGAGATAGTGTATCATGTGTGTGGACAAGAGAGATTTGAACTCAGGAACATGAGCCTTCTAGACTCTAGGCCCCATGCACTGTACACTATGGCACCACCTAGCTGCCGACCGTCTTACTATCATCATCCTAGTACATAGGTTCACATTTCCCTCTGCCTGAAGTATTACAAGTGACCTCCGGTAGAGCTTCCTATTTCCACTGTCTCCCCTTTCCAGTCTATCTTTTATACTCCTTCTAGATTGAACTTTATACATACATCCCCAGTGCTTACTCTGCACTTCAAAAGTACTTAATAAATATATGCCGAATTACTTTTTCTTTCTTAAGACTGGCTCTTGTAGCAGGGAACATTTTGAGATTTCCAAAGGAGATCCAGCCGTATTTCCTCCTATTTATCTCTGTCTAAAATATAAGTACCGAAGGATTAGTTCACTGGACTACTCATCTTATTGTTTGTGAATGTGTCATACTCTATAAATAGGTATTTCTCATTCAGTCGTTTTTTTTTTTTCCCTATGTCAGTTGCTTGGCTGAGAAAACCTTGCTTGATGCAATCAGCCCAATATGAAGTACAA
This sequence comes from Trichosurus vulpecula, assembly GCF_011100635.1. Lineage (NCBI taxonomy): Eukaryota > Metazoa > Chordata > Mammalia > Diprotodontia > Phalangeridae > Trichosurus > Trichosurus vulpecula. The sequence continues at coordinate 208,838,165 of NC_050575.1, read as the reverse complement.
AGCATAGTATATAGAGAGCCTCACTTTATATGGGGACTTTTTCTGTTCAGCCTTTGTCCATAGTATACTGATTGACATTGATGAATACCTTTGGGGTGCATTTATTTTTCTATTTTATGCCTCTTGATATTCACACTTAAGAGTCTCTATAATGGAGTTTGTGCAGTCTTAAAACATGCATGGGAGGCACCTTATTTGAAGGCTTCCTTTGGAACTCCAACCCTCTGTCACTCAGCTCTGATAGGTGAGCTTACATCTTATCTTGCCTGGAACCAGGTCGCCATGCCTCTTCCTAGCCATATTCACACCATGCCATATACCCACCTCCTTTCCATCTCTCCTTTTTGTGCTGTCTTCTTCAGTTAGAATGCAAGCTCCTTGAGGACAGTGACTCTTTTGTTTGCTTATATTTACATTCTCAGTGTTTTGCACGGGACCTAGCACATAGTAAACAGTAAATACCTTTATCTATCGGATGCTGTTTTTTGATTTCTGGAAAAACTCTATTTTGTGATCAACAAACAATAAACACAAGAGTGATTTGATATTTTCCATATCTTACAGTCGATTTGTTTAACCATACTTTGGTGTGGCAAATTGTCTGAGAAGTCTGCCTATTACTTTTTCATATTTTCATCAGATATACTTTTGATTCATAGATTATTGCCATAAAGATTCTTTAAAAAGTGGAAAATGGATTGATGTTTGATGAAGTTGTTAACCATGGTCTGTCTTTCCTTTGGAATTTTCCTTTCCTTGATATGTTTTTTAAGATACATAAGATATTGACCCCAAATGGCTTTAAAATTTTGTTGCCTCCCGTATAATTTCTTATTTTTATATATGAATGGATCCAATCATTCATCTAGATTTTGTAATAAAAGAGCCATTTTTGCATCCTTATCTAAGGTATCAACTACTGAGGTGAAGCGCTTCCATTATTATCAATAATAAAAATAAGTTACTACTGAAAACCTGGTACATCTGATTCCTTTCACATCTATTTGTAGTTCTTCCAGTTTCATTTATTAAGTGTAAGAGAGGAAGGATTTGCTATTCTACCGTACCTCTCTTCTCCCCTTCAATTATTGTAGTCATATATGATAAGGTGTGGATGTTGTAATAAAACATTAACACCTGATGATCCCTTTCTAAGTTTGAACATTTCTCTCTGATTGAGTCATAAGGAACAATCCAATTGGCTCGACTGAAAACTGGCTGCATTGCTAGTGGCTTTAAATAGCGAAGCCCTGGAGACAGTCAGAATTTAAGAGTTCAAGGGAGTAGAGCCCAGGTGCAGCATTTGAAGAAAAAAATGTTCTCTTCCTGCTGCTCTCTCTCCCCCCACCCCACTATGGCATCTAACAGTGGAGCCAGTCATCCAGGAGGAGACATCCTTTCTACCCCATTAGAGAATGTATTCCAGTCGTGGGATATAGCTAGAATGCATCATTTTATGTGTTGGTAATGTTATTAAGAAACTGGCGCATTTTTTATCTTACTTTCTGTAGTGTATAGCACATTGCCTAGCACTTAGTGCACTTAGCAAATGCTGATTAATTAACTTTTAAGTGATCTTCATGCATTCTAGCCTGTTAAACAGATTAAGATCTTTGTTTTTATTTCTTTTATGTCTCCTTATTAGTTCCTGGCATGGGAGTGATGCCTAGCAAGTGTTATTAACGAACTGATAAACTTCTTGGCCAAAAGCAATAAATAGTGGCCAGTCTGGGATACCAGGTTTAGGTTCTGACTGGCCTAGAAACTAAGAACAGTGTGACTGGGAATGAGGGGGAGTAATTATACCAGTTGCAAATGGGCCTTAGAGTTATTTGTTAGGGTGCAGTTTAGGAAAGTGAATCTGATGATTGTGGCAGTAGCAAACTGTAGTATAACAACCTATAGAGGGAAAAGGAGGAGAAAATGTAGAGAGCTGTTGACAGAAGACTTTGTTTCAAGGTTTTTGAGCCTTAACACCAGATTGTTGTCTGACTGTGGAGCAAATTGATCTCTCTTTAACTCTGAATCTAATGTCCTTCAAATTAGCGCTTTTTACATTTCTACCTTCCACTAACTGTTTCTAATTTGGTTTCTTGGTAGTTTCATTTTCCCAGGTTAATTCCTTAGTTATTTTTGGCTCAAGTCTCTACCTCTTGAGGCCTCTGGGTATTATTTCTGCTCTTGTGGGTATTTATTAAATATCCCCACTTTATATTATGGGTCAGTTTATTTTAAGATGTTCATCTTTTCTTCTGGATTCCTGATGAAAAATGTTAAAATATAAGACTGAGCTAAACACTTCACTCTGTGAGATGTCTTAAGTTTTTATTCACTTCTTAGAATGACAGAATTTTAGAAGTTAAAGACCTTAGAGATCAACAAGCAGCAATTCACTTTTAGCCTCAGTAAAGTCAGATAAATAAATGTATTACTGTGCTTTAAAGCTTTTTAAATTTGTAATTCATCATTAGTACTATTACAATATCAGTTGTTAAAAGATACAGATCTATTTCAGTTTGAAATTTTGATATTAGGGGATAGAGACAAATTTGCATTATCTTACTTCATTACTTCCCAGGGCCTTATGAGAGAAGAGGCTAAGTGGTCAGTTCACTGGGAAAAAACCAAACAAACAAGAGAGTATGATATCTAGTGCAAAGGCTTGGCTTGTAATTAATCAGCAGGGGCAGGGTCCTTTGCTTGGTGCAATCTGGTCTAGGAGGTAAGTAATCTCAAACAGTTTAATTGGCCCCATAAGTTCAACTCAGTCCAAGGATCATTTGGAGAAGGCTATTTGGAACTCTACCTTTTCTCACAATTTACTCCCTTAAATGTTTAATACTTCAAAGCAGGATCAGCTTATTCTTCGGGGTTTTCTTTGTTGGATAAAAAATATGAAGAGGATACACACACACACACACACACACACACACACACACACTCTTCTATTATGGCAAAAGCTTTGGGATTACTACTAAGTTCTGCAGATGCCAGATATTGTATTGTTAATCCTTTAATTTTATCAGATCAGGAAACTGAAGCACCATGAGGAAACAAGCTTTTTAATTCATTTTACAGTGAAAGACTGAGCTTAAAGTAGAACACAATCTCCAGCGCCAAATGCATCCCAGAGCTGCCTTTCCCCAGTAATAGCAGTCCTCAGTTATAAATTCTCCTCCTGGGTAAACTGCCATCCTAGCTGACAGACTCACTTCTGTGGCTAGTCTGGTTAGATGATCATAGAAGCTAGAAGGGACCTTAGTGATCTTTAATCTAACTTCCCTTAACTCCTCGCTATCAGTGTCAGGTTTTTTCCTTCCCTTTTCACCCAAACTGTTGCTGACTTTTCCATTGCCAAACCTATTCATTCCCATAATCAAAGGCTGTGATGTGATAAGGCTCTGATGTGATAAGCAAGATGGAGAGCTAAACATTTTCTCTGATCCCCTCAACCTCTCAGACCTCTTCAAAACAGAAATTATGTGCCAAAGATAAAGAAATTTAACTTGTTTCCATGATCCAAAAGAAGGTTGTAAAACAAACTAATCCATGAACTCATTAATACACTGAGTTAGCTCAGCACCCCTCCCCTACACCCTACATGACCATCAGAAGGGCTGTATTAGTCAACCCACACAAACTTGTGACAAAACCCAGTACTACATTCTGGTCTCTTTATGCAGTAGAGATCCCAGCTCTAGGCTGAGGAACTCTGCTTAGACCAAGACAAATAATACGCCTCTGTAGTACACCAGACTATGGGAGCTTGCTGGGGCCATACAGTCAGCACCTCAGTGGGCTGCTTTTTGTGCTGCAGTAGGACTCTGCAGGAGAGCCAGTAACAGAGGGAAAGATGCAGGACATGTGTTGGGGCTGGAAATAGACCTCAACGCCACATCCCACCCCCACCCTCTACTCCTAGAGCCTCCAAGACCCAAACTACAAAAATTAACTCTGTCAAAGCAACATGACAGTTCTTTGAACTGCTGGTGCTAGGCCAAAGAACTGAGGAACAGAAGGAGCAGGACAGATTATAGTGTATATGGGAGTGGGAAGGGGACAGGGGCTGTCCAAAACTCCGGTAAGCCTGAGGGAAAGTACTTAGCATCCAGCTGGATATAGTTCTGACCACCCAGAAGGCCCTTGGGGCAGAGATCTAGGCTGGTGTGCTGTGAATTGCCCAGCTTGAGAGAAGGCTGAGAGCTTTGAAATTCAGCCCCCAAAGAAACCTCCATCTAAGGGGAGCAAGTCATTGAGCAAACAATAGGGGTAAAAATGGGGGGAAAAAGACTAGAATTACCAAAGTTTCAAGAAGAAGAAAATTTAAAGACCTTGAACATAAATTAACAGGGAAAGCATTAAGAGCAGAAAGAAATAGCCTCAAGAGCTAGTGAATTAGTTTAGGCACATATTAGTAAATACTGCTTCACAAAGGACAATGATCCAACACTTAGTGAGACAGATGATCTTGTATGCTGATCCTGAGTGGTTCAAAAGAGAAATGAATAGTGTTAGAGGAATTTATGGCTTGCACTGAAAAAATAATGGACAGAATAGAAAAACTGGAATCTGCTATGGCAAGTCTCACCAAAGAAACAAAAGAGAGAACAATAGATTGAGAATGCAAATACACAGAAGTAAAGGACAATCTAGGAGATGCAAAAAACAATAACTTTTTTTTTAAAATATGCTTACCATGCAATCAAAACATATTAATCTTGAAGATAGGATGTGTAAAGAAAGCCTAAGGACCAACAGGTCTCATAGGAAAACATGACAGTACCAAACCATAATGCAATAATGCATAAAATAATAGAAGAGAACTGCCCAGAACTTCTGAACATATAGAATGAAATATCAACTAAAAGAATTCACAGATTGCCTCTCTGAGGCAATTGCAAATTTCAAGACATATAGTGGTTAAATTTAAGAATTCACTTGAGACCAAGAGACTTTTTTCTAAATGTACACAAAGAGACAAAGGTGAAGGCAGAAGTTAGTGTGTAACAATGAAGAGGTAAGCCTGGAGTATTATGGACAGAACCTGGTGATACCCTGCCTACAGGTGAACCAGTGTTTTGTTTTGTTTTGTTTTTTGTGGGACTGTATTACAAAATGGGAGGGTGAATTAAAAGGGAGGAGGGGAGCAAGAAGATAGAAGGAAGTATGTGATGTACATGTGGCAAATCAAGGCTTAACAATGAGGGGAAGGTGACCCCTGTGGTCTCAGAAAGAGAAGAGCCTACAGGGGAGGAGGTAGGGAAAAGAAATGAAAAGGGAGGGGGGAGAAAAGCCTTGCTTTAGTAGTGGAAGGGAGTGCCACTGATGAAGGCTTCTATGGGTGAAGAGACATATTCTGGAAGGAAGATGGGGACCTTTTATAGTGTATATCTGAGGGATTTGATGCTTGAAAATACCACTTGTCCTACCTCAGAAGTTGGGGAGTTGGAATTCTTGGGGGCACATGGAACCTGAGAGAGTGGAAGGGCATAGCCCTAGGGAGAAGATTTTGAAGCAAATGAAAAAAAGGAAAGTAACCAGAGGAAAGATATTGATTAGTGGTGGGCTGTATAATCAAAGTCATAGAACAACATTTAAAGGACTTAGTTACCTTTCCAACTTGTCCTTAATCATTATGAATCTTTTTTTTTTAGACAATAAATGTTAAGTGACTTACCCAGGGTCACACAGCTAGTAGTGTCTGAGGCCAGATTTGAACTCAGGTCCTCTTGACTCCAGGGCTGGTGCTCTATCCACTTCTCCACCTAGCTGCCCCAAACATTATGAATCTCAATTGTTTTCTTTGCCTTGTGAAGAGAGAATTTATAATTCACTTTTACCCATATTATTTCAAAGTCAAACTTAGGAATCCTACTATGGAAAAGTCTTCTCTGTCACCTGCAGAAATCAGCTTTGTTTTGGGAGTGAGGCACAATGGAAAAGGGGAATCCTTGGGGCAAGCTCTAAAGGCACTGGCAAAAACTGTCAAGTGGGGATAGCCCAGAATAGATACCTTGGAAGTTATGAGTCTATCAGGAATACAAAGAATGTTATTGCTCAGTTGTTTAAGTCCTGTCCAACTCTTCATGACCCCATTTTGGGTTTTCTTGGCAAAGATACTGGAGTGGTTTGCCGTTTCCTTCCCCAGCTCATTTTACAGATGAGGAAACTGTGCCCAGAGTCACATAGCTAGGAAGTGTTTGAGGCCAGATTTGAACTCAAGAAGATGCGTCTTCCTGACTACACATCTGGCACTCTGTCCACTGTGCTACCTAGCTGCCTTAATATAGAGAATAGATACTAGATAATTATAGGGTGCAAAAATCAGAGAATGAGGGTCTAGGATAGACTGCAAGAGAAGATGAGTTATCAAAAGAGTGAGGGAAACCCTCTCTGAAAAAAGGTGCAAATTTTAAAAATCTTATGAACAAGAGGACTAACAGGAAGAGGGAAGGGGATGAGGGAAGAGAGCCATTGGGAATAGAACCACTTTTTTAAAAAGTGGTTAAAAAGAAGCTAAAATAATTGAACGAACATAGTACTGTGTTTACAGCAGAAGAGAGGAAAAAACAAAACTTGAAAAAATATTAAAACTGATGGGGGAAAATATAAACATAGCTCTCATACCTTTGAATATCCACATCCAAAAATATGTCTTAGTTTGCAACGAGTCCATCAAGTTTTTGTCTTTGTGATTGTTATTGTACAAACTGTTTCCATGGTTCTGTTCACTTCACTCCGCATCAGTTCATACAAGTCTTCCCCAATTTATCCAAAGCCTCCCTTTCATAATTTCTTTTGACGTAGTAGTTTTCCACTACACTTTTATGTCAAAATTCATTCAGCTATTCCTCAATAGATGGGCACCCCCTTAATTTTTAGTTCTCTTGCCACTACAAAAAGAGTTGCTACAGATATTTTTGTACGTATACAAAAATATTTCCTTTTCTTCTGTCTTTGATCTCTTTAGGGTATAGACCTAGTAGTGGCATTGCTGGATCAAAGGGTATATATACAGTTGAGTAACTTTTGGGGCACAGGTCTAAATTGCTTTCCTGAATGGTCGGACTAATTCATAGCTTAATCAACACTACACCATTATGCCTGTTTTTCTGAAACTCCTCCAACATTTGTCATTTTTCCTTTTTTTCAACTTTATCAATCTGATGGGTGGGAAGTAGGAATATGCATTTCTGTAATTATTAATGACTTGGAATGTTTTTATTATGCTATTGATAGGTTATATTTCTTCCTTTGAAAATTCCTTTTTCTTTCCTGTGAACATTTATAAGTTGTGTAATGGCTTTTATAAATTTGAATTAGTTCCTTGTGTGTCTTGAATATGAGTGAACTTTTATATCAAAATTATGTATAAATTTGGAGCTTCTCTTGTTATAAAGAACCTCTGTTCTCAAAATGTCACAGCTCTTCCTGACTCCAGGTTAGAATCCCATCCTTCCCTGAAGTCACTTCCCATTCTCATCATCCAGGTATGAGAGCCCATTCCCACCAACCATTATACTTCTTCTACCTTAAGCCTTGTAGACAACCATCTACTCTATTCCCACTACCACTTGTTTTTAGAGCAAATTGGAACTCTTAATGAATTTTTCCTCAGGAATATTATAAGTGGTAGTTGGGTTTTATAGTACTTTTGTTTTGATATTCTACTGCAGTTATGGGTTAAATGTAGGTTTGAAGTAAGGGATTTTTGGTTCCATTTCCAGTCCTGGAATCCCAGCCTTTTCCCTTATTACTTATGTGACCTTTGCCAGGTTGTGTAACTTCTCTGGATTTAGCTTCCAATGAGAAGGTTGGACTATATGGCTTCTAAGGCCTATGATCCTGCTTCTTAGGTGCCGTAGTTTGGTCATTCTGCTATTGGATGGTATTTTAAGAGCCATAATTTAGAACAACATTTAAAGGACTTAGTTACCTTTCCAACTTGTCCTTAATCATTATGAATCTTTTTTTTTTAGACAATAAATGTTAAGTGACTTACCCAGGGTCACACAGCTAGTAGTGTCTGAGGCCAGATTTGAACTCAGGTCCTCTTGACTCCAGGGCTGGTGCTCTATCCACTTCTCCACCTAGCTGCCCCAAACATTATGAATCTCAATTGTTTTCTTTGCCTTGTGAAGAGAGAATTTATAATTCACTTTTACCCATATTATTTCAGGTGTCAGCACTTATTTACAGCCTCCTAACCCTTGGATTTAAAGCACTTTAAAGTATTCCAACTTAAGAGCTGTGGTAAAGAGAAAAGAACATTGGATCTGAAGTCAGAAGAGCTTGTATTTAAGTCTCAACTCTTATACTTTCTAGTTTTCTTACTATAAGCAGGTCATTTAACTTTTCTCTGCCTAAGTTTTTTCATCTGTAAAATGAGGGTAAAAATACTTGTGCTTACCTTGGGTTTGATTCACCTAATTTTGACACCTTCTACATCTGTTACTTTGAGAAAGTCACTTGAACTTTCTGAGCTCTAGTTTCCTCATTTGTAAAATGAGGATACTTGTTTTATCTTTAACTTTGCAGAGTTGTAGTAGTAAAGTGCTTTGCAAACCTTTAGACTAGAGTGGTCAAACACATGGCCCACTGACCACATACAGCCCACAACTTTCTGGAGTACAGCCTGACCCAGATTAAAATATAATTGGGAAATATTTAACAAATAAAAATACAGTAAGATAGATAATTTTTATTTTAAAAACTAAGTCAATATGTGACCTGCAAGGATCCATACATGCTTTTATCCAATTCAATACACATACACACACATACACACAGATCCTTGCAGGTCACATATTGACATGTAGTACACACACACACACACACACACATATTAGTGACCCCCATTTCTGTTTGAGTTTGACACCACTGCTTTAGATCATTATCAACTCCTTGTCAGTGATCCTTGAAGAACGTTGGAAAACAGGAGAAGTACCACAAGACTAGAGAAGGGCAAATGCCTTAATTTTTTAGGAAGAAAAAAGTCCCGTGTATTTGGTTGATCCTCTGGAAAATTCTGAAAATCCCCTCGAAAAAGCTGTTTGGGGAGCATATAGAAAGGGAAGTGATAATTACAAAATTCATGAGCATGGCTTTCTCAAGAATATATCATGCCAGGTTAACCCCATTTCTTTCTTTGATAAGATTACTAAACCTACCATATGAGAAAAATGCCATGGATATAGCTTATCTAAATTTTGGCTGAGGTTTTTTGATAAAGTTTTTCATACTGTTCTTGAGGAGAAGGTGGAGAGATTTGGATTAGACAGAAATACAACTAGATAGATTTAGATGGGTTGGATGACCATTTTCAAAGAGTCGTTTATTATTCAATGTCAACATGGCAAGAGGTCTCCGCTGGAGTATTCTAGTCATCTCTGCTTGGCCATGTTCTATTTAACATTTTTATCATTGAATTGGATAAAAGCATAGATGGTGTATATGCTCATGACACACAGATGGAAGTGATAGCTAACAACAGTGGACAAAAGAATCAGGATTTGAAAGGATTTTGACAGGTAGAGCAGTGATATCAAATCCAAATAGAAGCAGGGGCCACTAATCTGTACATAAGGATCCTTGTGGGCCACATTTTTTATTTAGTTTTAAAATGTAATGTTATCTATGTTTAATTATATTTTTACTTATTTAGTTAAATATTTCCCAATTACGTTTTAATCTGATTCAGGCTATACTTGAGTGTTGTGGGCCTGATTTTCAGGCTATGTGTTTGACACTTCTGACCTAGAGCATTGGCCTGAATTTAATAAGATGAAATTTAATAGAGATAAATATGAAGTTTTATACTTGAGTACAAAAAAAATCAGCTCCATAAATATAAGATTGAGCAGGAATGGATAAACCAAAGTTGTTTTGAAAAGGGGGTGTTTTAATGGACTGAAATCTCTATGAGTCAGCAGTGTGTTGTGGCAGCCAAAAAAAACCTAATAATCTTGAACTGAATTAAGAGAGGTACAGCTTCCTGAAATGGGGAGATGATGGCAACACAATACAACACAACACTGTACCCAGTGCTTGTCAGGTCATCATTTGGAACACTTTCAATTTGAGTGTTAGGCTTAAAGAAAGACTGTGAGAAGTCAGAAAGTGCCCAGAGGACGGTAATGAGGATGGTAGAGGGTCTTGTTACCATCTCATATGAATGAATAAATGATCAAGCATTTATTAAGTATTTATGTATAAATGCTGGGGATACAAAGTTTAAAATAAAGACAGCCTTTGCCCTCAAGGAGCTTATATTCTAATAGGAATAGACAACACACATAGGGGAGTGGTAACCAGGTAGGAATATCTTGGTTTGTAAAGTTACAGGGATAGTAAGTAGAACCATAGTGGAATAGATTGACATACCTTTTCCAGTCACAGTGACACCATTGATTTGATTATGGTTCTAGAACTGGAGTGTAGCAATAGATACAGTGGAAAGGGGACAAGCTAGAAGATGGCCAGGAAGTAAAGTGAGACATGGCTAGAACTGGCTGAAATAAAGCACATTGTGTGAGACACTCTTGAAACAGGACAATGAATCCTCAGCACAGGAGTTCCAGAGGAGAAAGGGTTAAGTCCTCCAAAGTGTGGATTCTGGTCCAGCTAGCAAGGTGATTGGTGAGAAGATAACTAAGGAATATAGTGAGCCCCAAGTAGGGTCACGAAGGGTCAGACAGGAATGAAAAAAGGTTCAACAGCAGAGGTAGAGTGGACTGCGTTAACAGGTGGTGGGCTCCCTCCTCTTGAAGGTGTTTAAGAAAAAGCTGAAAGACCACTTGTCAGGTGCATTGTACTGGAGATTCCTAATTGGCCACAGAGGTCTCTTCCAGTTTTCATATTCTGTAATCCTGAAATATTGGATGTAGCAGGAATATAAAACTAGCATAGTAGATAGAGTATTGTTCTCTTAGCATGAACCACTTGGATTAAAGACCCACTTGTAACACATATATAATGTGTAATCACATGTATAATCCTGGTGAAAACCAATTAAGTTCTCAATGATCTAGGCCAGGGGTGGGGAACCTGAGGCCACGAGTCTAGACAATTCTCTAGACTGTAAGTTATGGAGAAGGTGCCAGATTTCACTGGTAGAGTATCTTCATCTGAGAAAGCCCTATATCAATGTAAGCACAGGTCCAGTGCTGATGCCGTGTCTGCTCACAGTGGGTGTGCCCCAGGACTCTGTTCTGGGACTCTTTTTTTTTAACCCTATACTATCTCATTTGGTGATCTCATCATCTCCAGTGGGTTCGTTACTATGGATGATGTACATATTCAGCCTGAGTTTTTCTCCAGAGCTATAGTCTCAGACTTCTAGAATTATATATGCTACATGTATCTTAAACTCAACATGTCCAAAATGGAACTCAAAGTATTTCCCACTTAATTGTTCACCCTTCAGTTGTCAAGGCCAACACTATCCACTCCGTCACCCAGGTTTGCAAGCCTTGGTGTCATCTTTGACTCTTTGCCCTCAACCTCCATAATATCTCTTGTATATTTCCTTTTTTTCCACTGATAGAGCCACAGTTTTACTCCAGGTTTTTTTTCATCTCTCAATTAAACTTTTTTTGTTTGTTTTTGCAGGGGGGAAGGCAGGGCAATTGGGGTTAAGTGACTTGCCCGAGGTCACACAGCTGGTACCTGTGTCAGGTGACTGAGTTTAGATTTGAACTCAGGTTCTCCTGACTCCAGGGCCAGTGCTCTATTCACTGTGCCACCTAGCTGCCCCCTCAATTAAACTACTACAATAGAACTTTAAATGGTTGCTTTAGTGGGAGATAGGCTGTCCTTAACTCTTAACTCTTTTTTAAAAATTTGTTTATTTAATTTATTTAATATTTTTAGTTTTCAGCATTGATTTTTACAGAGTTTGAATTACAAATTTTCCCCCAATTTCTACCCTCTCCCCCACCCCCCTTTCTAAGAAGGCAAGCAATTCAACATATGCCACATGCGTATCATTATGTAAAACCCTTCCACAATACTCACGTTGTGAAAGACTAACTATATTTTGCTCCTTCCTATTCTATCCCCCTTTATTGAATTTTCTCCCTTGACCCTGTCCCTTTTCGAAAGTGTTTGATTTTGATTACTCCTCCCCCTATCTGCCCTCCCTTCTATCATCCCCCCTTTTTAATCTACTTCCTCCTTCTTTCCTGTAGGGTAAGATACCCAATTGAGTATGTATGGTATTCCCTCCTCAGGTCAAATCTGATGAGAGCAAGATTCACTCATTCCCCCTCACCTGTCTTCTCTTCTCTTCCTACAGAACTGCTTTTTCTTGCCACTTTTATGTGAGATAATTTACCCCATTCTATCTCTCCCTTTCTCCCTCTCTCAATATATTCTCTCATCCCTTAATTTGATTTTATTTTTTTTTAGATATCATCCCTTCACATTCAGCTCACCCTGTGCCCTCTGTGTATGTGTGTATATTTATGTGTGTGTGTGTATATATATGTATATACATATATATGTGTGTATACACACACACACACACACACACATATATATATATACATATACATACACACACACACACACATATATTCCCTTCAGCTACCCTAATACTGAGGTCTCATGAATTATATCCATCATCTTTCCATGTAGGAATGTAAACAAAACAGTTCAACTTCAGTAAGTCCCTTATGATTTCTCTTTCTTGTTTACCTTTTCATGCTTCTCGTGATTCTTGTGTTTGAAAGTCAGCGTTTCTATTCAGCTCTGGTCTTTTCATTGACAAAGCTTGAAAATCCTCTATTTTACTGAAAGTCCATATTTTGCCTTGGAGCATGATACTCAATTTTGCTGGGTAGGTGATTCTTGATTTTAATCCTAGTTCCATGGACCTCCAGAATATCATATTCCAAGCCCTTCAGTCCATTAATGTAGAAGCTGTTAGATCTTGTGTTATTCTGATTGTGTTTCCACAATACTCAAATTGTTTCTTTCTGGCTGCTTGCAATATTTTCTCCTTGATCTGGGAGCTCTGGAATTTGACAACAATGTTCCTAGGAGTTTTCTTTTTGGGATCTTTTTCGGGAGGCAATCAGTGGATTCTTTCAATTTCTATTTTACCCTCTGGCTCTAGAATATCAGGGCAGTTCTCCTTGATAATTTCTTGAAAGATGATGTCTAGGCTCTTTTTTTGATCATGGCTTTCGTGTAGTCCAATAATTTTTAAATTATCTCTCCTGGATCTATTTTCCAAGTCAGTGGTTTTTCCAGTGAGATATTTCACATTGTCTTCCATTTTTTCATTCCTTTGGTTCTGTTTTATAATATCTTGATTTCTCCTAAAGTCACTAGGTTCTACTTGCTCCAATCTAATTTTTAAGGTAGTATTTTCTTCAGTGGTCTTTTGGACCTCCTTTTCCGTTTGTCTAATTCTGCCTTTCAAGGCATTCTTGTCCTCATTGGCTTTTTGGAGCTCTTTTGCCATTTGAGTTAGTCTATTTTTGAAGGTGTTATTTTCTTCAGTATTTTTTGGGTCTCCTTTAGCAAGTCGTTGACTTGTTTTTCATGGTTTTCTCACATCACTCTCATTTCTCTTCCCAATTTTTCCTCTACTTCTCTAACTTGCTTTTCGAAATCCTTTTTGAGCTCTTCCATGGCCTGAGACCAGTTCATGTTTTTCTTGGAGGCTTTTGGTGTAGGCTCTTTGACTTTGTTGACTTCTTCTGGCTGGTCCTCTTTGTCACCAAAGAAAGATTCCAAAGTCTTAGTCTGAATCTGAGTCTGTTTTCGCTGCCTGACCACGTTCCCAGCCAACTTACTTGACCCTTGAGTTTTTCGTTGGGGTATGACTGCTTGTAGAGTAGAGAGTACTTTGTCCCAAGCTTGAGGAGCTGTGCTGTTGTTTTCAGAGTTATTTCTACACAGCAAGCTTTGCCACACCAGCACTCCTCTTCCCCCCAAAACTGCCAACTTCGACTGGACTCAGATCTAAGCAGGCTCTGCACCCCTGCTCTAATCTGCCACTTAATTCCTCCCACCAGGTGGGCCTGTGGCCAGAAGCAACTGCAGCTGTAGCTTTGTAAGCAGCCTCAAGAGCTGTACCACTTCTGCTTCTCCCAGGGTGGTGGCCCAACCGCCAGCTCCTTTCACTCTGTCCCAGCAGCTTTTCCCACTAACCTTCTCTGTTGTCTTTGGTGTTTGTGCGTTGAGAAGTCTGGTAACTGCCACAGCTCACTGATTCAGGGCGCTAGGGCCTGTTCTGCCCATTTCCCAGTCTGGTTGGTCCAGGTGCGGTTTACGCTAGGCTCTGCTCTGCTCCCAGTTCCGTGCAATAGATCTTACCCTGCGACCATCCAGGCTGTCCTGGGCTGTAGCCCTGCTCTGCTATTTCGTGGGTTCTGCAGTTCTAGAATTTGTTCAGAGCCATTTTTATAGGTGTTTGGAGGGACCTGGGCGGGGTGGGGGGAGCTCATGCATGTCCCTGTTTTCCAGCTGCCACCTTGGCTCCGCCCTCCAACTCCTAATTCTTTAATCAAATTTAACTTTTTCATCAAAACCTCGGAGTTGGCACCAGATCAAATAATGATCAAGGAATCTACTGATCAAGAAATCTACTCTTCTACCACAGAAGAGCACAAAGAGCCAGCCAGAAACCCACAGGTCAGAGGAAAAAGGTCCCCACCCCCAGCCAGATTAGCTCCACAGCCTCCCAGAGTAACCCAAGAAGGCATATGTGGCCTTCAAGGCTTTGTGTCCAAGGGCAGTAAGAGCAAAGGACTTCCTTGGGAAAGCCATGACTGGCAATGACCAGCTCAGTGCTGCAGTATTCAAACTGGGACATCTGTGTCCTGGGGCTCTGAAGTTCTTAAAACTTTGTCCAGAGCTGCCAGAGAAGGCCCTGAAACCACATGCTCTGAAGCTCAAAAGATGTAGAAGGCCAAAGCAATGTAGTAGAGATTACTACAAGAACACAAGTGACCTGGGATGAGAATAAGAAGATAATCATTAATCATTACACCCAAAAGTGTAGCAGAGGGCATAACCTAGCCCTGACACAAAGCCTCAATTCAGGAACAAAAGCCAGAGAGGTGAAAAAGTCCAAGAAAACACCATTCAATACTGTATTAACAAATTATTGCCAATCTGACTCCATGACAACTACAAACAGCCAATCAAAGGAAAAATGGATTTTCCACAAGCACTATATGGATATTTAGAAGAAATGAAGCAAAGGAAAAAAAAATAAAAGCTCTTCAGGAAAGAATTAAAAGTAAAATAAATATCTTAGAAGAGAAAGTGGCAAACGTTGATCTTAAATGGAATTTCTGAAAACCAAAATAGATCAAGTGAAAATCAGTGACTATGAGCCAGTAAGAAATATTAGATCAAAATCAAAAGATTAAAATAATAGAAGAAAATATAAGATATATGGTATATGGTATAAAAAACAACAGACCTGTAAAATAGGCCAAGGAGAGATATTTTAAGAGTCATTGAACTTTATGAAAAACATGATTTTTTAAAAAAGGTATACAGTATATTTCAAGAAGTCATGAATGAAAACCTTCCAGACATATTAGAACCTGAGAGCAAAGTAAATATAGAAAATATCACAAATCACCTCCTTCAAACTATTGTGACACTGCGCAAAAACTGTGTTCATAAAGTCCAAGGAAATTTGGCCATACTCCAGTGATTATCTATAAATTATCAAATGCATTGGTGAGGGATAGATTTCAAGAGTTTGGACCAAGAGTGCTCCAGCAAACTCCTGAAGAGCAAAAGTAGAACCGAACCATGACAGAGAAGAGAGATATAGAGGAGAATCATCTGCCCTACAGACATCTTGGTGCAGAAGACCCTGATTGAATGAAGTCTCAGGAAAAGGTGATCTCTTTCCCCAACTTCTCTTTCCTATGCCTTTCTAACCACAGACACTATAACAATCCTTTGCTTCATTACCCAAACTTTTCCAGGAAAGTGAATTTTTGCCTCAACCAAAGAGGCCGGGGGTTAACTAGGGATCAATATAAAACAAAGTTATACAACCCAACCTCTGACCAAATGCTAAAAATTTTCTTAATTGGTGGCTCAGAGCAATTGTGACTAAACTCATAACTTCCTAAAGCTGAAGAGCAAGGAAGCATGTGGACCTTGGGGAACGTTATATCAACCCCTAGGCTTAAAATGAACTAATTATTTTAGTAGAGTATTACACATCAACAACTAGTTTGGCATTTTGTCCAGCATGTACTTGTCAAAAATCTGGCAAGAATTAGGGGCACGATCTATGATTGTGAAAGTTTGTTTTTGCCGCCTTTGCAAACTGATCTGCCTTTTTTTGAGCCAAGGCTTAATACACATTTTCATCCAACCACTTGACCTAACCTAGTCCTGTTTCATGATAACTAAAAACCTAAACCTGTTTGGTATTGCAGACATTTCACACTATGGAGACCACTTCTATCTAAACCATTGTCTAAATGGTGCTATGAATTTGTGGATTTTTAAAGTCCTTTGAGCATAGTCTTGCAGTGTTCTTTGGGGAGAAGAGTATAATACCCTGCTAAAAGAATTAGTTATCGATGTCAGTTACTACGAAGATCTTGTGAAACTCCTCTATAGTTGCTTATACCTTGCTCTGTGTAAAAGGTCTTTTGTTCTTACATCTGATGCCCTAGGCATGCAGGTGTAATGCTTTGTTGATTGAATAGATATTGGGGCCTCTAGAGAGGGAGAAAGAACAGGTATCTTATTTCTTCTGGAAGGAGAACTAACTGAATGTACTTTGATCCAACTTTTTTTCAACCCTTGTTTATGGTTCAGCTAACATTGCTGTCCTTCATTGACAGTAAAATGTTACTCATCTGGGCTCTATAAATGGAGGACAACCTCAAAATAATTTCTTCCTTTGTGACTTCTAAGAACATAAAAGTAAGGAGAGAATAAGTCTAAAATCAGCAGCTTTTTAAAACCATGGGTTCAGGAAAGCAAGGAGTGCTTTCAAATGCTTTCAGCTTCTGTGTCCAGGAATTCATTTTTTAAATCTGAAAGGCTTTTTTGTTTATGATACATTATTATGATGAGCAGGCCCATCCTCTGTTGGATTTGTTCCTTACCTGGCTTAGTAGTATTCATATTTATCTCTCTAAGGAGTATTGTCCTTAAAGCATTAAAGCTGCCATTTTAAAGATATTTTGACATTCTTTTCACTATGTGGTCTTCTTAGATATTTTTCTGAATCAAGTTTTACTCCACAGAAGACAGTCAAACTGCTTTATATGTAATTCTGCACTATGTACTGAGGCATATGTACATGTTTCATTCTTAATTAAGCCACCCTGTGCTGAGTGACCTCCAGGAATCCAAATTAAATTTTTGAGTAGCTGCAAGATGTGGGCAGCTAGGTGGAAAAGTAGATAGAGTGCCAGGCCTGGGATCAGGAAGACTCATCTTCCTGAATTCAAAGCCAGCTTCAGACACTTACTAGCTGTGTGACCCTGGGCAAGTCACTTAACCCTGTTTGCCTCAGTTTCCTTCTCTGTAAAATGAACTGGAGAAGGAAATGGCAATGCCAAGTAAACCCCAAATGGGATCACAGAGAGTCGGACACAACTGAAAAATGACTGAACATCTGCAAGATGCTATGTAGGGTATAAGAGAAGCATAATAACACCTCAGAACATATCTGGGAACCCATAACTAGCTGTGTGACTTGGGGACCTCATTCCACTTCTCTCAACTTGTTTTCTTATGTCTAAAATGAGACAATTGAGCTATATCAGTAGTGTCAAACTAAAATAGAACTATATTCCCAGCAGTGACATATTTACTTAGAAAACCACAAATTAACTTTATCTGTGTTGTATTGTATTTTTATTTATTGGGTTAAAACATTTCCCAATTGCATTTTAATCTGGTTCTGCCACACTCTTGGACCACATGACCTCAACATGGTATGGCAGAAAAAACAAACAATGGTGTATGTGTGTTCTACAAACATCGAAGAGTGGTGATAGATGAATGGTTTATCTCTAGGGCTTCTTAAACTTTTTCCACTCATGACCCATTGTTGGCCTTGTGTGGCCTGAGGCCATGTGCAGTGCCAAGTGTGCATGCTTTGTGTTCAGAACTAAGGCTGAAGTGAAGTTTCATGATCAACATGGGCAAACACTGCCAGAAACACCTCAGATTCATTAAGTATTTGATTTTTAATTAACTTTTGGTCCTTGTGTGTTCAGAAACCTTTTACTGTTGCCATGGGGTTGCGACCCACAATTTAAGAAATGCTGAATACTAAAAGTGCAGTTTTTTAATTTCACAGGATCTGACCCTTGGGTCTGATACCACCACCCCCTAAAGTAACAAAAATGGCTTTCCCAGGGCTAAGTCTTGATAATTCAGGAAATGGAGGAGGGTGGAAGGCGGAGAGGATGACGCCAAAGATAAACTTCACCTTATATTTTTGGTGAGGGCAAGCTCTGTCCCTTTCTCACCCTTCTGTCTATCAGTAATCATTTAAAGTGCCTATATGTACCAGGCATTGTGCTAGGAATTTTGGATACAAAGGGAACAGTCTCTGTCTGCCCTCAAGAAGCTTACATTCTACAGGGAAGACAGTATTTGTACATAGGGGAATGTATAAGTCTCTCTAAATCTTAGGTAAAGTATTACCAGAATCTGTGTCTTCCCAGAGACCTCCCACCACCTCTCAGCCAAGCCCAATTTCCATTTTATTTGTGTTGTGTCTTGTAGTTCTTCTCCTTTTCTTCCTCTGCCTAGCTAGAGTGAACCATGAACCATGAACTGTTCAAGTTCTTCCCTTTAATTACCCTTTTATGGATTTATTTTACCTCTTATTATAGCCTTCATTACATTTATCCGTATTCTTTAATGTGGACTCCAAAAAGCCTTTCTTGAAGGGAAACCTATATTTATCTCCTTCTCTACCTACCAGTACTTATTGGACCAAACATTTCAGCATTCAGATATGCCCCCTTCTTTCCTTAGATACCACCACTACATTGGTGCAAGTCTTCATTAATTCCTTCTTGGACTTTCATAATAGCTGGCTGGTAGGTCTGCCTGCCTTGCCTCAAATCTCTTCCCACTCCAATCCATCCTCCATTCAACTGCCAAATGATTTTTTAAAAATTCAGGTCGGACCTCTACTTAATAAACTCCAGGGGCTTCCTGTTGCCTTTAGGATCAAATACAACCTCTATTTGGCATTCATTGCCCTGCATAACCTACTGTACCCTCCTCACCTGCTACCCAGGACACACACCTTTCCAGTCTTCTTAGATCTTACTCTCCTCCACATGTTTTTTGGTCCAGTTATAATGGCCTCCTTGTTCCTCTAACAAGATGCTCCATCTCTGGGCTCTGAGCATTTTCTCTGACTCTCTTCCTTGCCTAGAATGTTCTTCCTCCTCATCTACCTACTGGCTTCCCTGACCGCCTTCAAGTACCAACTAAATTTCTACAGGAAACCTTTCTCAAGCCTTCTTAATTCTAATACCTTCCCTCTTTTAATTATTTCCTATTTTCCTATAGATAGCTTGTTAGCATATATTTGTTTGCTTGTTGTCTCCCCTCTTCTAAATTTTGTCACCCAGATTTTCTTCCACAGGCCTACCCTTCTAGCTTTATTATACATTACTCCCCTTCACCTACTCTAAAGTCCAGCCAAACAGGCTGCCTTGTCACCCAAGACACTCTATCTCCCTCTCTGTGCTTTTGTAGAAACTGTCCCCCATCCTTGGAATGTATTCCTTTCTCACCTCCATCTCTTAGAATCTCCAGCTTCCTTCAAAGCTCAGCTTAAGTACCATCTCTCGCATGAGGCTTTTCCTATTCTCACCCCCTCCCCAGATACTAGAGCCTTCCTCCAAACAAAATTAGCTTGTATCCTGTTCTTTCTTACATATCAGTGTTGTCTCCCCCAATAGAATCTAAGTTCCTTTGACCAGAGACTATCTCCTTTTTGTCTTTGTATTCCTCCAACATCTAGTGCAGTTTGGGTGATATCGTAGATGTTTAATGTGGATTCATTAAATATCATATAACTGAGGGTAGTTCTCCATGATTTTCTTGTCTTATGGTAGAAATAATTTTTCCCTTCCCACTCTGCCTTGTGCGCATTTGAATGTGTCCATGGTTGCATGTGGAGCAATTTATGGGAAAGAAAGGAGGGCTTCTTCATCTCCCTGAGACAGACTGGATGGCTCAAGGATAAAACAATAAGATTAAATTAGAGCTAATCAACAGGCTGAACACAGCAGTGAAAATGATTAGTTACTGTGTAGAGCTGAGAAATTTAGAAGAGAACAGATTCCTTATGTTAAAAATGGAAGAAGTTCTGCTCAGACTAGGAAACTGGAGAATAAAAGCACGTTAAGGAGATAGGCAAAAAGAATCCTAAACCAAGAATAGAATTTACTTCAAGAGAGTTTAATAGAGATGTTCAGACAGAGAAAAAGCAGTAAGATCCATCTCAAAACCTTGACTTTATATCTTACATATGTGTGAAAATAGCTTAGACACATAACCTTACTACAATAAAAATATAGTAGAATAGTTACTGAAGAAATCAAAGAGATGAAGAAAGAAACTTAAGGATCCGTTGCTTTTAAGGGGTGTGTGTGTGTGTGTGTGTGTGTGTGTGTGTACACATATTTATACATACACACATACACACACTAGTCCTTAGGTATTGGGTCGTCTTCTCCTCTGTCATTATCTCATAGAATCATTGAGCGTTTTATTTGTCCCTCTATTACCCCAGGTCTGGTTCCCCTTCTTCTGACCAAAGAGATAGTGGTTGAATTATACAAGAGGGAGAAATTGTGGAGGAGTATACCATATTCCTGATGCTCTAGACACAAAAAGTAGCCTTTAAACTCTTTGGGGTAGCAGTCAAGGCAGGAAACTATCAGCCAGCCAACTGTATAATCATAGAAGGGTTCAAAGTTCCTAACATTTTCTTTAAAATGTTATACAAGTACTTAAATGAATTTCCCAACTTGACCAATAGTAATCGTGGGTCCCCATCCTTTTATAATTGAATTATTACCTGATTGAAGAGGAATTATTTCTGCTTATGTTTTATATACAGCTAATCTCCACACCATTCTGAGTGCTCAGGTTTCTTTTCCTGCCAGATTTTTCCTAGGAAGCATATCCTTTACAGGGCCCAAAATTCTAGAAAAGCCTGGTAAGACCAGCTCTTCTCATGATGCAGCACAGCCTGCCAAACTACAAGAAACGCTTCAGATATTTGCGAAGTGCCCCATCCTAATAATGTCACCATTGTACAATGTGCTTTTAAAAATTGTTTTTCCCATTGATTTTTCCCATTGTTTTCCTATCATTTGCTCATATTAACCCATGTTTATTTCTCCCTCTTTTTGTGTTTGTGTTACGCTTGCTGTCTTTGCCTCCATTGTTCCCAGGTTACAGTATAGCCATGAAATACCCAGTCACTTGGCTGACGAGCATGCACTGATAGCTTCATATGTGTCACGTCTACAGCATTGTGCACGGTCAGTGTTTGAACAGCAGTTGGGCTTGTAAAGGGGAGGGAGGTTTTCCTTTTCCTGGGACTGCCAACTGAAAAAGCAGATCACTGTGGCCTTCACTAAGAAACTCTATCAGTAATAAATCCTGGATCCTTGAGAAACACCAAACCATGCTGTCCCCCATCTGCCTTTCCCCAGACTTCTTGGTCCTCTGTTCTGCAACTTTGCCTGAAAGGATGACACACAGGTTTAGACATACAAAGAGCCTTTTCTACATAATTACTCCTTATAGTGTTTCCTTTTTTCTCATAGAAGGAATCTATTCCCCTGGTTTTTATCCTTTTGCCTATCCCTAAAGTTTCATAAAACTTAGGGGATCTTTCCCATATCTTTAGGAGGAAAATAGGACTTGATGATTGATGGTTGTGACCCAAAGAAGTGTCTCTGATATAGCAGAAAGAGCCCTGGATTTGGAGTCTGCAAACATAGATTGGAATTGCAGCCCTGCTATTTATTGATGTTGGACATGTAATCTCATCTCTCTGATCCTCATTCTTCTTTTCTACCTACCTCACAGGGTTGTTGTGAGGAAGTGCTTTTTAAACAATAAATTGCTATATAAATTTCAACTATTATTATTTTACCCATCTAGGAAACGTCCACTGTGAACTCTGACCTAAACTTGGTGCTTACTGTACTCCCTGGGGAGGACAGAATCCTTGCTATCCATTGGTCCAATATCGTTGCAGAATTCTAGAATGGTGGCCTGAGGCTTCTGCCTAACTCAGGAAGATTTGTGAAGGTTTTTGCCAGGGTCTTTAACTTGGGTGGTCAGAGAACATAGGATACATGAGCAAGGATCTCCTGGCCAGAAGCCATATGGGAATTCATCTCTTCTTGAGGTGTTGTATCCAAGAAACAAGACCAAGAATTCAACATGATGCTTTCTAGAAGGCACTCAAGTTACTATGTAGTATTAGAAAAAAAGGAATATAATATAATATAATATAATATAATATAATATAATATAATATAATATAATTATAATATAATAGAAATATAATATATAATATAATAGAAAATACTTCCTCTCTCCTTCCCAAACAGAATGACTACAAGGTTATTGCAAGATACTTAATTGTCAAAGAAAAGTACAATTATACTTATGTTATTTACTTAAGGCAAGAAAGTGAACTACTGCATTTTAGAACAAAAGTTGAAACAAAACAGATTTTTAAAAATAAAACCAATGCTCAGAAATATATCAATAATCAGAAAATTAAATTAACCACTGTTCCCCTATCAGTTATGGTTAATTACTTGGACAACACTGCTGAAACAATTTTAGATTCCAAATGATATCCAAAGACAAATGAGATCAACATTAACCAAGTCCTCTTACTGGAATAGGAAGAATCTAGAAAGAGTGAAGACGAATCTAGAAAGGCCTGCAACATGACTTTTTTATGCCCAGGATCTTCTTCTTGCTGTTTTCTTGACATATGCTATCTACATTTCTCATCTCAATATATTGAGCATGTTCAGAGATTATTTTGAAACATTATTATTTTTCCCTGTTCCAGGTCTTTGAACTTTGCTTTGGTGCAGAATATTTCCTATTGACTTTTAGTCTTCTCTTCAACAGTGACTTCTACCATTGCTTTATATTAGCAATTATCATAAACTGCCATCAGGTGGTGGCAGTGCTTTGGTCCTGGCAACTCACAAAAATGTAAATGGTCCTCTCTTTTTCCTTCCTATCAGAGGGGAAAAGTAGGAAGGGTGTCCTTGCATTTTTCTTTGGCAGTTAATTATCTTGCAATAACCTTGTAGTCATCATTCTTGAACCTTGGTTACTCTACTGTATATCGCTATTCTGTGCTAAGTATGGGATATGTAGGATGCTGAGCTGAATTGAATTGACCTCAGTATGTGCCCTCATAGACCCTTTTTTAATGGAGTCCCTAATTGAGGCTTATTTTCTTGTGATTTGCATCTTTTGTCTGCAAGTAGATTCTTGTAAAAAAAATTCAAGTTAAGCTCAAAGGGATGTCAAGGAGCTCTGTTTTAACTCCTTCTGATGAACTAGTAAGAAAGGAGACCCAGCTATCGGTATTCTTCATTTCTAAAGCTGATGTAAAAGAAGCCTTATCCAAAAGGCATTTTCAAGCACCAAGGAGTGTGACAAGCACTTTACTAAGTGCTATACAAAGATAATTACATAGACATAGTCCTTACTAGTCTAAGACATACAATACTTACATGGATAAAACAATAGGGATCATAATATTATTGAAGCAGCTTTGCTTAACACTTTAATAGAAAGGCATTTGGGGAAATGATTGAACAGAAACAAAAATAATAAATTTTACAACATATTTCTGGGAAGAATACATTAAACAAATTCACATTAAGGTATGAATGACTCATTAGAATTGGAGGAGAGGATGCTTGTGGTATAGAGAACCAAGATTCAAAGAAGCAAAGGTTAAAAAGAGAAAATAAGGGATACTCACTTCACTTTTTACCCAGGAAGTACTCTATATAATGCCTGAGTTAAAGGTCAGTTTTAAAATAGTAGAGATTCAAAAGTTGACCCTGGAAAAATTCATTAGCTTAGGGCAAATTATTACCTTTTCTTAGTACTTTATTTTTTTATGATGCTTTAGTTTCTCTTTGGTTTCTGTGTTTTCAGAGCTTACTTATTTTAGGGGTTTGATGCTGTTAACAACAATGTGGCTAGCAGCTACTGTGGGAGTGAAGGACCCAACAAGACCAGCACACAGAAGGGCTGCCAACACAGGTTCTTTGATCTGCTTTTCTAAGGAAAGCAACTTTAAGGGGTTAACAATCTCAGTTTAATTAAACATGCATATATCATTCACTTAGTTCAGGAGGGAAAAGATCAGCCCCCTGAACTTCTGGGCAAATACAAACAGAAATTACAAACATTAACAGACAGACTTTGTCTAATTCAAATCACAATTCATGGTTACCAGAGAAGCACCAACATCTGAGTTACAAAGCTGGGGTGGGGGGCGCACTGTTTCAATAGCTTACCTAGAGTTTCATTACTGTTTCAGTGAGTGTACCCCCAAAAGTCAAATGCTAACTTTTCAGTACGAATACTCTGTTCTGGAGCCTGAGGTCTCTAGGCTCACTATCCAGGGTGTGGGAAACCAAGGTGTGGGAAAGCACCACATCATATACAAATCAATGACCCTCCATTGTCTTAGTGCTGAGAAGCACTGCAAGGCAAAAAAGATCCCACTTTACCTGCCCCATTCAAACAAAGGCCAGACTCATTAAAGGCACTTAAGAGAAGACCAGCAAAAAATCCTGCCCTGATTACCATTACAGATACCCTCCTCATTTCCCAACATCTTGGTAAAATACCTCTGTTTCAATTTTTACAAGTAGTAGGTTTTTTCTCTGCAAAATGATATAATCTTGCAGTTCCACCACTGATTGCAGCAGTAAAATGGGTAAGTGAGAAGGAACCAAAGCACTTTTTAAATGGGACCTAAATACCTCAGCCCAGCTATTGCCCCTATAAATCCTTTTTTGTCTCAGAGGACCAACAATACCTGTGACCTAAACCTTCTTTTTAAAATTACCATCCTGCTTTTAGAAGGATTTCCCTTCCCCCTTCTATAGAAAAAATTCCCCAACTTTCCAAGAATAAAGAAAAGGTGAGGCATAATTAATGGATATGTATTTTCTTTTTCTTTCTTTGGCAGTGTTCTGGACAGCCCCAGCCGACTAGATGAAGAACACAGACTTATTGCCCGTTATGCTGCCCGGCTAGCTGCAGAGGCAGGAAATGTAGTAAGTAAATGGAGGAGAATTGTTAAGTAGTTTATGACAGTTTTAGGTTGCCTCCACCCTCTTTCCTTCTCCCTTTTCTAAACTTTTGCTTTCTAGGGAATGAGGAGACTGACATAGCTCAAATTGGAAATAAGTCCCTGCTTTCCCTCAACAAAAATGAGTTTCTCTTAGAAGTGCCGAGAGTATGTGTATACTCAGTAGCTTGAAGGACTTTTTAATAACTTACCTTATGAGGGAAAAAAGGTCTAGTAGTCATTGGCTGAAATGGAAGATTTTATTCATACACACCCACACACCCACCCACCCACCCACACATATATATATACACACACATATATGTGTGTGTATGTATACATGTATAGGTGTGTATAGGTGTGTATATATGTATACACACATATACACACATGTATGTGTGTATATATATGTGTGTATATACATACATATACACATACACATACACATACACATACACATACACATACATATACATATACATATACATATACATATAGTGATTTCAACATATAACTTTTGAAGTTAACCTGGAAAGATAAATGAGAATAATTATTTTATTGTAACACATCCACTTAGGACTTAAATATCCATTCTTTGGAATGCTAATGCTCTTCTCACATTTGATTTTGTAATCATAAAAGTAAACTTATTAGTAAAAAAGAAACAATAAAACAGAATATCGAGAAATCCCAGAGAGGAAACAGGAGAAAGTTGGTGGTTAATGAGTTAAATCTAAAACCCTCGTTTAGTCACACTTGTTCTGGTTTCATTATAGAAAGTAAATGAGAGCTCAGAAGGCATTTCCTTTGGATAGGAAGAATACACCCTTTCTGCCAGCAGATAGAGATGTTTTAACTAAATGATTCATGGGCATGACCCTTCCAGTGCTTAGACATATGCTACTCTGAGAGCCATAGTGAAAAGAACACTGGACTTGAGCTCTGTCTTTGCTTTTTACTACTTGTGTGCTTAGCCCTTAGGGGTCTGATTTAAGTCAAGCATTAATACTAACTATAGTTACAATATTAGCTATTAATCAGATAGTAATATTAGGCATTGGGCAAATAATTTTACCCCTCTGGGCTTTAGTTTCCTCATATGTAAAATGAGTGGGTTAGAATATATGACCTCTAACATTCCTTCCAGACCCTATGAAATCTTATGATAATGTTGAGTTTTTAGTAGTATTGTTAGTTTCTTTTTCTGCGAACAGTTGTCACCTTTAGAGGACTTTGCCGATCTGTGATTAATTCACAAATTCTAGCCTCTTTTTGAAAAGCAGACCTTTAAAGTACTTTAATTATGGAATACCTCATGTTCCCTGGTCTTATCCTGCTCTCTCCTATCTTCATTCATGTATGTAGGCTATCCCAGGTTCACCTCTAACATACTTATCTCTGCCTTTTTTGAAATTCTCTGGTACCAGTTCTGATCCCCAGTTAGAAATAATCTTTCTTTCCTTAAAATCTGTATTACTACTGTTTGACATCTCATATGCACTTAATCATTTTCTAATTTTTATTGTAGTTACTTGTATATAAAGTTTGTCCTATTAGATTATAAAATCCTTGAGATTAAAGATGATATTTTTGATCTTTGTGTCACCAGGCCTTTTCTTGTAGTAGACAGTTAACACATGTTTGTTGGCTAGAAAAGAAATGAGGACGATAACTCCTTTAATGTATTAAACCAGAACATTTCTATAGCTAATACAAATGATTTACATTGTCTCTCAGTTGCTTGACTTTCTCAAATTTCTTCTTTAACAAAAATTAAACCCTTAAAGGTCTAAGCAGTGAGTAGTCTCCTGTGGATTCGATTTCTTCCTTTTTAGATTTTTAAGAATTTAACAAACACCAAATAAAACAAATATTTCCATATTACACAGTAGAACAGAAAAAGAAAATTATACACAAAATTAGAAATCTGTTATGTACAACTTGCTTTTCTTTTTGAATATATAATCATTTTAACATGTAACTTTTAAAACTGTCCTGCTTAACTGTGGTTCTTTCTGGACTTTCTTCTGTTCTCTTTTGTACATTTAAAAAAAATCATTGAAAACCCTCTTTACCTTCTTTATTTTTTCCTTTTTTGGACAGCTACCCTATCCCATCCCTATCCCCTCAGGGTGAAAAACAAACAAACTGACTCTTGTGACAAATGTGCATAATATAACAAAACCTTATTGGCCATGTCTGAAAACTTATATCTTATTCTCCAGCTTGAGTCTTTTAGAAGATGATTGCCGTACTTCATCATCAGTACACTGAAACTGTGGTTGGTCGTTACATTAATGAGAGTTCCTAGGTCTAGTTGTGTATCTTTATCACAACACTCATTATAATATAAATTGTTCTCCTGGTTCTGTTCACTTCACACAAGTCTTCCCAGTTTTCTGTAAAACCATCCCTTTTTGGTCATTTCTCATGGCACAAGTATTCTGCTATGTTCAGATACCATTTGTTCAGCCATTCTCAAATTGATGGTTTCCAGTTCTTTGTCACTACTCTGCTATAAGTAGTTTTGTGTAGATGAGTCCCTTTCCTCTTTCTCTGACTGCTTTGGAATAAAGGCCTATGTAACTGTATCATTGTATGTACAGTAGTAGATTTTTGGCCATGGTTTCAAATTGCTTTCCAGAATAGCAGGGCAAATTCACAGTTACATCAACAGTGTGCGTATTTTCAGATAGACCCTTCCAACAATTGCCATTTTCTTTCTTTTTGTCAACTTTACATATCTATTGGACATGAAGTGAAACCTCAGAGTTGTTTTAATTTCCATTTCTGTAATTATTAGTTATTTGGAGCATTTTTATATGATTGTTGATACCTTACATTTCTTTCTTTTAAAACTCCCTGTTCATATTTTTTCACCATCTATCTACTGTGGAATGGCTTTCATTTTATAAATTTTAATAAGTTCCATATATATTTCAGATATAAAACCTTTATCAGAGAAACTTAAAAGTTTTAAAGTTTTCTACCAGTTTCCCTTCTAATTTGAACCGCATTGATTTTGTTTGTGCAAAAACTCTTTAATTTTATCTAACCAAAATTGTTCATTTTATCTTCCGTAATTGTCTCTGTCTTATTTGATTATAAACTCTTGTCATCTCCATACTTTTATCTACTTTAGTTTCATTGTGACTAGTTCTCCTTTCTGGGCAGTAGACATGGCCAGAAATATATATATGTGTGTGTGTGTGTGTGTGTGTATGCACACAGACACCCTAGTTCCTCTATCTTGGTGATTTTTTCAGGCTGCTATCATTTGAATAAAGGGATTATTCAAGAGATCTACTGTTTGCTTAGAAGAATTGACACTGTTTAAGGAAATATATGACAAGGGCATAGGCTACATGTGACTCTTATTGAATCCCTATGTGATACTTGGAACATTAGTGTAAATGGCCCACTGAGGCAGCCTAATGCTTGGCTCACTGGACCTGGAGTAAGGAAAACCCAAGTTAAATTCTGGTTTCAGACACACATTAGCTGTGTGACCCTGGGCAAGTTGGTCTCAGTTTCCTGAATTGTAAAATACATTTACCTTCCAGGGTTGTTCTTAGGATCAAGTGAGGTATTTGTAGTTTTTAGCACACTGCCTGGCACATAGAAAGTGTTTAATCTATCTGTCATGTTAATTAGTCAGTAAAGACATGTTATATCTCAGTTGTCCGCCAGGTGGCTCTGTATACAAATACCAACCAAATGCTTTCTCATCAGAGTCCCTTTGGTGCACATGTGCTTTGAAGACTCATGTCACCAAATCTTGTAGCTCCAGGCAACTAGATGGTTAAGAGGATAATTAAATATAGAATGTATTAAGCTTTAATAGCTTAAGATGTCACTAAGACTTTTGGGGGACACCCTGTATTGTTCAGAATTTTTTTTTAAATGAAAAAACCTAAGGCTCCATCTAACCCTACATTATAACCTTTCTTTCTGAATAACCTCTCACATTCATAGAACACAGTCACTCTGTTTACTATGGCCACGTAATGTATTGGACATGATAGAAAGTAGAAAAGAAATGGACACTCTTCTTGATAACAGTATGTGGTAATCATGGAAAACCTTCCCCAAACCACAGAACTTACTGCAATGTGACAAGTACCACCTTCACAAAACTATACAGTATAAGAAATGCCAAGTACGCTCAGAGAAAAGGGTACTGTGACCAGAAGCAGAGCCCCTCTTATGGTTAAACAAAGCCAATTTCTCATAAAAAAAGGGCCAAGACCATAAAGAAGATTGAACTGAGGCTTGAATGTGTTGAGCCCAACTTCTAGTTTAAGAGAATAGTGGCCATTAAGTGATGGAGGCACTTAAAACTGGGAGGAAACTAGAAGAAAAAAACCAAGTGATCCAGTTCTAAGCTTTATCTTTTAAAGATTTTCATAATAAAAACAATTAAAATGTTGAATCTATAATATTCATATTCTTTGACCTCATGTTTGCTGTTTAGGTATGAAAAAGTCTTGAGTAAACCAAGTCATGTTACCTAAAACTTTTCTCATGTGGAAAAAGCTAATAGATGCTAAAAGATGTGGCTGAGTATGTAACTTTGATCAGATACTGAGTCAGATATGAATATGGTTCATACAGATAATGAATTTTGATCAAAATCCTTTGTTATTCAGAGAGCTCAGCTGGGATTTTCTGGGGGTCTTGACTGGTGGCACTGTTGTTAAAATCAGTTA
This sequence comes from Trichosurus vulpecula, assembly GCF_011100635.1. NCBI lineage: Eukaryota > Metazoa > Chordata > Mammalia > Diprotodontia > Phalangeridae > Trichosurus > Trichosurus vulpecula. The sequence goes on along the minus strand of NC_050575.1, from coordinate 208,808,111 downwards.
TGAACTGCCTGTGTGCCCAGGGAAACAAAGTAGAGAATAGAAATACAAATAAAGATAGGGAGAGATTATGGTCTAACTTTGACATACAATATAAGACCTATCATATTGGCATTCAGTAAATCAGTAGTTGTGAATTCATCAACTTCAGAGGTTGCTCTCTGTGAAAGTATTATCTTAATGAAGAGTCTACCTCCTGGGTACTTGGGTCAAGTAAGCCTCTGAGGAGAATCACTTAGTAGTGACTGAAATGCCTGGTAGAGCATCATTAAAAAGACTATTAAACAACAGAACTGCTGATATTGTTAATTCTGTGATAAGAAGTGATGGGAATGAGAGCTGATGGGGAAAAAAAAGATGATTTGTAATAGGAAAGACTTGTATGGAAGTCAGGGATCCTATGGTATTATTGTATTTTATTGTATTATTGATATGTATCAGTTTTTCCAGAAAGTCATTTATTATTTCTTTTGTCATAGCCATAACCAGTCTGTAAGCTCTATGAAGGCAGGGTAGTGGCTGTCTTAAACTTTCTATCTCTCTCCATGCCTGGTGTGATGCTCTTCACGTAGGAGATAATTAATAAATGTTTGACTTAAACTCATAAGAAAAATCAACCAGGTATTCATGCTTGGCATGTCTGTACAGCCATCTCCAGGAAGTTCTTCCATACCTACAGAACATGGAAAGGAATGAATGGTGTCTTTGAGTACCTGGGACTTAGCTATGCCTCTAGACTCTTATAAGAGGAGGCACAAGGGAAGAAGAAAGCTATCTATTGCCTCATTTTATGCTACCTACAATCATACCCAACTCTCCTTTGTTTTTAAAACACCACCATTTGACCATATCATCTATTCAAGCTATAGCCCTATTCCTCTTCCTTCACAGTCAAATTCCTATAAAAGACTAAATAAGCTTGTTTCTTCCATTTTTTTCTCCTTTCATTTCTTTATCCCCTTGCAGTGTGGTTTCCAACTTCATCACTCAATTGAAACTGTTCTATCCAGAGTGGTCTGCAGTCTCTTGAGTTGTCAGTTCTTATGACCTTTTCTTAATCTTCATCGTATTTGACTTTTCTGTAGGACTTTAACATTATTGGCCATGCTCTTCTCTTGATTACTCTTTTCTCTCTAAACTTTGGTGACACAATTTTCTTGGATCTCTTCCTATGCATCTGATGTCCCTTTGCTTTATAATCATCCCATGTGTATAGATTTATCTCATGGCACTGTACTGGCCCCTTTATCTTCTCTCTCTATATTTTCTCTCTTGGTGATCTCATTAGCTACTGTGGGTTCATTTATCATCTTTATGCAGATGACTCCTAGCTATGTATCTGGAGCCCTAAGTTCACTCATGAGCTTTGGTCCCAAATTGCCAACCACTTGTTAGACATTTCAAATTGGATATCCTATAGATGTTTCAAAGTCAACATATTCATTTTTATTTTTTAGTATACATTTTGTTCTTCCCCCAATCACACGTTAAAACAATCTTTTAATATTTTTTAAAAGTTTTGAGTTCCAAATTCTGTCTCTCCCTCCTTCTTTCCCCTGCCCCCTCCCCGAGACAGTAAGCAATTAGATATAGGTTATACATGTGCAGTTATGTAAAACATTTCCATATTATTCATTTTGCACAAGAAGTCTCAAATAAAAGAAAAAATGAAAGAAAGAAAGTGAAAAATAGCATGCTTCAGTCTGTATTCAAACAATATTAGTTCTTTTTCTGGAGTCAGATAGTATACATCATTATTAGTCCTTTGGGATTGTCTTGGATCACTGTATTGCTGAAAATAGATAAGTCATTCACAGTTCTTTATCAAATAATATTGCTATTACTGTGTACAATGTTCTCCTGGTTCTGTTCACTTCACTATGCATCAGTTTTTCCAGAAAGTCAACATATTCATAACAGAACTCCTACCACCCAAACCCACCCTTCTTCTGAACTTGTCTTGTTTCTGTCAAGGCCATAACTCTTCTTGTAGATGCCGAGGTTCCATCTTATTTTCCCTCTTTCCATATGTCTAACCTCTTGCCAAAGCTTGTCAGTTCTGTTTCCACAGCATCTCTCCTACCTGCTTCTTGCCTCTACCTACATGACTGCTATCTTAGTTCAGAGCTCTATCATCTCAGACCTGGACTATTGCAATAGCCTCCTAATTGGCCTACCTGCTTCAAGCCTTTTCCTTTTCTGGCCCTTCCTATGCAAGGCATATTCCTAAAGCATAGTACTGACCATATTAGTCTTGAGTTTACCTGCTCAATAAACTCCAGTGACTCCCTATTACCACCAGAATCAAATACAGGCTCTTCTGTTTGGCTTTTAAAACTCTTAACAACCTGGCTCCGGTCTACCTTTCCCAGCTTATTATGTATTACTCCCCTTCACACATCCTAAGGGATAGCCAAACTATCCTTACTGTTCCTCCCCCAATAAACTCCACCTCCTTTCTCTTTGCCTTTGTGTGGACTGCCCTTGATCCTTGGAATGTATGCCACCCCCCCCCCCCCAACCTTTTGCCTCTTAGAATTTTTAGTTTCCTTCAAAGTTTAGCTCAAATACTAGTTCTTGCATGAGGTCTTTCCTGATTCCTCTACCCCTATACTGACCTGCAGCTTCTAATAACCCCTTCAATTACTCTGTATCTGTTTAGTCTTATGGATATATTTTGTAGCTATCTCTCCCTCTAGAGCAGGAACTTGAAGGTAAGGACAGTTTTGTTTTTCTTTATATTCTCGGCACCTATCACTGTGTCTGTCACATAACAGGTACTTGATAAATGTTTGCTTAATTGATCAAGCTCACCATCTAATAGGGATTTTCAGAAGCCATGAGTTCCTGGTCACCAGTCCTTCCTCACTTTTGTACTCTGGTTCTTATTTGTTCAGTTCAACATACTGATTTCAGTACTAACTTGGATTTCTGAAAGATAAATGTGTTGTAGGCAGCTCAGGAGTCTGATCAAATCAAGTCAGGTCAAGGAGCATTTATTAAGCACCTATTATGTGCCAGACACACTGTACTAAGCTCTGGGAATACAAAGAAAAGCAAGCAAAAAAACCCAACCCCTGCTCTCAAGGACCTCACAGTTTAATAGGGGAGACAACATTCCAAATAACTGTACAAGCAAGATATATGTACAGGATAAATTAGAGATAATAAAAAGAGGGAAAGGTGGTATTGATGTGGATCAGAAAAGACTTCTTGTAAAAGGTTGGATTTTAACTAGGATATGGAAGAAATCAGAGAAGTCATGAAACAGAGATGAGGGAGAAAATTCCAGGCAAAGGTTACAACCAATGAAAATGTCCAGTCAGAAGATGCTGTGTTAGTGTGTTGTCTGAGAGAAACAGCAAGGAGATCAGTATCACTGGATTATATACTTGGAGGGGAGTAAGGGGGAAGAATAGGAAAGAGGGGGCCAAGTAATGAAGGGCTTTAAGAGTCAAACAGAGGATCTTATATTTGATTCTAGAGATAATAGCCATTGGAGTTTACTGAAGAGTGTGTGTGTGTGTGAGTGTGTGTGTGTGTGTGTGTGTGATAGAGAGAGAGAGAGAGAGAGAGAGAGAGAGAGAGAGAGAGAGAGAGAGAGAGAGAGAGGAGAGAGAGAGGCAGGCTTGTTTTTAAGAAAGATCCATTTTTACTGCTGAATGAAGGATGGACAAGTGATCAGAGACCTGAGTCAGGGAGACTGACTAGCAGGCTCTTACAGTAGTCCAGGTATGAAGTTATGAAGGTCTGCGCCAGGGTGGTAGCACTTTAAAAGGAGAGAAGGGGTGTGTATGAGAAATATTATCCACACCTAGCAGATGAGACCTGGATGAAGACACAGCAGAGAAGACTGAAAAAGGTCAGTCCAACGCAGTGTTCACAAAAACCTAGAGAGGAGAGAGTATCAAGGAGCAAAGGGTTGAAAAGATTTGGTAACTAAGGACTATTGATAACTTGGAAAGATCAATTTTAGTTGAATGATGAAGTTAGAAGCCAGATTTCAGTTTAGAAGAGAGCAGGAGAAATGAAAGTAAAGGCATCAATTGTAAACTGCCTTCTTGAGGAATTTCACCACAAAAGGGAGAAGAATATGGGGTGACAGTTTGAGGAGTTGGATGGATCAAATTAGGGGTTTTTGAAGATAAGTGAAGATATGGGTGTATTTGTGGATAGGGCAGCAGCATAAGGAGAAATTAAAGATTAATGAGTGAGTTGGATTGATTCAGGGGCAAATGTGCTAGAAAAGATAGGATGGAATGGAATCATTTGTGCATGTAAAGGGTTTTCTTTGGCCAGGAGAAAGGACCACTTCTTCATCTTTGACAGAGTTAAAAAAGATATCAGTAACAAAACTCTTTTCAGGCAAGGAGCCCTAGGCTACCTGCCACTACCAGTGGCAAACAGGAAGTATCTCTCAACAGCAAAGGGAAAGGAAGTAGGGCACCTTGAAAGTATACACCTGCACACAGATCTTGTCATTTTACAGTGTCTCACTAATCTCTGCATTCTGTGAGGACTTCTAGAGGGTCCTGCCACTCCCTACAGGAATGAAACACTTGTGTAGAAACGCCTGATACTGTTATGTTTACCTAAAGGCCACAGGTCCCATTATTTCTCAGTGCTTTTTTATAAGCCCAACAAGCAAACATTTTCTAAACTCTGGGATACAGCCTTCATTATTACTCCCTGGAAATGCACAGATTTAGAAAAACCAAAAGAAAAACTAGTTCATAGGAAACTGCAGAGAGTTCCCAAGGAGAGAATACATATTAACTATGTTTTAGAATAGACTTTTGATGATGACCCAGTCACTCTTTCCTCCCTAGGCACAATTCTACAACATTATTTGAATGCAGGTACTTCTGACAAAGTACAGATGATTTTTAAGCTGTCCTCACATATTAAGGAATTAATTACCCAGTGCATATTCCATTCTTAGGAAATAATGTTGATTGACAGAGCAGCCCAGAAATCCCTAACCAATTCCTTGTTTTTCATTAGTGAGTTATGTGGCAGAGTTCAGGTTAACAATTTTTAAGGTAGATTCTGAGTACCTACCAACAGACTTCAAACAATCCTTAAGGAAAATCTACGTGGCATATAATAACTCATATTTGTATAATGCTTTAGAGGTGACTTACCTATGTCATCTAATTTGATGTTCAAAACAACTCTGTGAAGTAAGTCATACTAACTTGATTATTCCCATTTTACAAATGGAAAAAGAAAATCACTTTCTCTTAGGTAACCCAGAGAATAAGCATGAACTCAACTTTAGTAACTTAACCATGGTTCCACCACTCTTGACAGAGCCCAGATACTTATGGCAGATTTTCTTAGTCCAATGTTCGTTCTTCTCAAAAATAAAGAATGGTAGTTCTAAAATTTCTCATGTTACATCTCAGGAAAAATGTTTATGTGTTGGATTCTTTGCCAGTTATTTCTGATTTATTTTCTTTCTTAACATTTGTCCATCTCTATACCGAGAAAGATTGTACCTTACTTGGCCCTCAGGTAGTTTAATTAATAGAGTACTAGACATGGAGTCAGAAAGGAAGACCTGTGTTCACATCCTGCCTCAGACAATGAGTCATTTAACCTCTCTTAGCCTCAGTTTCCTCTTCTGTAAAATGAAAATAATAATGACATTTACCTTAGAGGGTTGTTGTGGTGATCAAATTAACTAAAATATATAAAGCATTTTGCAAACTTTAAAGCTATAGAAATGCTAGATGATGTTGGGGTGTTTTATTTTTATTTTTTACATTTTAAGTTCTGAGCTGTCTTTCTCCCTTGTTCCCTCCCTCCTTCCCTCCCCACCCCACACTCATGAAGGCCACCATTTGATACAGTTGTGTGTGTGCATGTTTATGTAAAACCATACTATTTATATTTCTATTTATCAGTTCTTTCGCTGGAGGTAGATAGCATCTTCCTTCATAGGTCTGCTGATTTGAATATTTGTAATACTCAGAATAACTTAGTCATTCACAGTTCTTAGAACAATATTACTGTTACTGTATACAACATTTTCTTGGTTCTGCTTGTTTCACTCTTCATTGTTTTATACATGTTTAGAAAAACATTCCATGTTTTTCTAAAATCAGCCTGCTCATTTCTTACAGTACAGTAGTATTCCATCACAATTATATACCACAACTTGTTTAGCCATTCCTCAATTGATGGACATCTCCTCCATTTCTAGTTCTTTCCAATCAACAAGAGAGCTGGTATGAATATTTTAGAGCATATAGGTTCTTTTCCTTTTTCCCTGATCTGATCTCCTTGGGAAACAGACCTAATAGTGTTATTGCTGGGTCAAAGGGTAATACAGTTTATTGGATCAGTTCACAGTCCCACCAACAGTCTTAGTATCCCAATTTTTCCACATCCTTTCCAACATTTGTCATTTTCCCCTTCTGTCATTTTAGCCATTCTTATAGGTGTGAGATATCTCAAAGTTATTTTAATTTGCACTTCTCTAATAAATAATTATTTAGAGCATTTTATATTACTTTATATAGCTTTGATTTCTTCACCAAAAAACTGCCTATGGGGCAGCTAGGTGGCGCAGTGAGTAGAGCGCTGGCCCTGGAGTCAGGAGGACCTGAGTTCAAATCTGGCCTCAGACACTTGACACATATACTAGCTGTGTGGCCTTGGGCAAGTCACTTAACCCCAATTGCCCTGCCCCCAAAAAACTGCCTGTACATATCCTTTGACCATTTGTCAGTTGGGGATATTGTTGTTTTTTAAAGTTTTTCTCTTGTCCTTCTCAGGAGGGTGTGAATTCTGTGAATGCACTATTACCCTGGCCTCCTGTGGGTTAACCCATCAAACCTCAGGAGGCTCTGAGTCACATTATTGCTTCCCCACATAAAAAAATACATCAAAGCACTTAATTCACAATGCAGCAATATGTAGATGATGCTCTTTTGAAGCTTTATCTTCTTTCTCATCATCTAACTTTTTCCTTTCCTGTGAGCCAAGCTTGGATTCTGATCTTCTGGCACCTGACCTTTTTTTCCTCTCATCCCTAATTAAATTCTGATCTTCTTGTATCTAATAGTTGTCTTCACTGATGTGTGACATATTTTTATTTGAATTCTGCCCCCTGTCCTTTACCAACCTGATTTAGCCTGGAATTCTTCTGTGATTTAGCCATCCAAAGCAGGGATTAGATCTACTGGTCTATCCATCAACAATTTGTGTTACAAAGGGCTTTCATATTTTAAATAAGCTGTGATTCTTTCAAGAGCTAACCCATGCTTCTGATTTTTAGTACTTAGCAAATTGAGATGTGTATTGTGTTACTCATTTTATATGGATAGTAAAAGATTTAGGAGTTATGGGGCCTAGGATCTGGTGTTCGACTGTCTAGAAATTACTGTAAAGCAACAATTTTGGGTTCTGGTTTCAGTTTTTCTATTTGCCTACTAAACAAGTCTTTTTAGTTTGCCTGTTCAGAATCTCTCTATATTCCTAGACTTAGCTTCCACCACTACAGAAACCGTATTATCTGGTATTGGACTAAAGAGGCCAAGCATGCAAAATTAAAAGCAAGCTTCTGGTTGCCTTGGTTCTGGACATCTTAATTACCTTTAGAATTTATCAAGAAAAATATAAGTAAATAAAAATTGGAAAGGTACTTCTGAACTTGGATGTCCGAATTTATCCTATATCAAGTGTGTACTGTATGTACAGCATTGATGATGCATAAGCAAAAACAAGATTGTTCCTGCCTCCAAAGAGTTTAGATTCTACTGGAAAGGAGCATGGGGGTTGGAGGAATGGGAAGGGGAGGTATAATACCTATGCACATAAGTATATGAAAGGTCATTGAAGATGAAGAGTGCGAAAGCACAACCTGGGGGACTTGGAAAGGCACTCCTAAAAAGTGGCATTGGAACTGAGACCTGAAGGAAGCTAGGGTTTCTAAGAGGCAGAAAGTAGAGAACCAGATGAGAATAATATCACAGAAAACAAGGAGGAAGAGAATTCCCAGGAGGGTGAGGAATGAGAGAAAGCCATAGAATTTAGCAGTTAAGAGGGCCTTGGTAATTTTGGAGAGCATTTTCAGAGGAAAAGTAGGGTCAAAAGATAGTTTGCAATGAATAGGAGTTGAGGAAGTGAAGACGAGGAATATAGATTAGAGGAAAGGAGAAGAGATTTAGAACAGTATTTTGAGGGATAGCAATAGATCTTTTAAAGAAGAAGGAGGCCTGAGCATGTTTGTCAGCAGCTGGGAAAGAGTTAGAAAGGAGGGATCAAAAAATTAGAAAAAATGGGATTTGAGGAAGCAGTCTCCTGGAGAAGTGGTGGAGGATACAAACAGACATAAAGGGAAAGCAGTACCTTTTTCTTAGATTCCACGCTTTCTCTCATTTCCCCATAGCTAATGTTTTCAAGTCTCATTTATTTTACCTTCATAACATTCCTCATATATGTCCCCCCTTCCTCCTCTGACACTGCCAGGGTCTTGGTGCAGGCCCTCATCACCTCACACACGTACTTAATGCACTATAGGTTGCTTGTTGGTCTCCCTGCCAAAGGGCTCTCCCTACTCCAATCCTCCCTCTACTCAGCTACCAAATGATCTTCCCAAAGCACCTCACTTGATGAATTCCAGTGGCTCCCCATTACCTCCAGAACCAAATATAAAATCCTCTGTTTTGCATTCAGAGTCCTTCACACCTTTTCCCCCAACCCACATATCCACTCTTTTTACACCTTACTCACCACCCACATACTATGCAATACAATTATACTGGCCTCCTTATTGTTCCTCAAATAAGACATTCCATCTCCTGGTTCTGGGTATTTTCACTGGCTGTTCCCTGTGTCCCTCCCCTTTGCTGGCTTCCTTCAAATCCACAGCTGACATCTTACTTTATACTGGAAGCCTTTCCTAATCCCCCTCAATGCTAGTGCCTTTATTCAGTTAATTATCACCAATTTATCCTCTATGCATCTTGTTTGTACAGTTTGCATGTCATCTCCCCATTAGACTGCGAGCCTGTGAGAACTAGGACTTTCTTTTGCCTTTCTTTGTATTCTCAGAGCTTACTGGTGTCTAGCGGATGCTTAATAAGTGTTTATCAATTGACTCAGAGACTAATGTAAAGGAGGAGAGGATGGGGAACAGATGAGTTTTGGGGTATATAGTTGAGAGGAAGAGGGAGTTCGTGATGGATAATGTTGCTTTTCAGATCTGCAGACGGGTGGTGATAAGGGAATGGTATACAGGGATTGGGGAGAGATGATTTGGAATACTTCCCAAAGGGAATGTAATAGAGATTCAGATGCAGCAAAGAGAGAGCCAAGTTAAGATTAAATAAAATAAATCTGTAGTAAACCCAGTCAGCACATTCCTATTACTTTCTAAAGGGGTACTCAGCAGCATATAAATAGCACAGAAGGTGTATAGTAAGGGGGTAACCCAAGGTTAAGATCTGGTAAGCTAGGAGTGGTAATAGGACAAGAAGGCAATAGATTCAAGGGTGAAAAAGAGTCTGTAGTAGAACTGGTCATCTATAGGGTCGAGACTCTAAAGGAACAAAAGGGAGGCCAGAGCAATGATGGTAGATAGATTTGAGGAATAAGGACGGTTTGAAGGTAACGAAAGTCATGGTGATGACAAAGTATGTGTTCGGGGAAAGTGAAACAAATGTAGAGACACAAGGATAAAAGGCTATGATCTGAAAGGTGGAATTTCAGAATTCAGGATCATACAGATAACACAAGTATAGATGATGGTGACATGATAAGAAATAACTTTCCCTATGGGTGGTTGAGAGGAGTAAACATTTTGCATCATGGGAGGTGAGAATCCTAATAAACTGAAAAGCCAGAGTGTTGAAGTCCTTTTGCATTAGGGAAGGGGCTGAGTGGAGAGGAAATATGTGAGCCAAGAACCAAACTTCTTAAGAAAAGAAGGAAAATTACCTGGAAGCAGGTACATTACTATAGCAGAGATCTAGACAAGCTGATTTAGACAGATGGACTTAAAAAGAAAGACTTATTTCTGTCTAAAGAAGACACAGTCACTGAGTGAGGGCATCAGAGAAAGGTCTAGAAGTGGGAGTGTAGAACAAGGAGTATATTCACTCCTTCAGAGTGTCAGAGAGCATAAGAGAAAGAGCAGCCAGTTTTGGAGGAAGACATAGTCTTCATTGTCTTCTGGAGAGATCCAGGTTTCTTTGAGCACAAGATGAAAAGAAAAAGAGGAAAAGGATTAGATTGAAGGAGAGTTTAACCCAAGAAACTAGACATTTATTTTTATGGTTTAGCAACTTTTGCGGAGTTTTTTGGGAGAAAACCTTTCCAGATAGAAACTCAGCCATGGTTTAAATCTGGTCCAGGTTAAACTTTTGTTTTTAATTTCAGCTTGGACTAGGTCCATGAATACACTAAAGAGAAGCTGATGATTTGGGGATAAAGGTTAATTACTCAGGCAGTCAATCCATTTAGTTAATGTATGATTACATCTGTCTAGGATAGGTACTACACACACAAAGTTGGGCCGAGAATTGATTAGGAAGAAAATATCAAACTGGATCGCATTTGGGAAATTGTATAGAGCTGCTTCCTGGCTCAAAAATCCATTTTCAGAATGTTCTATTTCAAGTTACAGTATCACAAGAGAAATAATGAAAAAAGCAGGAATGAAAGCCCCATAGCATTGCCCAATGTCAAATTGTATCACAAAGCAATAATCACCGAAGCTGTTTGTCCCTGGTTAAAACACAGAAAAGTAGACCAATGGCACAGACTAGACAAACAATTAAAAATAGCAGTCCAGTGTTCAGTAAAGCCAAGAACACAAAAAACCAGGGGTGGAGGGAGGACTTTCTGTGTGATAAGAACTGCTGGAAAAATAGTAGGAAGCTTGGCAGAAATCAGATTTAGAACATCGACTTACACTAAGCTTCAATTAATATTCAGTCTAAATATTTTTCAAAGTCACATCATCAGAAAATTAGAAGACAATGGAAAGATAGAAATCAGAGCTAAAGCATGATCATTCTAGTGGGTGGCTAAGGGGGACTAAGGATGTAGTTTCACAAATACAGATAGGTGGGATATTCATAAACAATTCACAGAGAGGATCATAAAAGGTAAAAATGGACAGTTTTGACTTCATTAAACTAAAAACTTTTGACTATGTAACCTATTCAAGGTGTAGACTGTCCCCTCTCTCCCAGGGCTGGTTCACCTGGTTAACTTATATCACTTAATTGTAGTAGCTAGATGGTACTCTACATAGAGTACTGGGCCTGAAGAGTTGAGTTCAAATCCAGCATCAGAACTTACTAGCTGTAGGACCCTGGACAAGTAATTTATCCTCATTTGCCTCAGCTTTCTTAACTGTAAAATGAAGGTAATAATAGGACCTATCTTGCAGAGCTGTTGTAAGGATACAATGTGTTAATATTTATCCTTTTCACCCTATTATTTCACCCTATATTCACTTCTACCTGCTACCTTGGCATCCTATTCCTTAACCTACCCACCCCTCTAAAAATCCCTCCCTTATCCTCTCCCCCCACCCTATCCCCTTGCCCTCTTATTTCTTTCAGAATTTAGAAGACTTTTATACATATACAGTATACATATATATGTACATATACTATCTATCTATCTAGATAGATAGATTGTGTGTGTGTGTGTGTTATTTCTGCTGCTCTGAGGCGATGTTCTGTCTTTTTTGTAGCGGAACTTTGGAAAGCCAAAAGTTTTCTGACCTACTCTGCCATCTTCCCAGAATTGTCTCTAGCTTTTAAAATTCTCAAAAACAGTCACATGCAAATGAGCTAATGCACCATAATGCCCAGCAGACATAATTTATCTCATTTATTTCTTTACTTTCAAAAAGGACCTCTCAATACATTCATTTGAGGGGCAGTTTTCTATCTAGTCCTCCTAATTAATTGTCTGTTTCCCTTCAACATTTTATCTGAAACTTTTTTTCAAAAGTTTACTTCATACTTTTTCTTTATACATGTATTCTTTTTAAATTCCCTTTCCGCAACCAAACTGTTCATATGCAAAAAGAACAATACTCTATATGCAAGTAAAATTAATGCAACTAGAATAAGAAAGGAAACTGTTGAGAAGGAAAAATATTTGTATCACATATTGCTGATATATAAGATATACAGGGAATTTACACAGATATGATGAGCCCAGCTAGTGCCTCCCCCCACCCAATAAAAAAAAATTACCTTGTATTTGTTTTGCATGTTTTGGTGTATACTTTTATGTATACTTGTTATCTCCTCCAGTGGAATGAACGGTCCTTGAAATTCAGGCAGATAATGTTTAGTTTTTATCTTGGTACCTACAGCTTCTAGAACACAGACAATGATGCCTATTGTTTCATTCTAGACAGGTGATCAAAAATAATTTAAAGAGTAATTTTCAAAAATAGGATTAGAGACTATCAATGACCATCTAAAAGAGTGCTCCAAATCACTGAAGATAAGAAACTAGACATTAAAATAAGTCTGAAATTTTACCCTGTGCCCCTCAAATTGGCAAAAAAAAGTTAGTCTATATTAGAGGGCACAGAGAGATATATTAATATGCAATTTGGGGAGTGAATCATTGCCACTGTTTTATAAAACAATTGAAATTATGGGAGAAAATCCCACGGAGGTCAGAGGGGAAAAGAAGGAATTCCCAACCCCCATATACACCAAAATATTAATAGCTGCACATTTTGTGGTAGGAAAAATCTAGAAGTAAAGTGGATACTTATCACTTGTGGAATGACTGAACAAATTATGACATTTGATTGTAATGGAATACTATTATACCGTGAGATACAAAGAGTATGAGGAATTCAGGGAAATATTGGAAGACTGATATAAAGTCATATATTTTAAAATAAGTAAAATAGGAAAAAATATAGGAAAAATGCTATAGTGTAAATGAAAATAATGCTGAGAAATTCCCAACCTCTGATTAATTATAATGACCAGTTCCAGTTCAGGAGAACAGATGATAAGCCATATTTTTCTCCTCAGGTAAGGTATTTGTATAGTACTTAGCACAGTGCTTGGCACAGAGAAGGCACTTAATAAGTGCTTGCCCCATCCCACCAGAACAGAAATGCAGCTCCATGGGACAGAATATTGTATATGCTCTTTTAAAATTTGACTTAGTATTTTATTTTTCCCCAGTTACATGTAAAAACAATTTTTAAAATTTATTTTTAAAACTTTGAATTCCAAATTCTCTCCTTTCCTCCCTCCTAAACCCTTTCATTGAGAAGGCAAGCAATTCAATGTAGGTTATGCATGTGTAGTCATGCAAAACATTTCTGTATTAGTCATGTTGTAAAAGAAAACACAGATTCCCCCCTCTCCAAAAAAAAAAAAACCTCAAGAAAAATAAAGTTTAAAAAGTTTGCTTCAGTCTGTATTCAGACATCATTAGTTCTTTCTCTAGGGATGGATAGACTTTTTCATCATAAATCCTTCAGACTTGTCTTGAGTCATCTTATTGCTAAGAATAACTAAGCCATTCACAGCTCATCATCTTACAATACTGCTGTTACTTTGTACA